>NW_027414639.1:0-354035 GCF_964106895.1 Numenius arquata | reverse complement strand
GGGGCTGCACGCTTTCCTGGCCACTTTATCCTCCAAAGAACCTTTTTTCACTTTCCCCCAGCACCGGCCTCAAATATGCCGAACGTCCTGGCCTGGCTCCCACACCCAAGGTGGCAGACAGAACAACTCTTGCTTTCTTTCAAGGTCTCTGGGAACTACTTGCATTGCCACCCAGACTTTGGGGCTGCGGGCTTTCCTGGCCACTCTATCCTCCAAAGAACCTTTTTTTCACTTTCCCCCAGCACCGGCCTCCAATATGCCGAACGTCCTGGCCTGGCTCCCACAGCCAAGGTGGCAGCCAGATCAACTCTTGCTTTCTTTCATGGTCTCTGGGAACTACTTGCATTGCCACCCAGACTTTGGGGCTGCACGCTTTCCTGGCCACTCTCTCCTCAAAAGAACCTTTTTTCACTTTCCCCCAGCACCGGCATCAAATATGCCGAACGTCCTGGCCTGGCTCCCACAGCCAAGGTGGCAGCCAGAACAACTCTTGCTTTCTTTCAAGGTCTCTGGGAACTACTTGCATTGCCACCCAGACTTTGGGGCTGCGGGCTTTCCTGGCCACTCTATCATCAAAAGAACCTTTTTTTCACTTTCCCCCAGCACCGGCCTCCAATATGCAGAAGGTCCTGGCCTGGCTCCCACAGCCAAGGTGGCAGCCAGATCAACTCTTGCTTTCTTTCATGGTCTCTGGGAACTACTTGCATTGCTACCCAGACTTTGGGGCTGCACGCTTTCCTGGCCACTTTATCCTCCAAAGAACCTTTTTTCACTTTCCCCCAGCACCGGCCTCAAATATGCCGAACGTCCTGGCCTGGCTCCCACAGCCAAGGTGGCAGCCAGAACAACTCTTGCTTTCTTTCAAGGTCTCTGGGAACTACTTGCATTGCCACCCAGACTTTGGGGCTGCACGCTTTCCTGGCCACTCTGTCCTCACAAGCACCTTTTTTTCACTTTCCCCCAGCACCGGCCTCCAATATGCCGAACGTCGTGGCCTGGCTCCCACAGCCAAGGTGGCAGCCAGAACAACTCTTGCTTTCTTTCAAGGTCTCTGGGAACTACTTGCATTGCCACCCAGACTTTGGGGCTGCACGCTTTCCTGGCCACTCTGTCCTCAAAAGAACCTTTTTTTCACTTTCCCCCAGCACCGGACCCCAATATGCCGAACGTCCTGGCCTGGCTCCCACAGCCAAGGTGGCAGCCAGAACAACTCTTGCTTTCTTTCATGGTCTCTGGGAACTACTTGCATTGCCACCCAGACTTTGGGGCTGCGGGCTTTCCTGGCCACTCTATCCTCCAAAGAACCTTTTTTTCACTTTCCCCCAGCACCGGCCTCCAATATGCCGAACGTCCTGGCCTGGCTCCCACAGCCAAGGTGGCAGCCAGATCAACTCTTGCTTTCTTTCATGGTCTCTGGGAACTACTTGCATTGCCACCCAGACTTTGGGGCTGCACGCTTTCCTGGCCACTCTATCCTCCAAAGAACCTTTTTTCACTTTCCCCCAGCACCGGCCTCAAATATGCCGAACGTCCTGGCCTGGCTCCCACAGCCAAGGTGGCAGACAGAACAACTCTTGCTTTCTTTCAAGGTCTCTGGGAACTACTTGCATTGCCACCCAGACTTTGGGGCTGCGGGCTTTCCTGGCCACTCTATCATCAAAAGAACCTTTTTTTCACTTTCCCCCAGCACCGGCCTCCAATATGCAGAAGGTCCTGGCCTGGCTCCCACAGCCAAGGTGGCAGCCAGAACAACTCTTGCTTTCTTTCATGGTCTCTGGGAACTACTTGCATTGCCACCCAGACTTTGGGGCTGCACGCTTTCCTGGCCACTTTATCCTCCAAAGAACCTTTTTTCACTTTCCCCCAGCACCGGCCTCAAATATGCCGAACGTCCTGGCCTGGCTCCCACAGCCAAGGTGGCAGACAGAACAACTCTTGCTTTCTTTCAAGGTCTCTGGGAACTACTTGCATTGCCACCCAGACTTTGGGGCTGCGGGCTTTCCTGGCCACTCTATCCTCCAAAGAACCTTTTTTTCACTTTCCCCCAGCACCGGCCTCCAATATGCCGAACGTCCTGGCCTGGCTCCCACAGCCAAGGTGGCAGCCAGATCAACTCTTGCTTTCTTTCATGGTCTCTGGGAACTACTTGCATTGCCACCCAGACTTTGGGGCTGCACGCTTTCCTGGCCACTCTCTCCTCAAAAGAACCTTTTTTCACTTTCCCCCAGCACCGGCCTCAAATATGCCGAACGTCCTGGCCTGGCTCCCACAGCCAAGGTGGCAGCCAGAACAACTCTTGCTTTCTTTCAAGGTCTCTGGGAACTACTTGCATTGCCACCCAGACTTTGGGGCTGCGGGCTTTCCTGGCCACTCTATCATCAAAAGAACCTTTTTTTCACTTTCCCCCAGCACCGGCCTCCAATATGCAGAAGGTCCTGGCCTGGCTCCCACAGCCAAGGTGGCAGCCAGAACAACTCTTGCTTTCTTTCATGGTCTCTGGGAACTACTTGCATTGCCACCCAGACTTTGGGGCTGCACGCTTTCCTGGCCACTTTATCCTCCAAAGAACCTTTTTTCACTTTCCCCCAGCACCGGCCTCAAATATGCCGAACGTCCTGGCCTGGCTCCCACAGCCAAGGTGGCAGCCAGAACAACTCTTGCTTTCTTTCAAGGTCTCTGGGAACTACTTGCATTGCCACCCAGACTTTGGGGCTGCACGCTTTCCTGGCCACTCTGTCCTCACAAGCACCTTTTTTTCACTTTCCCCCAGCACCGGCCTCCAATATGCCGAACGTCCTGGCCTGGCTCCCACAGCCAAGGTGGCAGCCAGAACAACTCTTGCTTTCTTTCAAGGTCTCTGGGAACTACTTGCATTGCCACCCAGACTTTGGGGCTGCACGCTTTCCTGGCCACTCTGTCCTCAAAAGAACCTTTTTTTCACTTTCCCCCAGCACCGGACCCCAATATGCCGAACGTCCTGGCCTGGCTCCCACAGCCAAGGTGGCAGCCAGAACAACTCTTGCTTTCTTTCATGGTCTCTGGGAACTACTTGCATTGCCACCCAGACTTTGGGGCTGCGGGCTTTCCTGGCCACTCTATCCTCAAAAGAACCTTTTTTTCACTTTCCCCCAGCACCGGCCTCCAATATGCCGAACGTCCTGGCCTGGCTCCCACAGCCAAGGTGGCAGCCAGATCAACTCTTGCTTTCTTTCATGGTCTCTGGGAACTACTTGCATTGCCACCCAGACTTTGGGGCTGCACGCTTTCCTGGACACTTTATCCTCCAAAGAACCTTTTTTCACTTTCCCCCAGCACCGGCCTCAAATATGCCGAACGTCCTGGCCTGGCTCCCACAGCCAAGGTGGCAGCCAGAACAACTCTTGCTTTCTTTCAAGGTCTCTGGGAACTACTTGCATTGCCACCCAGACTTTGGGGCTGCGGGCTTTCCTGGCCACTCTATCCTCAAAAGAACCTTTTTTTCACTTTCCCCCAGCACCGGACCCCAATATGCCGAACGTCCTGGCCTGGCTCCCACAGCCAAGGTGGCAGCCAGAACAACTCTTGCTTTCTTTCAAGGTCTCTGGGAACTACTTGCATTGCCACCCAGACTTTGGGGCTGCGGGCTTTCCTGGTCACTCTATCCTCAAAAGAACCTTTTTTTCACTTTCCCCCAGCACCGGCCTCCAATATGCCGAACGTCCTGGCCTGGCTCCCACAGCCAAGGTGGCAGCCAGAACAACTCTTGCTTTCTTTCATGGTCTCTGGGAACTACTTGCATTGCCACCCAGACTTTGGGGCTGCACGCTTTCCTGGCCACTCTGTCCTCACAAGCACCTTTTTTTCACTTTCCCCCAGCACCGGCCTCCAATATGCCGAACGTCGTGGCCTGGCTCCCACAGCCAAGGTGGCAGCCAGAACAACTCTTGCTTTCTTTCAAGGTCTCTGGGAACTACTTGCATTGCCACCCAGACTTTGGGGCTGCGGGCTTTCCTGGCCACTCTGTCCTCACAAGCACCTTTTTTTCACTTTCCCCCAGCACCGGCCTCCAATATGCCGAACGTCCTGGCCTGGCTCCCACAGCCAAGGTGGCAGCCAGAACAACTCTTGCTTTCTTTCATGGTCTCTGGGAACTACTTGCATTGCCACCCAGACTTTGGGGCTGCGGGCTTTCCTGGCCACTCTATCCTCCAAAGAACCTTTTTTTCACTTTCCCCCAGCACCGGCCTCCAATATGCCGAACGTCCTGGCCTGGCTCCCACAGCCAAGGTGGCAGCCAGATCAACTCTTGCTTTCTTTCATGGTCTCTGGGAACTACTTGCATTGCCACCCAGACTTTGGGGCTGCGGGCTTTCCTGGCCACTCTATCCTCCAAAGAACCTATTTTCACTTTCCCCCAGCACCGGCCTCAAATATGCCGAACGTCCTGGCCTGGCTCCCACAGCCAAGGTGGCAGCCAGATCAACTCTTGCTTTCTTTCATGGTCTCTGGGAACTACTTGCATTGCCACCCAGACTTTGGGGCTGCGGGCTTTCCTGGTCAATCTATCCTCAAAAGAACCTTTTTTTCACTTTCCCCCAGCACCGGCCTCCAATATGCCGAACGTCCTGGCCTGGCTCCCACAGCCAAGGTGGCAGCCAGAACAACTCTTGTTTTCTTTCAAGGTCTCTGGGAACTACTTGCATTGCCACCCAGACTTTGGGGCTGCGGGCTTTCCTGGTCACTCTATCCTCAAAAGAACCTTTTTTTCACTTTCCCCCAGCACCGGCCTCCAATATGCCGAACGTCCTGGCCTGGCTCCCACAGCCAAGGTGGCAGCCAGAACAACTCTTGCTTTCTTTCAAGGTCTCTGGGAACTACTTGCATTGCCACCCAGACTTTGGGGCTGCGGGCTTTCCTGGCCACTCTATCCTCCAAAGAACCTTTTTTTCACTTTCCCCCAGCACCGGCCTCCAATATGCCGAACGTCCTGGCCTGGCTCCCACAGCCAAGGTGGCAGCCAGAACAACTCTTGCTTTCTTTCATGGTCTCTGGGAACTACTTGCATTGCCACCCAGACTTTGGGGCTGCACGCTTTCCTGGCCACTTTATCCTCCAAAGAACCTTTTTTCACTTTCCCCCAGCACCGGCCTCAAATATGCCGAACGTCCTGGCCTGGCTCCCACAGCCAAGGTGGCAGCCAGAACAACTCTTGCTTTCTTTCAAGGTCTCTGGGAACTACTTGCATTGCCACCCAGACTTTGGGGCTGCACGCTTTCCTGGCCACTCTGTCCTCACAAGCACCTTTTTTTCACTTTCCCCCAGCACCGGCCTCCAATATGCCGAACGTCGTGGCCTGGCTCCCACAGCCAAGGTGGCAGCCAGAACAACTCTTGCTTTCTTTCAAGGTCTCTGGGAACTACTTGCATTGCCACCCAGACTTTGGGGCTGCACGCTTTCCTGGCCACTCTGTCCTCAAAAGAACCTTTTTTTCACTTTCCCCCAGCACCGGACCCCAATATGCCGAACGTCCTGGCCTGGCTCCCACAGCCAAGGTGGCAGCCAGAACAACTCTTGCTTTCTTTCATGGTCTCTGGGAACTACTTGCATTGCCACCCAGACTTTGGGGCTGCGGGCTTTCCTGGCCACTCTATCCTCAAAAGAACCTTTTTTTCACTTTCCCCCAGCACCGGCCTCCAATATGCCGAACGTCCTGGCCTGGCTCCCACAGCCAAGGTGGCAGCCAGATCAACTCTTGCTTTCTTTCATGGTCTCTGGGAACTACTTGCATTGCCACCCAGACTTTGGGGCTGCACGCTTTCCTGGACACTCTATCCTCCAAAGAACCTTTTTTCACTTTCCCCCAGCACCGGCCTCAAATATGCCGAACGTCCTGGCCTGGCTCCCACAGCCAAGGTGGCAGCCAGAACAACTCTTGCTTTCTTTCAAGGTCTCTGGGAACTACTTGCATTGCCACCCAGACTTTGGGGCTGCGGGCTTTCCTGGCCACTCTATCCTCAAAAGAACCTTTTTTTCACTTTCCCCCAGCACCGGACCCCAATATGCCGAACGTCCTGGCCTGGCTCCCACAGCCAAGGTGGCAGCCAGAACAACTCTTGCTTTCTTTCATGGTCTCTGGGAACTACTTGCATTGCCACCCAGACTTTGGGGCTGCGGGCTTTCCTGGTCACTCTATCCTCAAAAGAACCTTTTTTTCACTTTCCCCCAGCACCGGCCTCCAATATGCCGAACGTCCTGGCCTGGCTCCCACAGCCAAGGTGGCAGCCAGAACAACTCTTGCTTTCTTTCATGGTCTCTGGGAACTACTTGCATTGCCACCCAGACTTTGGGGCTGCACGCTTTCCTGGCCACTCTATCCTCCAAAGAACCTTTTTTCACTTTCCCCCAGCACCGGCCTCAAATATGCCGAACGTCCTGGCCTGGCTCCCACAGCCAAGGTGGCAGCCAGAACAACTCTTGCTTTCTTTCATGGTCTCTGGGAACTACTTGCATTGCCACCCAGACTTTGGGGCTGCGGGCTTTCCTGGCCACTCTGTCCTCAAAAGAACCTTTTTTTCACTTTCCCCCAGCACCGGCCTCCAATATGCCGAACGTCGTGGCCTGGCTCCCACAGCCAAGGTGGCAGCCAGAACAACTCTTGCTTTCTTTCATGGTCTCTGGGAACTACTTGCATTGCCACCCAGACTTTGGGGCTGCGGGCTTTCCTGGCCACTCTGTCCTCCAAAGAACCTTTTTTTCACTTTCCCCCAGCACCGGCCTCCAATATGCCGAACGTCCTGGCCTGGCTCCCACAGCCAAGGTGGCAGCCAGATCAACTCTTGCTTTCTTTCATGGTCTCTGGGAACTACTTGCATTGCCACCCAGACTTTGGGGCTGCACGCTTTCCTGGCCACTCTATCCTCAAAAGAACCTTTTTTCACTTTCCCCCAGCACCGGCCTCAAATATGCCGAACGTCCTGGCCTGGCTCCCACAGCCAAGGTGGCAGACAGAACAACTCTTGCTTTCTTTCAAGGTCTCTGGGAACTACTTGCATTGCCACCCAGACTTTGGGGCTGCGGGCTTTCCTGGCCACTCTATCCTCCAAAGAACCTTTTTTTCACTTTCCCCCAGCACCGGCCTCCAATATGCCGAACGTCCTGGCCTGGCTCCCACAGCCAAGGTGGCAGCCAGAACAACTCTTGCTTTCTTTCATGGTCTCTGGGAACTACTTGCATTGCCACCCAGACTTTGGGGCTGCACGCTTTCCTGGCCACTCTCTCCTCAAAAGAACCTTTTTTCACTTTCCCCCAGCACCGGCCTCAAATATGCCGAACGTCCTGGCCTGGCTCCCACAGCCAAGGTGGCAGCCAGAACAACTCTTGCTTTCTTTCATGGTCTCTGGGAACTACTTGCATTGCCACCCAGACTTTGGGGCTGCGGGCTTTCCTGGCCACTCTATCCTCAAAAGAACCTTTTTTTCACTTTCCCCCAGCACCGGCCTCCAATATGCCGAACGTCCTGGCCTGGCTCCCACAGCCAAGGTGGCAGCCAGAACAACTCTTGCTTTCTTTCATGGTCTCTGGGAACTACTTGCATTGCCACCCAGACTTTGGGGCTGCACGCTTTCCTGGACACTCTATCCTCCAAAGAACCTTTTTTCACTTTCCCCCAGCACCGGCCTCAAATATGCCGAACGTCCTGGCCTGGCTCCCACAGCCAAGGTGGCAGCCAGATCAACTCTTGCTTTCTTTCATGGTCTCTGGGAACTACTTGCATTGCCACCCAGACTTTGGGGCTGCACGCTTTCCTGGACACTCTATCCTCCAAAGAACCTTTTTTCACTTTCCCCCAGCACCGGCCTCAAATATGCCGAACGTCCTGGCCTGGCTCCCACAGCCAAGGTGGCAGCCAGAACAACTCTTGCTTTCTTTCAAGGTCTCTGGGAACTACTTGCATTGCCACCCAGACTTTGGGGCTGCGGGCTTTCCTGGCCACTCTATCCTCCAAAGAACCTTTTTTTCACTTTCCCCCAGCACCGGCCTCCAATATGCCGAACGTCCTGGCCTGGCTCCCACAGCCAAGGTGGCAGCCAGAACAACGCTTGCTTTCTTTCAAGGTCTCTGGGAACTACTTGCATTGCCACCCAGACTTTGGGGCTGCGGGCTTTCCTGGCCACTCTATCCTCCAAAGAACCTTTTTTTCACTTTCCCCCAGCACCGGACCCCAATATGCCGAACGTCCTGGCCTGGCTCCCACAGCCAAGGTGGCAGCCAGAACAACTCTTGCTTTCTTTCAAGGTCTCTGGGAACTACTTGCATTGCCACCCAGACTTTGGGGCTGCGGGCTTTCCTGGCCACTCTATCCTCCAAAGAACCTTTTTTTCACTTTCCCCCAGCACCGGCCTCAAATATGCCGAACGTCCTGGCCTGGCTCCCACAGCCAAGGTGGCAGCCAGAACAACTCTTGCTTTCTTTCAAGGTCTCTGGGAACTACTTGCATTGCCACCCAGACTTTGGGGCTGCGGGCTTTCCTGGCCACTCTATCCTCCAAAGAACCTTTTTTTCACTTTCCCCCAGCACCGGACCCCAATATGCCGAACGTCCTGGCCTGGCTCCCACAGCCAAGGTGGCAGCCAGAACAACTCTTGCTTTCTTTCAAGGTCTCTGGGAACTACTTGCATTGCCACCCAGACTTTGGGGCTGCGGGCTTTCCTGGCCACTCTATCCTCCAAAGAACCTTTTTTTCACTTTCCCCCAGCACCGGCCTCCAATATGCCGAACGTCCTGGCCTGGCTCCCACAGCCAAGGTGGCAGCCAGAACAACGCTTGCTTTCTTTCAAGGTCTCTGGGAACTACTTGCATTGCCACCCAGACTTTGGGGCTGCGGGCTTTCCTGGCCACTCTATCCTCCAAAGAACCTTTTTTTCACTTTCCCCCAGCACCGGACCCCAATATGCCGAACGTCCTGGCCTGGCTCCCACAGCCAAGGTGGCAGCCAGAACAACTCTTGCTTTCTTTCATGGTCTCTGGGAACTACTTGCATTGCCACCCAGACTTTGGGGCTGCACGCTTTCCTGGCCACTCTATCCTCCAAAGAACCTTTTTTCACTTTCCCCCAGCACCGGCCTCCAATATGCCGAACGTCCTGGCCTGGCTCCCACATCCAAGGTGGCAGCCAGAACAACTCTTGCTTTCTTTCATGGTCTCTGGGAACTACTTGCATTGCCACCCAGACTTTGGGGCTGCGGGCTTTCCTGGCCACTCTATCCTCCAAAGAACCTTTTTTTCACTTTCCCCCAGCACCGGACCCCAATATGCCGAACGTCCTGGCCTGGCTCCCACAGCCAAGGTGGCAGCCAGAACAACTCTTGCTTTCTTTCATGGTCTCTGGGAACTACTTGCATTGCCACCCAGACTTTGGGGCTGCACGCTTTCCTGGCCACTCTATCCTCCAAAGAACCTTTTTTCACTTTCCCCCAGCACCGGCCTCAAATATGCCGAACGTCCTGGCCTGGCTCCCACAGCCAAGGTGGCAGCCAGAACAACTCTTGCTTTCTTTCATGGTCTCTGGGAACTACTTGCATTGCCACCCAGACTTTGGGGCTGCGGGCTTTCCTGGCCACTCTATCCTCAAAAGCACATATTTTTCACTTTACCCCTGAACCGGACCCCAATATGCTGAACGTCCTGGCCTGGCTCCCACAGCCAAGGTGGCAGCCAGATCAACTCTTGCTTTCTTTCAAGGTCTCTGGGAACTACTTGCATTGCCACCCAGACTTTGGGGCTGCACGCTTTCCTGGCCACTCTATCCTCCAAAGAACCTTTTTTCACTTTCCCCCAGCACCGGCCTCAAATATGCCGAACGTCCTGGCCTGGCTCCCACAGCCAAGGTGGCAGCCAGAACAACTCTTGCTTTCTTTCATGGTCTCTGGGAACTACTTGCATTGCCACCCAGACTTTGGGGCTGCGGGCTTTCCTGGCCACTCTATCCTCAAAAGCACATATTTTTCACTTTACCCCTGAACCGGACCCCAATATGCTGAACGTCCTGGCCTGGCTCCCACAGCCAAGGTGGCAGCCAGAACAACTCTTGCTTTCTTTCATGGTCTCTGGGAACTACTTGCATTGCCACCCAGACTTTGGGGCTGCACGCTTTCCTGGCCACTCTATGCTCCAAAGAACCTTTTTTTCACTTTCCCCCAGCACCGGCCTCCAATATGCCGAACGTCGTGGCCTGGCTCCCACAGCCAAGGTGGCAGCCAGATCAACTCTTGCTTTCTTTCATGGTCTCTGGGAACTACTTGCATTGCCACCCAGACTTTGGGGCTGCACGCTTTCCTGGCCACTTTATCCTCCAAAGAACCTTTTTTTCACTTTCCCCCAGCACCGGCCTCCAATATGCCGAACGTCCTGGCCTGGCTCCCACAGCCAAGGTGGCAGCCAGAACAACTCTTGCTTTCTTTCATGGTCTCTGGGAACTACTTGCATTGCCACCCAGACTTTGGGGCTGCGGGCTTTCCTGGCCACTCTATCCTCAAAAGAACCTTTTTTTCACTTTCCCCCAGCACCGGCCTCCAATATGCCGAACGTCCTGGCCTGGCTCCCACAGCCAAGGTGGCAGCCAGAACAACTCTTGCTTTCTTTCATGGTCTCTGGGAACTACTTGCATTGCCACCCAGACTTTGGGGCTGCACGCTTTCCTGGACACTCTATCCTCCAAAGAACCTTTTTTCACTTTCCCCCAGCACCGGCCTCAAATATGCCGAACGTCGTGGCCTGGCTCCCACAGCCAAGGTGGCAGCCAGAACAACTCTTGCTTTCTTTCAAGGTCTCTGGGAACTACTTGCATTGCCACCCAGACTTTGGGGCTGCGGGCTTTCCTGGCCACTCTATCCTCAAAAGAACCTTTTTTTCACTTTCCCCCAGCACCGGACCCCAATATGCCGAACGTCCTGGCCTGGCTCCCACAGCCAAGGTGGCAGCCAGAACAACTCTTGCTTTCTTTCATGGTCTCTGGGAACTACTTGCATTGCCACCCAGACTTTGGGGCTGCACGCTTTCCTGGCCACTCTGTCCTCCAAAGAACCTTTTTTTCACTTTCCCCCAGCACCGGCCTCCAATATGCCGAACGTCCTGGCCTGGCTCCCACAGCCAAGGTGGCAGCCAGAACAACTCTTGCTTTCTTTCATGGTCTCTGGGAACTACTTGCATTGCCACCCAGACTTTGGGGCTGCACGCTTTCCTGGCCACTCTATCCTCCAAAGAACCTTTTTTCACTTTCCCCCAGCACCGGCCTCAAATATGCCGAACGTCCTGGCCTGGCTCCCACAGCCAAGGTGGCAGCCAGAACAACTCTTGCTTTCTTTCAAGGTCTCTGGGAACTACTTGCATTGCCACCCAGACTTTGGGGCTGCACGCTTTCCTGGCCACTCTGTCCTCCAAAGAACCTTTTTTTCACTTTCCCCCAGCACCGGCCTCCAATATGCCGAACGTCGTGGCCTGGCTCCCACAGCCAAGGTGGCAGCCAGAACAACTCTTGCTTTCTTTCAAGGTCTCTGGGAACTACTTGCATTGCCACCCAGACTTTGGGGCTGCACGCTTTCCTGGCCACTCTATCCTCCAAAGAACCTTTTTTTCACTTTCCCCCAGCACCGGACCCCAATATGCCGAACGTCCTGGCCTGGCTCCCACTCCCAAGGTGGCAGCCAGAACAACTCTTGCTTTCTTTCATGGTCTCTGGGAACTACTTGCATTGCCACCCAGACTTTGGGGCTGCACGCTTTCCTGGCCACTCTATCCTCCAAAGAACCTTTTTTCACTTTCCCCCAGCACCGGCCTCAAATATGCCGAACGTCCTGGCCTGGCTCCCACAGCCAAGGTGGCAGCCAGAACAACTCTTGTTTTCTTTCAAGGTCTCTGGGAACTACTTGCATTGCCACCCAGACTTTGGGGCTGCGGGCTTTCCTGGCCACTCTATCCTCAAAAGCACATATTTTTCACTTTACCCCTGAACCGGACCCCAATATGCTGAACGTCCTGGCCTGGCTCCCACAGCCAAGGTGGCAGCCAGAACAACTCTTGCTTTCTTTCATGGTCTCTGGGAACTACTTGCATTGCCACCCAGACTTTGGGGCTGCGGGCTTTCCTGGCCACTCTGTCCTCCAAAGAACCTTTTTTTCACTTTCCCCCAGCACCGGCCTCCAATATGCCGAACGTCCTGGCCTGGCTCCCACAGCCAAGGTGGCAGCCAGATCAACTCTTGCTTTCTTTCATGGTCTCTGGGAACTACTTGCATTGCCACCCAGACTTTGGGGCTGCACGCTTTCCTGGCCACTTTATCCTCCAAAGAACCTTTTTTCACTTTCCCCCAGCACCGGACCCAATATGCCGAACGTCCTGGCCTGGCTCCCACAGCCAAGGTGGCAGCCAGAACAACTCTTGCTTTCTTTCATGGTCTCTGGGAACTACTTGCATTGCCACCCAGACTTTGGGGCTGCGGGCTTTCCTGGCCACTCTATCCTCCAAAGAACCTTTTTTTCACTTTCCCCCAGCACCGGCCTCCAATATGCCGAACGTCCTGGCCTGGCTCCCACAGCCAAGGTGGCAGCCAGAACAACTCTTGCTTTCTTTCAAGGTCTCTGGGAACTACTTGCATTGCCACCCAGACTTTGGGGCTGCGGGCTTTCCTGGCCACTCTGTCCTCACAAGCACCTTTTTTTCACTTTCCCCCAGCACCGGCCTCCAATATGCCGAACGTCCTGGCCTGGCTCCCACAGCCAAGGTGGCAGCCAGAACAACTCTTGCTTTCTTTCAAGGTCTCTGGGAACTACTTGCATTGCCACCCAGACTTTGGGGCTGCACGCTTTCCTGGCCACTCTATCCTCCAAAGAACCTTTTTTTCACTTTCCCCCAGCACCGGACCCCAATATGCCGAACGTCCTGGCCTGGCTCCCACAGCCAAGGTGGCAGCCAGAACAACTCTTGCTTTCTTTCATGGTCTCTGGGAACTACTTGCATTGCCACCCAGACTTTGGGGCTGCACGCTTTCCTGGCCACTCTATCCTCCAAAGAACCTTTTTTCACTTTCCCCCAGCACCGGCCTCCAATATGCCGAACGTCCTGGCCTGGCTCCCACAGCCAAGGTGGCAGCCAGAACAACTCTTGCTTTCTTTCATGGTCTCTGGGAACTACTTACATTGCCACCCAGACTTTGGGGCTGCGGGCTTTCCTGGCCACTCTCTCCTCAAAAGCACATATTTTTCACTTTACCCCTGAACCGGACCCCAATATGCTGAACGTCCTGGCCTGGCTCCCACAGCCAAGGTGGCAGCCAGAACAACTCTTGCTTTCTTTCATGGTCTCTGGGAACTACTTGCATTGCCACCCAGACTTTGGGGCTGCGGGCTTTCCTGGCCACTCTATCCTCCAAAGAACCTTTTTTTCACTTTCCCCCAGCACCGGCCTCCAATATGCCGAACGTCCTGGCCTGGCTCCCACAGCCAAGGTGGCAGCCAGAACAACTCTTGCTTTCTTTCATGGTCTCTGGGAACTACTTGCATTGCCACCCAGACTTTGGGGCTGCGGGCTTTCCTGGCCACTCTATCCTCCAAAGAACCTTTTTTTCACTTTCCCCCAGCACCGGCCTCCAATATGCCGAACGTCCTGGCCTGGCTCCCACAGCCAAAGTGGCAGCCAGAACAACTCTTGCTTTCTTTCATGGTCTCTGGGAACTACTTGCATTGCCACCCAGACTTTGGGGCTGCACGCTTTCCTGGCCACTTTATCCTCCAAAGAACCTTTTTTCACTTTCCCCCAGCACCGGCCTCCAATATGCCGAACGTCCTGGCCTGGCTCCCACAGCCAAGGTGGCAGCCAGAACAACTCTTGCTTTCTTTCAAGGTCTCTGGGAACTACTTGCATTGCCACCCAGACTTTGGGGCTGCACGCTTTCCTGGCCACTCTGTCCTCACAAGCACCTTTTTTTCACTTTCCCCCAGCACCGGCCTCCAATATGCCGAACGTCGTGGCCTGGCTCCCACAGCCACGGTGGCAGCCAGAACAACTCTTGCTTTCTTTCATGGTCTCTGGGAACTACTTGCATTGCCACCCAGACTTTGGGGCTGCGGGCTTTCCTGGCCACTCTATCCTCAAAAGAACCTTTTTTTCACTTTCCCCCAGCACCGGCCTCCAATATGCCGAACGTCCTGGCCTGGCTCCCACAGCCAAGGTGGCAGCCAGAACAACTCTTGCTTTCTTTCATGGTCTCTGGGAACTACTTGCATTGCCACCCAGACTTTGGGGCTGCACGCTTTCCTGGCCACTCTATCCTCCAAAGAACCTTTTTTCACTTTCCCCCAGCACCGGCCTCCAATATGCCGAACGTCCTGGCCTGGCTCCCACAGCCAAGGTGGCAGCCAGAACAACTCTTGCTTTCTTTCAAGGTCTCTGGGAACTACTTGCATTGCCACCCAGACTTTGGGGCTGCGGGCTTTCCTGGCCACTCTATCCTCCAAAGAACCTATTTTTCACTTTCCCCCAGCACCGGACCCCAATATGCCGAACATCCTGGCCTGGCTCCCACAGCCAAGGTGGCAGCCAGAACAACTCTTGCTTTCTTTCATGGTCTCTGGGAACTACTTGCATTGCCACCCAGACTTTGGGGCTGCGGGCTTTCCTGGCCACTCTATCCTCAAAAGAACCTTTTTTTCACTTTCCCCCAGCACCGGCCTCCAATATGCCGAACGTCCTGGCCTGGCTCCCACAGCCAAGGTGGCAGCCAGAACAACTCTTGCTTTCTTTCATGGTCTCTGGGAACTACTTGCATTGCCACCCAGACTTTGGGGCTGCGGGCTTTCCTGGCCACTCTATCCTCCAAAGAACCTTTTTTTCACTTTCCCCCAGCACCGGACCCCAATATGCCGAACGTCCTGGCCTGGCTCCCACAGCCAAGGTGGCAGCCAGAACAACTCTTGCTTTCTTTCAAGGTCTCTGGGAACTACTTGCATTGCCACCCAGACTTTGGGGCTGCACGCTTTCCTGGCCACTCTATCCTCAAAAGAACCTTTTTTTCACTTTCCCCCAGCACCGGCCTCAAATATGCCAAACGTCCTGGCCTGGCTCCCACAGCCAAGGTGGCAGCCAGATCAACTCTTGCTTTCTTTCATGGTCTCTGGGAACTACTTGCATTGCCACCCAGACTTTGGGGCTGCGGGCTTTCCTGGCCACTCTATCCTCAAAAGCACATATTTTTCACTTTACCCCTGAACCGGACCCCAATATGCTGAACGTCCTGGCCTGGCTCCCACAGCCAAGGTGGCAGCCAGAACAACTCTTGCTTTCTTTCAAGGTCTCTGGGAACTACTTGCATTGCCACCCAGACTTTGGGGCTGCGGGCTTTCCTGGCCACTCTATCCTCAAAAGAACCTTTTTTTCACTTTCCCCCAGCACCGGACCCCAATATGCCGAACGTCCTGGCCTGGCTCCCACAGCCAAGGTGGCAGCCAGAACAACTCTTGCTTTCTTTCATGGTCTCTGGGAACTACTTGCATTGCCACCCAGACTTTGGGGCTGCACGCTTTCCTGGCCACTCTATCCTCCAAAGAACCTTTTTTCACTTTCCCCCAGCACCGGCCTCCAATATGCCGAACGTCCTGGCCTGGCTCCCACAGCCAAGGTGGCAGCCAGAACAACTCTTGCTTTCTTTCATGGTCTCTGGGAACTACTTACATTGCCACCCAGACTTTGGGGCTGCGGGCTTTCCTGGCCACTCTCTCCTCAAAAGCACATATTTTTCACTTTACCCCTGAACCGGACCCCAATATGCTGAACGTCCTGGCCTGGCTCCCACAGCCAAGGTGGCAGCCAGAACAACTCTTGCTTTCTTTCATGGTCTCTGGGAACTACTTGCATTGCCACCCAGACTTTGGGGCTGCGGGCTTTCCTGGCCACTCTATCCTCCAAAGAACCTTTTTTTCACTTTCCCCCAGCACCGGCCTCCAATATGCCGAACGTCCTGGCCTGGCTCCCACAGCCAAGGTGGCAGCCAGAACAACTCTTGCTTTCTTTCAAGGTCTCTGGGAACTACTTGCATTGCCACCCAGACTTTGGGGCTGCGGGCTTTCCTGGCCACTCTATCCTCAAAAGAACCTTTTTTTCACTTTCCCCCAGCACCGGACCCCAATATGCCGAACGTCCTGGCCTGGCTCCCACAGCCAAGGTGGCAGCCAGAACAACTCTTGCTTTCTTTCATGGTCTCTGGGAACTACTTGCATTGCCACCCAGACTTTGGGGCTGCGGGCTTTCCTGGCCACTCTATCCTCAAAAGAACCTTTTTTTCACTTTCCCCCAGCACCGGCCTCAAATATGCCGAACGTCCTGGCCTGGCTCCCACAGCCAAAGTGGCAGCCAGAACAACTCTTGCTTTCTTTCATGGTCTCTGGGAACTACTTGCATTGCCACCCAGACTTTGGGGCTGCACGCTTTCCTGGCCACTTTATCCTCCAAAGAACCTTTTTTCACTTTCCCCCAGCACCGGCCTCCAATATGCCGAACGTCCTGGCCTGGCTCCCACAGCCAAGGTGGCAGCCAGAACAACTCTTGCTTTCTTTCAAGGTCTCTGGGAACTACTTGCATTGCCACCCAGACTTTGGGGCTGCACGCTTTCCTGGCCACTCTGTCCTCACAAGCACCTTTTTTTCACTTTCCCCCAGCACCGGCCTCCAATATGCCGAACGTCGTGGCCTGGCTCCCACAGCCACGGTGGCAGCCAGAACAACTCTTGCTTTCTTTCATGGTCTCTGGGAACTACTTGCATTGCCACCCAGACTTTGGGGCTGCGGGCTTTCCTGGCCACTCTATCCTCCAAAGAACCTTTTTTTCACTTTCCCCCAGCACCGGACCCCAATATGCCAAACGTCCTGGCCTGGCTCCCACAGCCAAGGTGGCAGCCAGAACAACTCTTGCTTTCTTTCATGGTCTCTGGGAACTACTTGCATTGCCACCCAGACTTTGGGGCTGCGGGCTTTCCTGGTCACTCTATCCTCAAAAGAACCTTTTTTTCACTTTCCCCCAGCACCGGCCTCCAATATGCCGAACGTCGTGGCCTGGCTCCCACAGCCAAGGTGGCAGCCAGAACAACTCTTGCTTTCTTTCATGGTCTCTGGGAACTACTTGCATTGCCACCCAGACTTTGGGGCTGCGGGCTTTCCTGGCCACTCTATCCTCCAAAGAACCTTTTTTTCACTTTCCCCCAGCACCGGACCCCAATATGCCGAACGTCCTGGCCTGG
The DNA here is from genome assembly GCF_964106895.1 of Numenius arquata. Classification (NCBI taxonomy): domain Eukaryota; kingdom Metazoa; phylum Chordata; class Aves; order Charadriiformes; family Scolopacidae; genus Numenius; species Numenius arquata. The sequence goes on along the minus strand of NW_027414639.1, from coordinate 336,772 downwards.
CTCCCACAGCCAAGGTGGCAGCCAGAACAACTCTTACTTTCTTTCATGGTCTCTGGGAACTACTTGCATTGCCACCCAGACTTTGGGGCTGCGGGCTTTCCTGGCCACTCTATCCTCAAAAGAACCTTTTTTTCACTTTCCCCCAGCACCGGCCTCAAATATGCCAAACGTCCTGGCCTGGCTCCCACAGCCAAGGTGGCAGCCAGAACAACTCTTGCTTTCTTTCAAGGTCTCTGGGAACTACTTGCATTGCCACCCAGACTTTGGGGCTGCGGGCTTTCCTGGCCACTCTATCCTCAAAAGAACCTTTTTTTCACTTTCCCCCAGCACCGGCCTCCAATATGCCGAACGTCCTGGCCTGGCTCCCACAGCCAAGGTGGCAGCCAGAACAACTCTTGCTTTCTTTCAAGGTCTCTGGGAACTACTTGCATTGCCACCCAGACTTTGGGGCTGCACGCTTTCCTGGCCACTCTGTCCTCACAAGCACCTTTTTTTTCACTTTCCCCCAGCACCGGCCTCCAATATGCCGAACGTCGTGGCCTGGCTCCCACAGCCAAGGTGGCAGCCAGAACAACTCTTGCTTTCTTTCAAGGTCTCTGGGAACTACTTGCATTGCCACCCAGACTTTGGGGCTGCGGGCTTTCCTGGCCACTCTATCCTCAAAAGAACCTTTTTTTCACTTTCCCCCAGCACCGGCCTCCAATATGCCGAACGTCCTGGCCTGGCTCCCACTCCCAAGGTGGCAGCCAGAACAACTCTTGCTTTCTTTCAAGGTCTCTGGGAACTACTTGCATTGCCACCCAGACTTTGGGGCTGCACGCTTTCCTGGCCACTCTCTCCTCAAAAGAACCTTTTTTTTCACTTTCCCCCAGCACCGGCCTCCAATATGCCGAACGTCGTGGCCTGGTTCCCACAGCCAAGGTGGCAGCCAGAACAACTCTTGCTTTCTTTCATGGTCTCTGGGAACTACTTGCATTGCCACCCAGACTTTGGGGCTGCGGGCTTTCCTGGCCACTCTATCCTCAAAAGAACTTTTTTTTCACTTTCCCCCATCACCGGCCTCCAATATGCCGAACGTCCTGGCCTGGCTCCCACAGCCAAGGTGGCAGCCAGATCAACTCTTGCTTTCTTTCATGGTCTCTGGGAACTACTTGCATTGCCACCCAGACTTTGGGGCTGCACGCTTTCCTGGCCACTCTATCATCAAAAGCACATATTTTTCACTTTACCCCTGAACCGGACCCCAATATGCTGAACGTCCTGGCCTGGCTCCCACAGCCAAGGTGGCAGACAGAACAACTCTTGCTTTCTTTCATGGTCTCTGGGAACTACTTGCATTGCCACCCAGACTTTGGGGCTGCGGGCTTTCCTGGCCACTCTGTCCTCCAAAGAACCTTTTTTTCACTTTCCCCCAGCAACGGCCTCCAATATGCCGAACGTCCTGGCCTGGCTCCCACAGCCAAGGTGGCAGCCAGAACAACTCTTGCTTTCTTTCAAGGTCTCTGGGAACTACTTGCATTGCCACCCAGACTTTGGGGCTGCGGGCTTTCCTGGCCACTCTATCCTCAAAAGAACCTTTTTTTCACTTTCCCCCATCACCGGCCTCCAATATGCCGAACGTCCTGGCCTGGCTCCCACAGCCAAGGTGGCAGCCAGATCAACTCTTGCTTTCTTTCATGGTCTCTGGGAACTACTTGCATTGCCACCCAGACTTTGGGGCTGCGGGCTTTCCTGGCCACTCTATCCTCCAAAGAACCTTTTTTTCACTTTCCCCCAGCACCGGCCTCCAATATGCCGAACGTCCTGGCCTGGCTCCCACAGCCAAGGTGGCAGCCAGAACAACTCTTGCTTTCTTTCAAGGTCTCTGGGAACTACTTGCATTGTCACCCAGACTTTGGGGCTGCGGGCTTTCCTGGCCACTCTATCCTCAAAAGAACCTTTTTTTCACTTTCCCCCAGCACCGGACCCCAATATGCCGAACGTCCTGGCCTGGCTCCCACAGCCAAGGTGGCATCCAGAACAACTCTTGCTTTCTTTCAAGGTCTCTGGGAACTACTTGCATTGCCACCCAGACTTTGGGGCTGCACGCTTTCCTGGCCACTCTGTTCTCACAAGCACCTTTTTTTCACTTTCCCCCAGCACCGGACCCCAATATGCCGAACGTCCTGGCCTGGCTCCCACAGCCAAGGTGGCAGCCAGAACAACTCTTGCTTTCTTTCATGGTCTCTGGGAACTACTTGCATTGCCACCCAGACTTTGGGGCTGCGGGCTTTCCTGGCCACTCTATCCTCCAAAGAACCTTTTTTTCACTTTCCCCCAGCACCGGACCCCAATATGCCGAACGTCCTGGCCTGGCTCCCACTCCCAAGGTGGCAGCCAGAACAACTCTTGCTTTCTTTCAAGGTCTCTGGGAACTACTTGCATTGCCACCCAGACTTTGGGGCTGCGGGCTTTCCTGGCCACTCTATCCTCAAAAGAACCTTTTTTTCACTTTCCCCCAGCACCGGCCTCCAATATGCCGAACGTCGTGGCCTGGCTCCCACAGCCAAGGTGGCAGCCAGAACAACTCTTGCTTTCTTTCATGGTCTCTGGGAACTACTTGCATTGCCACCCAGACTTTGGGGCTGCGGGCTTTCCTGGTCACTCTATCCTCAAAAGAACCTTTTTTTCACTTTCCCCCAGCACCGGCCTCCAATATGCCGAACGTCCTGGCCTGGCTCCCACAGCCAAGGTGGCAGCCAGAACAACTCTTGCTTTCTTTCATGGTCTCTGGGAACTACTTGCATTGCCACCCAGACTTTGGGGCTGCACGCTTTCCTGGCCACTCTATCCTCCAAAGAACCTTTTTTCACTTTCCCCCAGCACCGGCCTCCAATATGCCGAACGTCCTGGCCTGGCTCCCACAGCCAAGGTGGCAGCCAGATCAACTCTTGCTTTCTTTCAAGGTCTCTGGGAACTACTTGCATTGTCACCCAGACTTTGGGGCTGCGGGCTTTCCTGGCCACTCTATCCTCAAAAGAACCTTTTTTTCACTTTCCCCCAGCACCGGACCCCAATATGCCGAACGTCCTGGCCTGGCTCCCACAGCCAAGGTGGCAGCCAGAACAACTCTTGCTTTCTTTCAAGGTCTCTGGGAACTACTTGCATTGCCACCCAGACTTTGGGGCTGCACGCTTTCCTGGCCACTCTGTCCTCACAAGCACCTTTTTTTCACTTTCCCCCAGCACCGGACCCCAATATGCCGAACGTCCTGGCCTGGCTCCCACAGCCAAGGTGGCAGCCAGAACAACTCTTGCTTTCTTTCATGGTCTCTGGGAACTACTTGCATTGCCACCCAGACTTTGGGGCTGCGGGCTTTCCTGGCCACTCTATCCTCCAAAGAACCTTTTTTTCACTTTCCCCCAGCACCGGACCCCAATATGCCGAACGTCCTGGCCTGGCTCCCACTCCCAAGGTGGCAGCCAGAACAACTCTTGCTTTCTTTCAAGGTCTCTGGGAACTACTTGCATTGCCACCCAGACTTTGGGGCTGCGGGCTTTCCTGGCCACTCTATCCTCAAAAGAACCTTTTTTTCACTTTCCCCCAGCACCGGCCTCCAATATGCCGAACGTCCTGGCCTGGCTCCCACAGCCAAGGTGGCAGCCAGAACAACTCTTGCTTTCTTTCATGGTCTCTGGGAACTACTTGCATTGCCACCCAGACTTTGGGGCTGCGGGCTTTCCTGGTCACTCTATCCTCAAAAGAACCTTTTTTTCACTTTCCCCCAGCACCGGCCTCCAATATGCCGAACGTCCTGGCCTGGCTCCCACAGCCAAGGTGGCAGCCAGAACAACTCTTGCTTTCTTTCATGGTCTCTGGGAACTACTTGCATTGCCACCCAGACTTTGGGGCTGCACGCTTTCCTGGCCACTCTATCCTCCAAAGAACCTTTTTTCACTTTCCCCCAGCACCGGCCTCCAATATGCCGAACGTCCTGGCCTGGCTCCCACAGCCAAGGTGGCAGCCAGAACAACTCTTGCTTTCTTTCATGGTCTCTGGGAACTACTTGCATTGCCACCCAGACTTTGGGGCTGCGGGCTTTCCTGGCCACTCTATCCTCAAAAGAACCTTTTTTTCACTTTCCCCCAGCACCGGCCTCCAATATACCGAACGTCCTGGCCTGGCTCCCACAGCCAAGGTGGCAGCCAGAACAACTCTTGCTTTCTTTCATGGTCTCTGGGAACTACTTGCATTGCCACCCAGACTTTGGGGCTGCGGGCTTTCCTGGTCACTCTATCCTCAAAAGAACCTTTTTTTCACTTTCCCCCAGCACCGGCCTCCAATATGCCGAACGTCCTGGCCTGGCTCCCACAGCCAAGGTGGCAGCCAGAACAACTCTTGCTTTCTTTCATGGTCTCTGGGAACTACTTGCATTGCCACCCAGACTTTGGGGCTGCACGCTTTCCTGGCCACTCTATCCTCCAAAGAACCTTTTTTCACTTTCCCCCAGCACCGGCCTCAAATATGCCGAACGTCCTGGCCTGGCTCCCACAGCCAAGGTGGCAGCCAGAACAACTCTTGCTTTCTTTCATGGTCTCTGGGAACTACTTGCATTGCCACCCAGACTTTGGGGCTGCACGCTTTCCTGGCCACTCTGTCCTCACAAGCACCTTTTTTTTCACTTTCCCCCAGCACCGGCCTCCAATATGCCGAACGTCGTGGCCTGGCTCCCACAGCCAAGGTGGCAGCCAGAACAACTCTTGCTTTCTTTCAAGGTCTCTGGGAACTACTTGCATTGCTACCCAGACTTTGGGGCTGCATGCTTTCCTGGCCACTCTATCCTCCAAAGAACCTTTTTTTCACTTTCCCCCAGCACCGGCCTCCAATATGCCGAACGTCCTGGCCTGGCTCCCACAGCCAAGGTGGCAGCCAGAACAACTCTTGCTTTCTTTCAAGGTCTCTGGGAACTACTTGCATTGCCACCCAGACTTTGGGGCTGCGGGCTTTCCTGGCCACTCTATCCTCAAAAGAACTTTTTTTTCACTTTCCCCCAGCACCGGCCTCCAATATGCCGAACGTCCTGGCCTGGCTCCCACAGCCAAGGTGGCAGCCAGATCAACTCTTGCTTTCTTTCATGGTCTCTGGGAACTACTTGCATTGCCACCCAGACTTTGGGGCTGCGGGCTTTCCTGGCCACTCTATCATCAAAAGCACATATTTTTCACTTTACCCCTGAACCGGACCCCAATATGCTGAACGTCCTGGCCTGGCTCCCACAGCCAAGGTGGCAGCCAGAACAACTCTTGCTTTCTTTCATGGTCTCTGGGAACTACTTGCATTGCCACCCAGACTTTGGGGCTGCACGCTTTCCTGGCCACTCTGTCCTCCAAAGAACCTTTTTTTCACTTTCCCCCAGCACCGGCCTCCAATATGCCGAACGTCCTGGCCTGGCTCCCACAGCCAAGGTGGCAGCCAGAACAACTCTTGCTTTCTTTCAAGGTCTCTGGGAACTACTTGCATTGCCACCCAGACTTTGGGGCTGCGGGCTTTCCTGGCCACTCTATCCTCAAAAGAACCTTTTTTTCACTTTCCCCCAGCACCGGCCTCCAATATGCCGAACGTCCTGGCCTGGCTCCCACAGCCAAGGTGGCAGCCAGATCAACTCTTGCTTTCTTTCATGGTCTCTGGGAACTACTTGCATTGCCACCCAGACTTTGGGGCTGCGGGCTTTCCTGGCCACTCTATCCTCCAAAGAACCTTTTTTCACTTTCCCCCAGCACCGGCCTCCAATATGCCGAACGTCCTGGCCTGGCTCCCACAGCCAAGGTGGCAGCCAGAACAACTCTTGCTTTCTTTCAAGGTCTCTGGGAACTACTTGCATTGCCACCCAGACTTTGGGGCTGCGGGCTTTCCTGGCCACTCTGTCCTCACAAGCACCTTTTTTTCACTTTCCCCCAGCACCGGACCCCAATAGGCCGAACGTCCTGGCCTGGCTCCCACAGCCAAGGTGGCAGCCAGAACAACTCTTGCTTTCTTTCATGGTCTCTGGGAACTACTTACATTGCCACCCAGACTTTGGGGCTGCGGGCTTTCCTGGCCACTCTATCCTCAAAAGAACCTTTTTTTCACTTTACCCCTGAACCGGACCCCAATATGCCGAATGTCCTGGCCTGGCTCCCACAGCCAAGGTGGCAGCCAGATCAACTCTTGCTTTCTTTCATGGTCTCTGGGAACTACTTGCAATGGCACCCAGACTTTGGGGCTGCACGCTTTCCTGGCCACTTTATCCTCCAAAGAACCTTTTTTCACTTTCCCCCAGCACCGGCCTCAAATATGCCGAACGTCCTGGCCTGGCTCCCACAGCCAAGGTGGCAGCCAGAACAACTCTTGCTTTCTTTCAAGGTCTCTGGGAACTACTTGCATTGCCACCCAGACTTTGGGGCTGCGGGCTTTCCTGGCCACTCTATCATCAAAAGCACATATTTTTCACTTTACCCCTGAACCGGACCCCAATATGCTGAACGTCCTGGCCTGGCTCCCACAGCCAAGGTGGCAGCCAGAACAACTCTTGCTTTCTTTCATGGTCTCTGGGAACTACTTGCATTGCCACCCAGACTTTGGGGCTGCGGGCTTTCCTGGCCACTCTGTCCTCCAAAGAACCTTTTTTTCACTTTCCCCCAGCACCGGCCTCCAATATGCCGAACGTCCTGGCCTGGCTCCCACAGCCAAGGTGGCAGCCAGATCAACTCTTGCTTTCTTTCATGGTCTCTGGGAACTACTTGCATTGCCACCCAGACTTTGGGGCTGCGGGCTTTCCTGGCCACTCTATCCTCCAAAGAACCTTTTTTTCACTTTCCCCCAGCACCGGCCTCCAATATGCCGAACGTCCTGGCCTGGCTCCCACAGCCAAGGTGGCAGCCAGAACAACTCTTGCTTTCTTTCAAGGTCTCTGGGAACTACTTGCATTGTCACCCAGACTTTGGGGCTGCGGGCTTTCCTGGCCACTCTATCCTCCAAAGAACCTTTTTTTCACTTTCCCCCAGCACCGGACCCCAATATGCCGAACGTCCTGGCCTGGCTCCCACAGCCAAGGTGGCAGCCAGAACAACTCTTGCTTTCTTTCAAGGTCTCTGGGAACTACTTGCATTGCCACCCAGACTTTGGGGCTGCACGCTTTCCTGGCCACTCTGTCCTCACAAGCACCTTTTTTTCACTTTCCCCCAGCACCGGACCCCAATATGCCGAACGTCCTGGCCTGGCTCCCACAGCCAAGGTGGCAGCCAGAACAACTCTTGCTTTCTTTCATGGTCTCTGGGAACTACTTGCATTGCCACCCAGACTTTGGGGCTGCGGGCTTTCCTGGCCACTCTATCCTCAAAAGAACCTTTTTTTCACTTTCCCCCAGCACCGGACCCCAATATGCCGAACGTCCTGGCCTGGCTCCCACAGCCAAGGTGGCAGCCAGAACAACTCTTGCTTTCTTTCATGGTCTCTGGGAACTACTTGCATTGCCACCCAGACTTTGGGGCTGCGGGCTTTCCTGGCCACTCTATCATCAAAAGCACATATTTTTCACTTTACCCCTGAACCGGACCCCAATATGCTGAACGTCCTGGCCTGGCTCCCACAGCCAAGGTGGCAGCCAGAACAACTCTTGCTTTCTTTCATGGTCTCTGGGAACTACTTGCATTGCCACCCAGACTTTGGGGCTGCGGGCTTTCCTGGCCACTCTGTCCTCCAAAGAACCTTTTTTTCACTTTCCCCCAGCACCGGCCTCCAATATGCCGAACGTCCTGGCCTGGCTCCCACAGCCAAGGTGGCAGCCAGAACAACTCTTGCTTTCTTTCATGGTCTCTGGGAACTACTTGCATTGCCACCCAGACTTTGGGGCTGCGGGCTTTCCTGGCCACTCTATCCTCAAAAGAACCTTTTTTTCACTTTCCCCCATCACCGGCCTCCAATATGCCGAACGTCCTGGCCTGGCTCCCACAGCCAAGGTGGCAGCCAGATCAACTCTTGCTTTCTTTCATGGTCTCTGGGAACTACTTGCATTGCCACCCAGACTTTGGGGCTGCGGGCTTTCCTGGCCACTCTATCCTCCAAAGAACCTTTTTTTCACTTTCCCCCAGCACCGGCCTCCAATATGCCGAACGTCGTGGCCTGGCTCCCACAGCCAAGGTGGCAGCCAGAACAACTCTTGCTTTCTTTCAAGGTCTCTGGGAACTACTTGCATTGCCACCCAGACTTTGGGGCTGCGGGCTTTCCTGGCCACTCTATCCTCCAAAGAACCTTTTTTTCACTTTCCCCCAGCACCGGACCCCAATATGCCGAACGTCCTGGCCTGGCTCCCACAGCCAAGGTGGCAGCCAGAACAACTCTTGCTTTCTTTCAAGGTCTCTGGGAACTACTTGCATTGCCACCCAGACTTTGGGGCTGCACGCTTTCCTGGCCACTCTGTCCTCACAAGCACCTTTTTTTCACTTTCCCCCAGCACCGGACCCCAATATGCCGAACGTCCTGGCCTGGCTCCCACAGCCAAGGTGGCAGCCAGAACAACTCTTGCTTTCTTTCATGGTCTCTGGGAACTACTTGCATTGCCACCCAGACTTTGGGGCTGCGGGCTTTCCTGGCCACTCTATCCTCAAAAGAACCTTTTTTTCACTTTCCCCCAGCACCGGACCCCAATATGCCGAACGTCCTGGCCTGGCTCCCACAGCCAAGGTGGCAGCCAGAACAACTCTTGCTTTCTTTCATGGTCTCTGGGAACTACTTGCATTGCCACCCAGACTTTGGGGCTGCGGGCTTTCCTGGCCACTCTATCCTCAAAAGAACCTTTTTTTCACTTTCCCCCAGCACCGGCCTCCAATATGCCGAACGTCCTGGCCTGGCTCCCACAGCCAAGGTGGCAGCCAGAACAACTCTTGCTTTCTTTCATGGTCTCTGGGAACTACTTGCATTGCCACCCAGACTTTGGGGCTGCGGGCTTTCCTGGCCACTCTATCCTCCAAAGAACCTTTTTTCACTTTCCCCCAGCACCGGCCTCCAATATGCCGAACGTCCTGGCCTGGCTCCCACAGCCAAGGTGGCAGCCAGAACAACTCTTGCTTTCTTTCATGGTCTCTGGGAACTACTTGCATTGCCACCCAGACTTTGGGGCTGCGGGCTTTCCTGGCCACTCTATCCTCCAAAGAACCTTTTTTTCACTTTCCCCCAGCACCGGCCTCCAATATGCCGAACGTCCTGGCCTGGCTCCCACTCCCAAGGTGGCAGCCAGAACAACTCTTGCTTTCTTTCAAGGTCTCTGGGAACTACTTGCATTGCCACCCAGACTTTGGGGCTGCGGGCTTTCCTGGCCACTCTATCCTCAAAAGAACCTTTTTTTCACTTTCCCCCAGCACCGGCCTCCAATATGCCGAACGTCCTGGCCTGGCTCCCACAGCCAAGGTGGCAGCCAGAACAACTCTTGCTTTCTTTCAAGGTCTCTGGGAACTACTTGCATTGCCACCCAGACTTTGGGGCTGCGGGCTTTCCTGGCCACTCTATCCTCAAAAGAACTTTTTTTTCACTTTCCCCCAGCACCGGCCTCCAATATGCCGAACGTCCTGGCCTGGCTCCCACAGCCAAGGTGGCAGCCAGATCAACTCTTGCTTTCTTTCATGGTCTCTGGGAACTACTTGCATTGCCACCCAGACTTTGGGGCTGCACGCTTTCCTGGCCACTCTATCATCAAAAGCACATATTTTTCACTTTACCCCTGAACCGGACCCCAATATGCTGAACGTCCTGGCCTGGCTCCCACAGCCAAGGTGGCAGCCAGAACAACTCTTGCTTTCTTTCATGGTCTCTGGGAACTACTTGCATTGCCACCCAGACTTTGGGGCTGCACGCTTTCCTGGCCACTCTGTCCTCCAAAGAACCTTTTTTTCACTTTCCCCCAGCACCGGCCTCCAATATGCCGAACGTCCTGGCCTGGCTCCCACAGCCAAGGTGGCAGCCAGAACAACTCTTGCTTTCTTTCAAGGTCTCTGGGAACTACTTGCATTGCCACCCAGACTTTGGGGCTGCGGGCTTTCCTGGCCACTCTATCCTCAAAAGAACCTTTTTTTCACTTTCCCCCAGCACCGGCCTCCAATATGCCGAACGTCCTGGCCTGGCTCCCACAGCCAAGGTGGCAGCCAGATCAACTCTTGCTTTCTTTCATGGTCTCTGGGAACTACTTGCATTGCCACCCAGACTTTGGGGCTGCGGGCTTTCCTGGCCACTCTATCCTCCAAAGAACCTTTTTTTCACTTTCCCCCAGCACCGGCCTCCAATATGCCGAACGTCCTGGCCTGGCTCCCACAGCCAAGGTGGCAGCCAGAACAACTCTTGCTTTCTTTCAAGGTCTCTGGGAACTACTTGCATTGCCACCCAGACTTTGGGGCTGCGGGCTTTCCTGGCCACTCTCTCCTCAAAAGAACCTTTTTTTCACTTTCCCCCAGCACCGGACCCCAATATGCCGAACGTCCTGGCCTGGCTCCCACAGCCAAGGTGGCAGCCAGAACAACTCTTGCTTTCTTTCAAGGTCTCTGGGAACTACTTGCATTGCCACCCAGACTTTGGGGCTGCACGCTTTCCTGGCCACTCTGTCCTCACAAGCACCTTTTTTTCACTTTCCCCCAGCACCGGACCCCAATATGCCGAACGTCCTGGCCTGGCTCCCACAGCCAAGGTGGCAGCCAGAACAACTCTTGCTTTCTTTCATGGTCTCTGGGAACTTCTTGCATTGCCACCCAGACTTTGGGGCTGCGGGCTTTCCTGGCCACTCTATCCTCAAAAGAACCTTTTTTTCACTTTCCCCCAGCACCGGCCTCCAATATGCCGAACGTCCTGGCCTGGCTCCCACAGCCAAGGTGGCAGCCAGATCAACTCTTGCTTTCTTTCATGGTCTCTGGGAACTACTTGCATTGCCACCCAGACTTTGGGGCTGCACGCTTTCCTGGCCACTCTATCATCCAAAGAACCTTTTTTCACTTTCCCCCAGCACCAGCCTCAAATATGCCGAACGTCCTGGCCTGGCTCCCACAGCCAAGGTGGCAGCCAGAACAACTCTTGCTTTCTTTCAAGGTCTCTGGGAACTACTTACATTGCCACCCAGACTTTGGGGCTGCGGGCTTTCCTGGCCACTCTATCCTCAAAAGCACATATTTTTCACTTTACCCCTGAACCGGACCCCAATATGCCGAACGTCCTGGCCTGGCTCCCACAGCCAAGGTGGCAGCCAGAACAACTCTTGCTTTCTTTCATGGTCTCTGGGAACTACTTGCATTGCCACCCAGACTTTGGGGCTGCGGGCTTTCCTGGCCACTCTATCCTCCAAAGAACCTTTTTTTCACTTTCCCCCAGCACCGGACCCAAATATGCCGAACGTCCTGGCCTGGCTCCCACAGCCAAGGTGGCAGCCAGAACAACTCTTGCTTTCTTTCATGGTCTCTGGGAACTACTTGCATTGCCACCCAGACTTTGGGGCTGCACGCTTTCCTGGCCACTCTATCCTCCAAAGAACCTTTTTTTCACTTTCCCCCAGCACCGGCCTCCAATATGCCGAACGTCCTGGCCTGGCTCCCACAGCCAAGGTGGCAGCCAGAACAACTCTTGCTTTCTTTCATGGTCTCTGGGAACTACTTACATTGCCACCCAGACTTTGGGGCTGCGGGCTTTCCTGGCCACTCTATCCTCAAAAGCACATATTTTTCACTTTACCCCTGAACCGGACCCCAATATGCCGAACGTCCTGGCCTGGCTCCCACAGCCAAGGTGGCAGCCAGAACACCTCTTGCTTTCTTTCATGGTCTCTGGGAACTACTTGCATTGCCACCCAGACTTTGGGGCTGCACGCTTTCCTGGCCACTCTATCCTCCAAAGAACCTTTTTTTCACTTTCCCCCAGCACCGGCCTCCAATATGCCGAACGTCCTGGCCTGGCTCCCACAGCCAAGGTGGCAGCCAGATCAACTCTTGCTTTCTTTCATGGTCTCTGGGAACTACTTGCAATGGCACCCAGACTTTGGGGCTGCACGCTTTCCTGGCCACTTTATCCTCCAAAGAACCTTTTTTCACTTTCCCCCAGCACCGGCCTCAAATATGCCGAACGTCCTGGCCTGGCTCCCACAGCCAAGGTGGCAGCCAGAACAACTCTTGCTTTCTTTCAAGGTCTCTGGGAACTACTTGCATTGCCACCCAGACTTTGGGGCTGCGGGCTTTCCTGGCCACTCTATCCTCAAAAGAACCTTTTTTTCACTTTCCCCCAGCACCGGCCTCCAATATGCCGAACGTCCTGGCCTGGCTCCCACAGCCAAGGTGGCAGCCAGAACAACTCTTGCTTTCTTTCATGGTCTCTGGGAACTACTTGCATTGCCACCCAGACTTTGGGGCTGCACGCTTTCCTGGCCACTCTATCCTCCAAAGAACCTTTTTTCACTTTCCCCCAGCACCGGCCTCCAATATGCCGAACGTCCTGGCCTGGCTCCCACAGCCAAGGTGGCAGCCAGAACAACTCTTGCTTTCTTTCATGGTCTCTGGGAACTACTTGCATTGCCACCCAGACTTTGGGGCTGCGGGCTTTCCTGGCCACTCTATCCTCCAAAGAACCTTTTTTTCACTTTCCCCCAGCACCGGCCTCCAATATGCCGAACGTCCTGGCCTGGCTCCCACAGCCAAGGTGGCAGCCAGAACAACTCTTGCTTTCTTTCAAGGTCTCTGGGAACTACTTGCATTGCCACCCAGACTTTGGGGCTGCACGCTTTCCTGGCCACTCTATCCTCCAAAGAACCTTTTTTTCACTTTCCCCCAGCACCGGCCTCCAATATGCCGAACGTCCTGGCCTGGCTCCCACAGCCAAGGTGGCAGCCAGATCAACTCTTGCTTTCTTTCATGGTCTCTGGGAACTACTTGCAATGGCACCCAGACTTTGGGGCTGCACGCTTTCCTGGCCACTTTATCCTCCAAAGAACCTTTTTTCACTTTCCCCCAGCACCGGCCTCAAATATGCCGAACGTCCTGGCCTGGCTCCCACAGCCAAGGTGGCAGCCAGAACAACTCTTGCTTTCTTTCAAGGTCTCTGGGAACTACTTGCATTGCCACCCAGACTTTGGGGCTGCACGCTTTCCTGGCCACTCTATCCTCAAAAGAACCTTTTTTTCACTTTCCCCCAGCACCGGACCCCAATATGCCGAACGTCCTGGCCTGGCTCCCACAGCCAAGGTGGCAGCCAGAACAACTCTTGCTTTCTTTCATGGTCTCTGGGAACTACTTGCATTGCCACCCAGACTTTGGGGCTGCGGGCTTTCCTGGCCACTCTATCCTCCAAAGAACCTTTTTTTCACTTTCCCCCAGCACCGGCCTCCAATATGCTGAACGTCCTGGCCTGGCTCCCACAGCCAAGGTGGCAGCCAGAACAACTCTTGCTTTCTTTCATGGTCTCTGGGAACTACTTGCATTGCCACCCAGACTTTGGGGCTGCACGCTTTCCTGGCCACTCTATCCTCCAAAGAACCTTTTTTCACTTTCCCCCAGCACCGGCCTCCAATATGCCGAACGTCCTGGCCTGGCTCCCACAGCCAAGGTGGCAGCCAGAACAACTCTTGCTTTCTTTCATGGTCTCTGGGAACTACTTGCATTGCCACCCAGACTTTGGGGCTGCACGCTTTCCTGGCCACTCTATCCTCAAAAGAACCTTTTTTTCACTTTCCCCCAGCACCGGCCTCAAATATGCCGAACGTCCTGGCCTGGCTCCCACAGCCAAGGTGGCAGCCAGAACAACTCTTGCTTTCTTTCAAGGTCTCTGGGAACTACTTGCATTGCCACCCAGACTTTGGGGCTGCGGGCTTTCCTGGCCACTCTATCCTCAAAAGAACCTTTTTTTCACTTTCCCCCAGCACCGGACCCCAATATGCCGAACGTCCTGGCCTGGCTCCCACAGCCAAGGTGGCAGCCAGAACAACTCTTGCTTTCTTTCATGGTCTCTGGGAACTACTTGCATTGCCACCCAGACTTTGGGGCTGCGGGCTTTCCTGGCCACTCTATCCTCCAAAGAACCTTTTTTTCACTTTCCCCCAGCACCGGCCTCCAATATGCCGAACGTCCTGGCCTGGCTCCCACAGCCAAGGTGGCAGCCAGATCAACTCTTGCTTTCTTTCATGGTCTCTGGGAACTACTTGCATTGCCACCCAGACTTTGGGGCTGCACGCTTTCCTGGCCACTCTGTCCTCACAAGCACCTTTTTTTTCACTTTCCCCCAGCACCGGCCTCAAATATGCCGAACGTCCTGGCCTGGCTCCCACAGCCAAGGTGGCAGCCAGATCAACTCTTGCTTTCTTTCAAGGTCTCTGGGAACTACTTACATTGCCACCCAGACTTTGGGGCTGCGGGCTTTCCTGGTCACTCTATCCTCAAAAGCACATATTTTTCACTTTACCCCTGAACCGGACCCCAATATGCCGAACGTCCTGGCCTGGCTCCCACAGCCAAGGTGGCAGCCAGAACAACTCTTGCTTTCTTTCATGGTCTCTGGGAACTACTTGCATTGCCACCCAGACTTTGGGGCTGCACGCTTTCCTGGCCACTCTATCCTCCAAAGAACCTTTTTTTCACTTTCCCCCAGCACCGGCCTCCAATATGCCGAACGTCCTGGCCTGGCTCCCACAGCCAAGGTGGCAGCCAGAACAACTCTTGCTTTCTTTCATGGCCTCTGGGAACTACTTGCATTGCCACCCAGACTTTGGGGCTGCACGCTTTCCTGGCCACTCTGTCCTCCAAAGAACCTTTTTTTCACTTTCCCCCAGCACCGGCCTCCAATATGCCGAACGTCCTGGCCTGGCTCCCACAGCCAAGGTGGCAGCCAGATCAACTCTTGCTTTCTTTCATGGTCTCTGGGAACTACTTGCAATGCCACCCAGACTTTGGGGCTGCACGCTTTCCTGGCCACTTTATCCTCAAAAGAACCTTTTTTCACTTTCCCCCAGCACCGGCCTCCAATATGCCGAACGTCCTGGCCTGGCTCCCACAGCCAAGGTGGCAGCCAGAACAACTCTTGCTTTCTTTCAAGGTCTCTGGGAACTACTTGCATTGCCACCCAGACTTTGGGGCTGCGGGCTTTCCTGGCCACTCTATCCTCAAAAGAACCTTTTTTTCACTTTCCCCCAGCACCGGCCTCCAATATGCCGAACGTCCTGGCCTGGCTCCCACAGCCAAGGTGGCAGCCAGAACAACTCTTGCTTTCTTTCATGGTCTCTGGGAACTACTTGCATTGCCACCCAGACTTTGGGGCTGCGGGCTTTCCTGGCCACTCTATCCTCCAAAGAACCTTTTTTTCACTTTCCCCCAGCACCGGCCTCCAATATGCCGAACGTCCTGGCCTGGCTCCCACAGCCAAGGTGGCAGCCAGAACAACTCTTGCTTTCTTTCAAGGTCTCTGGGAACTACTTGCATTGTCACCCAGACTTTGGGGCTGCGGGCTTTCCTGGCCACTCTGTCCTCCAAAGAACCTTTTTTTCACTTTCCCCCAGCACCGGACCCCAATATGCCGAACGTCCTGGCCTGGCTCCCACAGCCAAGGTGGCAGACAGAACAACTCTTGCTTTCTTTCATGGTCTCTGGGAACTACTTGCATTGCCACCCAGACTTTGGGGCTGCGGGCTTTCCTGGCCACTCTATCCTCCGAAGAACCTATTTTCACTTTCCCCCAGCACCGGCCTCAAATATGCCGAACGTCCTGGCCTGGCTCCCACAGCCAAGGTGGCAGCCAGATCAACTCTTGCTTTCTTTCAAGGTCTCTGGGAACTACTTGCATTGCCACCCAGACTTTGGGGCTGCACGCTTTCCTGGCCACTCTGTCCTCACAAGCACCTTTTTTTCACTTTCCCCCAGCACCGGCCTCCAATATGCCGAACGTCCTGGCCTGGTTCCCACAGCCAAGGTGGCAGCCAGAACAACTCTTGCTTTCTTTCATGGTCTCTGGGAACTACTTGCATTGCCACCCAGACTTTGGGGCTGCACGCTTTCCTGGCCACTCTATCCTCCAAAGAACCTTTTTTTCACTTTCCCCCAGCACCGGCCTCCAATATGCCGAACGTCCTGGCCTGGCTCCCACAGCCAAGGTGGCAGCCAGAACAACTCTTGCTTTCTTTCATGGTCTCTGGGAACTACTTGCATTGCCACCCAGACTTTGGGGCTGCGGGCTTTCCTGGCCACTCTATCCTCAAAAGAACCTTTTTTTCACTTTCCCCCAGCACCGGCCTCCAATATGCCAAACGTCCTGGCCTGGCTCCCACAGCCAAGGTGGCAGCCAGAACAACTCTTGCTTTCTTTCAAGGTCTCTGGGAACTACTTGCATTGCCACCCAGACTTTGGGGCTGCGGGCTTTCCTGGCCACTCTATCCTCCAAAGAACCTTTTTTTCACTTTCCCCCAGCACCGGCCTCAAATATGCCGAACGTCCTGGCCTGGCTCCCACAGCCAAGGTGGCAGCCAGATCAACTCTTACTTTCTTTCATGGTCTCTGGGAACTACTTGCATTGCCACCCAGACTTTGGGGCTGCGGGCTTTCCTGGCCACTCTGTCCTCACAAGCACCTTCTTTTTCACTTTCCCCCAGCACCGGCCTCCAATATGCCGAACGTCCTGGCCTGGCTCCCACAGCCAAGGTGGCAGCCAGAACAACTCTTGCTTTCTTTCAAGGTCTCTGGGAACTACTTGCATTGCTACCCAGACTTTGGGGCTGCACGCTTTCCTGGCCACTCTATCCTCCAAAGAACCTTTTTTTCACTTTCCCCCAGCACCGGCCTCCAATATGCCGAACGTCCTGGCCTGGCTCCCACAGCCAAGGTGGCAGCCAGAACAACTCTTGCTTTCTTTCAAGGTCTCTGGGAACTACTTGCATTGCCACCCAGACTTTGGGGCTGCGGGCTTTCCTGGCCACTCTATCCTCAAAAGAACCTTTTTTTCACTTTCCCCCAGCACCGGCCTCCAATATGCCGAACGTCCTGGCCTGGCTCCCACAGCCAAGGTGGCAGCCAGAACAACTCTTGCTTTCTTTCATGGTCTCTGGGAACTACTTGCATTGCCACCCAGACTTTGGGGCTGCGGGCTTTCCTGGCCACTCTATCCTCAAAAGAACCTTTTTTTCACTTTCCCCCAGCACCGGCCTCAAATATGCCGAACGTCCTGGCCTGGCTCCCACAGCCAAGGTGGCAGCCAGATCAACTCTTGCTTTCTTTCATGGTCTCTGGGAACTACTTGCATTGCCACCCAGACTTTGGGGCTGCACGCTTTCCTGGCCACTCTATCCTCCAAAGAACCTTTTTTCACTTTCCCCCAGCACCGGCCTCCAATATGCCGAACGTCCTGGCCTGGCTCCCACAGCCAAGGTGGCAGCCAGAACAACTCTTGCTTTCTTTCAAGGTCTCTGGGAACTACTTGCATTGCCACCCAGACTTTGGGGCTGCGGGCTTTCCTGGCCACTCTCTCCTCAAAAGAACCTTTTTTTTCACTTTCCCCCAGCACCGGACCCCAATATGCCGAACGTCCTGGCCTGGCTCCCACAGCCAAGGTGGCAGCCAGAACAACTCTTGCTTTCTTTCATGGTCTCTGGGAACTACTTGCATTGCCACCCAGACTTTGGGGCTGCGGGCTTTCCTGGCCACTCTATCCTCCAAAGAACCTTTTTTTCACTTTCCCCCAGCACCGGCCTCCAATATGCCGAACGTCGTGGCCTGGCTCCCACAGCCAAGGTGGCAGCCAGATCAACTCTTGCTTTCTTTCATGGTCTCTGGGAACTACTTGCATTGCCACCCAGACTTTGGGGCTGCACGCTTTCCTGGCCACTCTGTCCTCAAAAGAACCTTTTTTCACTTTCCCCCAGCACCGGCCTCAAATATGCCGAACGTCCTGGCCTGGCTCCCACAGCCAAGGTGGCAGCCAGAACAACTCTTGCTTTCTTTCAAGGTCTCTGGGAACTACTTACATTGCCACCCAGACTTTGGGGCTGCGGGCTTTCCTGGCCACTCTATCCTCAAAAGCACATATTTTTCACTTTACCCCTGAACCGGACCCCAATATGCTGAACGTCGTGGCCTGGCTCCCACAGCCAAGGTGGCAGCCAGAACAACTCTTGCTTTCTTTCAAGGTCTCTGGGAACTACTTGCATTGCTACCCAGACTTTGGGGCTGCGGGCTTTCCTGGCCACTCTATCCTCCAAAGAACCTTTTTTTCACTTTCCCCCAGCACCGGCCTCCAATATGCCGAACGTCCTGGCCTGGCTCCCACAGCCAAGGTGGCAGCCAGAACAACTCTTGCTTTCTTTCATGGTCTCTGGGAACTACTTGCATTGCCACCCAGACTTTGGGGCTGCGGGCTTTTCTGGCCACTCTATCCTCCAAAGAACCTTTTTTTCACTTTCCCCCAGCACCGGCCTCCAATATGCCGAACGTCCTGGCCTGGCTCCCACAGCCAAGGTGGCAGCCAGAACAACTCTTGCTTTCTTTCAAGGTCTCTGGGAACTACTTGCATTGCCACCCAGACTTTGGGGCTGCACGCTTTCCTGGCCACTCTATCCTCAAAAGAACCTTTTTTTCACTTTCCCCCAGCACCGGCCTCCAATATGCCGAACGTCGTGGCCTGGCTCCCACAGCCAAGGTGGCAGCCAGAACAACTCTTGCTTTCTTTCAAGGTCTCTGGGAACTACTTGCATTGCTACCCAGACTTTGGGGCTGCACGCTTTCCTGGCCACTCTATCCTCCAAAGAACCTTTTTTTCACTTTCCCCCAGCACCGGCCTCCAATATGCCGAACGTCCTGGCCTGGCTCCCACAGCCAAGGTGGCAGCCAGAACAACTCTTGCTTTCTTTCAAGGTCTCTGGGAACTACTTGCATTGCCACCCAGACTTTGGGGCTGCGGGCTTTCCTGGCCACTCTCTCCTCAAAAGAACCTTTTTTTCACTTTCCCCCAGCACCGGCCTCAAATATGCCGAACGTCCTGGCCTGGTTCCCACAGCCAAGGTGGCAGCCAGAACAACTCTTGCTTTCTTTCATGGTCTCTGGGAACTACTTGCATTGCCACCCAGACTTTGGGGCTGCACGCTTTCCTGGCCACTCTATCCTCCAAAGAACCTTTTTTCACTTTCCCCCAGCACCGGCCTCCAATATGCCGAACGTCCTGGCCTGGCTCCCACAGCCAAGGTGGCAGCCAGAACAACTCTTGCTTTCTTTCATGGTCTCTGGGAACTACTTGCATTGCCACCCAGACTTTGGGGCTGCGGGCTTTCCTGGCCACTCTATCCTCACAAGCACCTTTTTTTTCACTTTCCCCCAGCACCGGCCTCCAATATGCCGAACGTCCTGGCCTGGCTCCCACAGCCAAGGTGGCAGCCAGAACAACTCTTGCTTTCTTTCATGGTCTCTGGGAACTACTTGCATTGCCACCCAGACTTTGGGGCTGCGGGCTTTCCTGGCCACTCTATCCTCAAAAGCACATATTTTTCACTTTACCCCTGAACCGGACCCCAATATGCTGAACGTCGTGGCCTGGCTCCCACAGCCAAGGTGGCAGCCAGAACAACTCTTGCTTTCTTTCAAGGTCTCTGGGAACTACTTGCATTGCTACCCAGACTTTGGGGCTGCACGCTTTCCTGGCCACTCTATCCTCCAAAGAACCTTTTTTTCACTTTCCCCCAGCACCGGCCTCCAATATGCCGAACGTCCTGGCCTGGCTCCCACAGCCAAGGTGGCAGCCAGAACAACTCTTGCTTTCTTTCAAGGTCTCTGGGAACTACTTGCATTGCCACCCAGACTTTGGGGCTGCGGGCTTTTCTGGCCACTCTATCCTCAAAAGAACCTTTTTTTCACTTTCCCCCAGCACCGGCCTCCAATATGCCGAACGTCGTGGCCTGGCTCCCACAGCCAAGGTGGCAGCCAGAACAACTCTTGCTTTCTTTCAAGGTCTCTGGGAACTACTTGCATTGCTACCCAGACTTTGGGGCTGCACGCTTTCCTGGCCACTCTATCCTCCAAAGAACCTTTTTTTCACTTTCCCCCAGCACCGGCCTCCAATATGCCGAACGTCCTGGCCTGGCTCCCACAGCCAAGGTGGCAGCCAGAACAACTCTTGCTTTCTTTCAAGGTCTCTGGGAACTACTTGCATTGCCACCCAGACTTTGGGGCTGCGGGCTTTCCTGGCCACTCTCTCCTCAAAAGAACCTTTTTTTCACTTTCCCCCAGCACCGGCCTCAAATATGCCGAACGTCCTGGCCTGGTTCCCACAGCCAAGGTGGCAGCCAGAACAACTCTTGCTTTCTTTCATGGTCTCTGGGAACTACTTGCATTGCCACCCAGACTTTGGGGCTGCACGCTTTCCTGGCCACTCTATCCTCCAAAGAACCTTTTTTCACTTTCCCCCAGCACCGGCCTCCAATATGCCGAACGTCCTGGCCTGGCTCCCACAGCCAAGGTGGCAGCCAGAACAACTCTTGCTTTCTTTCAAGGTCTCTGGGAACTACTTGCATTGCCACCCAGACTTTGGGGCTGCGGGCTTTCCTGGCCACTCTATCCTCACAAGCACCTTTTTTTTCACTTTCCCCCAGCACCGGCCTCCAATATGCCGAACGTCCTGGCCTGGCTCCCACAGCCAAGGTGGCAGCCAGAACAACTCTTGCTTTCTTTCATGGTCTCTGGGAACTACTTGCATTGCCACCCAGACTTTGGGGCTGCGGGCTTTCCTGGCCACTCTATCCTCACAAGCACCTTTTTTTTCACTTTCCCCCAGCACCGGCCTCCAATATGCCGAACGTCCTGGCCTGGCTCCCACAGCCAAGGTGGCAGCCAGAACAACTCTTGCTTTCTTTCAAGGTCTCTGGGAACTACTTGCATTGCTACCCAGACTTTGGGGCTGCGGGCTTTCCTGGCCACTCTATCCTCCAAAGAACCTTTTTTTCACTTTCCCCCAGCACCGGCCTCCAATATGCCGAACGTCCTGGCCTGGCTCCCACAGCCAAGGTGGCAGCCAGAACAACTCTTGCTTTCTTTCAAGGTCTCTGGGAACTACTTGCATTGCCACCCAGACTTTGGGGCTGCACGCTTTCCTGGCCACTCTATCCTCCAAAGAACCTTTTTTTCACTTTCCCCCAGCACCGGACCCCAATATGCCGAACGTCCTGGCCTGGCTCCCACAGCCAAGGTGGCAGCCAGAACAACTCTTGCTTTCTTTCATGGTCTCTGGGAACTACTTGCATTGCCACCCAGACTTTGGGGCTGCACGCTTTCCTGGCCACTCTATCCTCCAAAGAACCTTTTTTTCACTTTCCCCCAGCACCGGCCTCCAATATGCCGAACGTCGTGGCCTGGCTCCCACAGCCAAGGTGGCAGCCAGAACAACTCTTGCTTTCTTTCATGGCCTCTGGGAACTACTTGCATTGCCACCCAGACTTTGGGGCTGCACGCTTTCCTGGCCACTCTGTCCTCCAAAGAACCTTTTTTTCACTTTCCCCCAGCACCGGCCTCCAATATGCCGAACGTCCTGGCCTGGCTCCCACAGCCAAGGTGGCAGCCAGATCAACTCTTGCTTTCTTTCATGGTCTCTGGGAACTACTTGCAATGCCACCCAGACTTTGGGGCTGCACGCTTTCCTGGCCACTTTATCCTCCAAAGAACCTTTTTTCACTTTCCCCCAGCACCGGCCTCCAATATGCCGAACGTCCTGGCCTGGCTCCCACAGCCAAGGTGGCAGCCAGAACAACTCTTGCTTTCTTTCAAGGTCTCTGGGAACTACTTGCATTGCCACCCAGACTTTGGGGCTGCGGGCTTTCCTGGCCACTCTATCCTCCAAAGAACCTTTTTTTCACTTTCCCCCAGCACCGGCCTCCAATATGCCGAACGTCCTGGCCTGGCTCCCACAGCCAAGGTGGCAGCCAGAACAACTCTTGCTTTCTTTCAAGGTCTCTGGGAACTACTTGCATTGTCACCCAGACTTTGGGGCTGCACGCTTTCCTGGCCACTCTATCCTCCAAAGAACCTTTTTTTCACTTTCCCCCAGCACCGGACCCCAATATGCCGAACGTCCTGGCCTGGCTCCCACAGCCAAGGTGGCAGACAGAACAACTCTTGCTTTCTTTCATGGTCTCTGGGAACTACTTGCATTGCCACCCAGACTTTGGGGCTGCGGGCTTTCCTGGCCACTCTATCCTCCGAAGAACCTATTTTCACTTTCCCCCAGCACCGGCCTCAAATATGCCGAACGTCCTGGCCTGGCTCCCACAGCCAAGGTGGCAGCCAGATCAACTCTTGCTTTCTTTCAAGGTCTCTGGGAACTACTTGCATTGCCACCCAGACTTTGGGGCTGCACGCTTTCCTGGCCACTCTGTCCTCACAAGCACCTTTTTTTCACTTTCCCCCAGCACCGGCCTCCAATATGCCGAACGTCCTGGCCTGGTTCCCACAGCCAAGGTGGCAGCCAGAACAACTCTTGCTTTCTTTCATGGTCTCTGGGAACTACTTGCATTGCCACCCAGACTTTGGGGCTGCACGCTTTCCTGGCCACTCTATCCTCCAAAGAACCTTTTTTCACTTTCCCCCAGCACCGGCCTCCAATATGCCGAACGTCCTGGCCTGGCTCCCACAGCCAAGGTGGCAGCCAGAACAACTCTTGCTTTCTTTCATGGTCTCTGGGAACTACTTGCATTGCCACCCAGACTTTGGGGCTGCGGGCTTTCCTGGCCACTCTATCCTCCAAAGAACCTTTTTTTCACTTTCCCCCAGCACCGGCCTCCAATATGCCAAACGTCCTGGCCTGGCTCCCACAGCCAAGGTGGCAGCCAGAACAACTCTTGCTTTCTTTCAAGGTCTCTGGGAACTACTTGCATTGCCACCCAGACTTTGGGGCTGCGGGCTTTCCTGGCCACTCTATCCTCCAAAGAACCTTTTTTTCACTTTCCCCCAGCACCGGCCTCAAATATGCCGAACGTCCTGGCCTGGCTCCCACAGCCAAGGTGGCAGCCAGATCAACTCTTACTTTCTTTCATGGTCTCTGGGAACTACTTGCATTGCCACCCAGACTTTGGGGCTGCGGGCTTTCCTGGCCACTCTGTCCTCACAAGCACCTTCTTTTTCACTTTCCCCCAGCACCGGCCTCCAATATGCCGAACGTCCTGGCCTGGCTCCCACAGCCAAGGTGGCAGCCAGAACAACTCTTGCTTTCTTTCAAGGTCTCTGGGAACTACTTGCATTGCTACCCAGACTTTGGGGCTGCACGCTTTCCTGGCCACTCTATCCTCCAAAGAACCTTTTTTTCACTTTCCCCCAGCACCGGCCTCCAATATGCCGAACGTCCTGGCCTGGCTCCCACAGCCAAGGTGGCAGCCAGAACAACTCTTGCTTTCTTTCAAGGTCTCTGGGAACTACTTGCATTGCCACCCAGACTTTGGGGCTGCGGGCTTTCCTGGCCACTCTATCCTCAAAAGAACCTTTTTTTCACTTTCCCCCAGCACCGGACCCCAATATGCCGAACGTCCTGGCCTGGCTCCCACAGCCAAGGTGGCAGCCAGAACAACTCTTGCTTTCTTTCATGGTCTCTGGGAACTACTTGCATTGCCACCCAGACTTTGGGGCTGCGGGCTTTCCTGGCCACTCTATCCTCCAAAGAACCTTTTTTTCACTTTCCCCCAGCACCGGCCTCCAATATGCCGAACGTCCTGGCCTGGCTCCCACAGCCAAGGTGGCAGCCAGATCAACTCTTGCTTTCTTTCATGGTCTCTGGGAACTACTTGCATTGCCACCCAGACTTTGGGGCTGCGGGCTTTCCTGGCCACTCTATCCTCCAAAGAACCTTTTTTTCACTTTCCCCCAGCACCGGCCTCCAATATGCCGAACGTCGTGGCCTGGCTCCCACAGCCAAGGTGGCAGCCAGATCAACTCTTGCTTTCTTTCATGGTCTCTGGGAACTACTTGCATTGCCACCCAGACTTTGGGGCTGCACGCTTTCCTGGCCACTCTGTCCTCAAAAGAACCTTTTTTCACTTTCCCCCAGCACCGGCCTCAAATATGCCGAACGTCCTGGCCTGGCTCCCACAGCCAAGGTGGCAGCCAGAACAACTCTTGCTTTCTTTCAAGGTCTCTGGGAACTACTTACATTGCCACCCAGACTTTGGGGCTGCGGGCTTTCCTGGCCACTCTATCCTCAAAAGCACATATTTTTCACTTTACCCCTGAACCGGACCCCAATATGCTGAACGTCGTGGCCTGGCTCCCACAGCCAAGGTGGCAGCCAGAACAACTCTTGCTTTCTTTCAAGGTCTCTGGGAACTACTTGCATTGCTACCCAGACTTTGGGGCTGCGGGCTTTCCTGGCCACTCTATCCTCCAAAGAACCTTTTTTTCACTTTCCCCCAGCACCGGCCTCCAATATGCCGAACGTCCTGGCCTGGCTCCCACAGCCAAGGTGGCAGCCAGAACAACTCTTGCTTTCTTTCATGGTCTCTGGGAACTACTTGCATTGCCACCCAGACTTTGGGGCTGCGGGCTTTTCTGGCCACTCTATCCTCCAAAGAACCTTTTTTTCACTTTCCCCCAGCACCGGCCTCCAATATGCCGAACGTCCTGGCCTGGCTCCCACAGCCAAGGTGGCAGCCAGAACAACTCTTGCTTTCTTTCAAGGTCTCTGGGAACTACTTGCATTGCCACCCAGACTTTGGGGCTGCACGCTTTCCTGGCCACTCTATCCTCAAAAGAACCTTTTTTTCACTTTCCCCCAGCACCGGCCTCCAATATGCCGAACGTCCTGGCCTGGCTCCCACAGCCAAGGTGGCAGCCAGAACAACTCTTGCTTTCTTTCAAGGTCTCTGGGAACTACTTGCATTGCCACCCAGACTTTGGGGCTGCGGGCTTTCCTGGCCACTCTATCCTCCAAAGAACCTTTTTTTCACTTTCCCCCAGCACCGGCCTCCAATATGCCGAACGTCCTGGCCTGGCTCCCACAGCCAAGGTGGCAGCCAGATCAACTCTTGCTTTCTTTCATGGTCTCTGGGAACTACTTGCATTGCCACCCAGACTTTGGGGCTGCGGGCTTTCCTGGCCACTCTATCCTCCAAAGAACCTTTTTTTCACTTTCCCCCAGCACCGGCCTCCAATATGCCGAACGTCCTGGCCTGGCTCCCACAGCCAAGGTGGCAGCCAGATCAACTCTTGCTTTCTTTCATGGTCTCTGGGAACTACTTGCATTGCCACCCAGACTTTGGGGCTGCACGCTTTCCTGGCCACTCTCTCCTCAAAAGAACCTTTTTTCACTTTCCCCCAGCACCGGCCTCAAATATGCCGAACGTCCTGGCCTGGCTCCCACAGCCAAGGTGGCAGCCAGAACAACTCTTGCTTTCTTTCAAGGTCTCTGGGAACTACTTACATTGCCACCCAGACTTTGGGGCTGCGGGCTTTCCTGGCCACTCTATCCTCAAAAGCACATATTTTTCACTTTACCCCTGAACCGGACCCCAATATGCTGAACGTCGTGGCCTGGCTCCCACAGCCAAGGTGGCAGCCAGAACAACTCTTGCTTTCTTTCAAGGTCTCTGGGAACTACTTGCATTGCTACCCAGACTTTGGGGCTGCGGGCTTTCCTGGCCACTCTATCCTCCAAAGAACCTTTTTTTCACTTTCCCCCAGCACCGGCCTCCAATATGCCGAACGTCCTGGCCTGGCTCCCACAGCCAAGGTGGCAGCCAGAACAACTCTTGCTTTCTTTCATGGTCTCTGGGAACTACTTGCATTGCCACCCAGACTTTGGGGCTGCGGGCTTTTCTGGCCACTCTATCCTCCAAAGAACCTTTTTTTCACTTTCCCCCAGCACCGGCCTCCAATATGCCGAACGTCCTGGCCTGGCTCCCACAGCCAAGGTGGCAGCCAGAACAACTCTTGCTTTCTTTCAAGGTCTCTGGGAACTACTTGCATTGCCACCCAGACTTTGGGGCTGCACGCTTTCCTGGCCACTCTATCCTCAAAAGAACCTTTTTTTCACTTTCCCCCAGCACCGGCCTCCAATATGCCGAACGTCGTGGCCTGGCTCCCACAGCCAAGGTGGCAGCCAGAACAACTCTTGCTTTCTTTCAAGGTCTCTGGGAACTACTTGCATTGCTACCCAGACTTTGGGGCTGCACGCTTTCCTGGCCACTCTATCCTCCAAAGAACCTTTTTTTCACTTTCCCCCAGCACCGGCCTCCAATATGCTGAACGTCCTGGCCTGGCTCCCACAGCCAAGGTGGCAGCCAGAACAACTCTTGCTTTCTTTCAAGGTCTCTGGGAACTACTTGCATTGCCACCCAGACTTTGGGGCTGCGGGCTTTCCTGGCCACTCTCTCCTCAAAAGAACCTTTTTTTCACTTTCCCCCAGCACCGGCCTCAAATATGCCGAACGTCGTGGCCTGGCTCCCACAGCCAAGGTGGCAGCCAGATCAACTCTTGCTTTCTTTCAAGGTCTCTGGGAACTACTTGCATTGCCACCCAGACTTTGGGGCTGCACGCTTTCCTGGCCACTCTGTCCTCACAAGCACCTTTTTTTCACTTTCCCCCAGCACCGGCCTCCAATATGCCGAACGTCCTGGCCTGGTTCCCACAGCCAAGGTGGCAGCCAGAACAACTCTTGCTTTCTTTCATGGTCTCTGGGAACTACTTGCATTGCCACCCAGACTTTGGGGCTGCGGGCTTTCCTGGCCACTCTATCCTCACAAGCACCTTTTTTTTCACTTTCCCCCAGCACCGGCCTCCAATATGCCGAACGTCCTGGCCTGGCTCCCACAGCCAAGGTGGCAGCCAGAACAACTCTTGCTTTCTTTCAAGGTCTCTGGGAACTACTTGCATTGCTACCCAGACTTTGGGGCTGCGGGCTTTCCTGGCCACTCTATCCTCCAAAGAACCTTTTTTTCACTTTCCCCCAGCACCGGCCTCCAATATGCCGAACGTCCTGGCCTGGCTCCCACAGCCAAGGTGGCAGCCAGAACAACTCTTGCTTTCTTTCAAGGTCTCTGGGAACTACTTGCATTGCCACCCAGACTTTGGGGCTGCGGGCTTTCCTGGCCACTCTCTCCTCAAAAGAACCTTTTTTTCACTTTCCCCCAGCACCGGCCTCAAATATGCCGAACGTCGTGGCCTGGCTCCCACAGCCAAGGTGGCAGCCAGATCAACTCTTGCTTTCTTTCAAGGTCTCTGGGAACTACTTGCATTGCCACCCAGACTTTGGGGCTGCACGCTTTCCTGGCCACTCTGTCCTCACAAGCACCTTTTTTTCACTTTCCCCCAGCACCGGCCTCCAATATGCCGAACGTCCTGGCCTGGTTCCCACAGCCAAGGTGGCAGCCAGAACAACTCTTGCTTTCTTTCATGGTCTCTGGGAACTACTTGCATTGCCACCCAGACTTTGGGGCTGCACGCTTTCCTGGCCACTCTATCCTCCAAAGAACCTTTTTTCACTTTCCCCCAGCACCGGCCTCCAATATGCCGAACGTCCTGGCCTGGCTCCCACAGCCAAGGTGGCAGCCAGAACAACTCTTGCTTTCTTTCATGGTCTCTGGGAACTACTTGCATTGCCACCCAGACTTTGGGGCTGCGGGCTTTCCTGGCCACTCTATCCTCACAAGCACCTTTTTTTTCACTTTCCCCCAGCACCGGCCTCCAATATGCCGAACGTCCTGGCCTGGCTCCCACAGCCAAGGTGGCAGCCAGAACAACTCTTGCTTTCTTTCAAGGTCTCTGGGAACTACTTGCATTGCTACCCAGACTTTGGGGCTGCGGGCTTTCCTGGCCACTCTATCCTCCAAAGAACCTTTTTTTCACTTTCCCCCAGCACCGGCCTCCAATATGCCGAACGTCCTGGCCTGGCTCCCACAGCCAAGGTGGCAGCCAGAACAACTCTTGCTTTCTTTCAAGGTCTCTGGGAACTACTTGCATTGCCACCCAGACTTTGGGGCTGCGGGCTTTCCTGGCCACTCTATCCTCCAAAGAACCTTTTTTTCACTTTCCCCCAGCACCGGACCCCAATATGCCGAACGTCCTGGCCTGGCTCCCACAGCCAAGGTGGCAGCCAGAACAACTCTTGCTTTCTTTCATGGTCTCTGGGAACTACTTGCATTGCCACCCAGACTTTGGGGCTGCGGGCTTTCCTGGCCACTCTATCCTCCAAAGAACCTTTTTTTCACTTTCCCCCAGCACCGGCCTCCAATATGCCGAACGTCCTGGCCTGGCTCCCACAGCCAAGGTGGCAGCCAGATCAACTCTTGCTTTCTTTCATGGTCTCTGGGAACTACTTGCATTGCCACCCAGACTTTGGGGCTGCACGCTTTCCTGGCCACTCTGTCCTCAAAAGAACCTTTTTTCACTTTCCCCCAGCACCGGCCTCAAATATGCCGAACGTCCTGGCCTGGCTCCCACAGCCAAGGTGGCAGCCAGAACAACTCTTGCTTTCTTTCAAGGTCTCTGGGAACTACTTACATTGCCACCCAGACTTTGGGGCTGCGGGCTTTCCTGGCCACTCTATCCTCAAAAGCACATATTTTTCACTTTACCCCTGAACCGGACCCCAATATGCTGAACGTCGTGGCCTGGCTCCCACAGCCAAGGTGGCAGCCAGAACAACTCTTGCTTTCTTTCATGGTCTCTGGGAACTACTTGCATTGCCACCCAGACTTTGGGGCTGCGGGCTTTTCTGGCCACTCTATCCTCCAAAGAACCTTTTTTTCACTTTCCCCCAGCACCGGCCTCCAATATGCCGAACGTCCTGGCCTGGCTCCCACAGCCAAGGTGGCAGCCAGAACAACTCTTGCTTTCTTTCAAGGTCTCTGGGAACTACTTGCATTGCCACCCAGACTTTGGGGCTGCGGGCTTTCCTGGCCACTCTATCCTCAAAAGAACCTTTTTTCACTTTCCCCCAGCACCGGCCTCCAATATGCCGAACGTCGTGGCCTGGCTCCCACAGCCAAGGTGGCAGCCAGAACAACTCTTGCTTTCTTTCAAGGTCTCTGGGAACTACTTGCATTGCTACCCAGACTTTGGGGCTGCACGCTTTCCTGGCCACTCTATCCTCCAAAGAACCTTTTTTTCACTTTCCCCCAGCACCGGCCTCCAATATGCCGAACGTCCTGGCCTGGCTCCCACAGCCAAGGTGGCAGCCAGAACAACTCTTGCTTTCTTTCAAGGTCTCTGGGAACTACTTGCATTGCCACCCAGACTTTGGGGCTGCGGGCTTTCCTGGCCACTCTATCCTCCAAAGAACCTTTTTTTCACTTTCCCCCAGCACCGGCCTCCAATATGCCGAACGTCCTGGCCTGGCTCCCACAGCCAAGGTGGCAGCCAGAACAACTCTTGCTTTCTTTCAAGGTCTCTGGGAACTACTTGCATTGCCACCCAGACTTTGGGGCTGCGGGCTTTCCTGGCCACTCTCTCCTCAAAAGAACCTTTTTTTCACTTTCCCCCAGCACCGGCCTCAAATATGCCGAACGTCGTGGCCTGGCTCCCACAGCCAAGGTGGCAGCCAGATCAACTCTTGCTTTCTTTCAAGGTCTCTGGGAACTACTTGCATTGCCACCCAGACTTTGGGGCTGCACGCTTTCCTGGCCACTCTGTCCTCACAAGCACCTTTTTTTCACTTTCCCCCATCACCGGCCTCCAATATGCCGAACGTCCTGGCCTGGCTCCCACAGCCAAGGTGGCAGCCAGAACAACTCTTGCTTTCTTTCATGGTCTCTGGGAACTACTTGCATTGCCACCCAGACTTTGGGGCTGCACGCTTTCCTGGCCACTCTATCCTCCAAAGAACCTTTTTTCACTTTCCCCCAGCACCGGACCCCAATATGCCGAACGTCCTGGCCTGGCTCCCACAGCCAAGGTGGCAGCCAGAACAACTCTTGCTTTCTTTCATGGTCTCTGGGAACTACTTGCATTGCCACCCAGACTTTGGGGCTGCGGGCTTTCCTGGCCACTCTATCCTCACAAGCACCTTTTTTTTCACTTTCCCCCAGCACCGGCCTCCAATATGCCGAACGTCCTGGCCTGGCTCCCACAGCCAAGGTGGCAGCCAGAACAACTCTTGCTTTCTTTCAAGGTCTCTGGGAACTACTTGCATTGCCACCCAGACTTTGGGGCTGCGGGCTTTCCTGGCCACTCTATCCTCAAAAGCACATATTTTTCACTTTACCCCTGAACCGGACCCCAATATGCTGAACGTCGTGGCCTGGCTCCCACAGCCAAGGTGGCAGCCAGAACAACTCTTGCTTTCTTTCATGGTCTCTGGGAACTACTTGCATTGCCACCCAGACTTTGGGGCTGCGGGCTTTTCTGGCCACTCTATCCTCCAAAGAACCTTTTTTTCACTTTCCCCCAGCACCGGCCTCCAATATGCCGAACGTCCTGGCCTGGCTCCCACAGCCAAGGTGGCAGCCAGAACAACTCTTGCTTTCTTTCAAGGTCTCTGGGAACTACTTGCATTGCTACCCAGACTTTGGGGCTGCACGCTTTCCTGGCCACTCTATCCTCCAAAGAACCTTTTTTTCACTTTCCCCCAGCACCGGACCCCAATATGCCGAACGTCCTGGCCTGGCTCCCACAGCCAAGGTGGCAGCCAGAACAACTCTTGCTTTCTTTCATGGTCTCTGGGAACTACTTGCATTGCCACCCAGACTTTGGGGCTGCACGCATTCCTGGCCACTCTATCCTCCGAAGAACCTATTTTCACTTTCCCCCAGCACCGGCCTCCAATATGCCGAACGTCCTGGCCTGGCTCCCACAGCCAAGGTGGCAGCCAGAACAACTCTTGCTTTCTTTCAAGGTCTCTGGGAACTACTTGCATTGCCACCCAGACTTTGGGGCTGCACGCTTTCCTGGCCACTCTGTCCTCACAAGCAACTTTTTTTCACTTTCCCCCAGCACCGGCCTCCAATATGCCGAACGTCCTGGCCTGGTTCCCACAGCCAAGGTGGCAGCCAGAACAACTCTTGCTTTCTTTCATGGTCTCTGGGAACTACTTGCATTGCCACCCAGACTTTGGGGCTGCACGCTTTCCTGGCCACTCTATCCTCCAAAGAACCTTTTTTCACTTTCCCCCAGCACCGGCCTCCAATATGCCGAACGTCCTGGCCTGGCTCCCACAGCCAAGGTGGCAGCCAGAACAACTCTTGCTTTCTTTCATGGTCTCTGGGAACTACTTGCATTGCCACCCAGACTTTGGGGCTGCGGGCTTTCCTGGCCACTCTATTTTCCAAAGAACCTTTTTTTCACTTTCCCCCAGCACCGGCCTCCAATATGCCGAACGTCCTGGCCTGGCTCCCACAGCCAAGGTGGCAGCCAGAACAACTCTTGCTTTCTTTCAAGGTCTCTGGGAACTACTTGCATTGCCACCCAGACTTTGGGGCTGCGGGCTTTCCTGGCCACTCTATCCTCAAAAGAACCTTTTTTTCACTTTCCCCCAGCACCGGCCTCCAATATGCAGAACGTCCTGGCCTGGCTCCCACAGCCAAGGTGGCAGCCAGATCAACTCTTACTTTCTTTCATGGTCTCTGGGAACTACTTGCATTGCCACCCAGACTTTGGGGCTGCGGGCTTTCCTGGCCACTCTATCCTCAAAAGAACCTTTTTTTCACTTTCCCCCAGCACCGGCCTCCAATATGCCGAACGTCCTGGCCTGGCTCCCACAGCCAAGGTGGCAGCCAGATCAACTCTTGCTTTCTTTCAAGGTCTCTGGGAACTACTTGCAATGCCACCCAGACTTTGGGGCTGCGGGCTTTCCTGGCCACTCTATCCTCCAAGGAACGTTTTTTTCACTTTCCCCCAGCACCGGCCTCCAATATGCCGAACGTCCTGGCCTGGCTCCCACAGCCAAGGTGGCAGCCAGATCAACTCTTGCTTTCTTTCATGGTCTCTGGGAACTACTTGCATTGCCACCCAGACTTTGGGGCTGCACGCTTTCCTGGCCACTCTATCCTCCAAAGAACCTTTTTTCACTTTCCCCCAGCACCGGCCTCAAATATGCCGAACGTCCTGGCCTGGCTCCCACAGCCAAGGTGGCAGCCAGAACAACTCTTGCTTTCTTTCAAGGTCTCTGGGAACTACTTACATTGCCACCCAGACTTTGGGGCTGCGGGCTTTCCTGGCCACTCTCTCCTCCAAAGAACCTTTTTTTCACTTTCCCCCAGCACCGGCCTCCAATATGCCGAACGTACTGGCCTGGCTCCCACAGCCAAGGTGGCAGCCAGATCAACTCTTGCTTTCTTTCATGGTCTCTGGGAACTACTTGCATTGCCACCCAGACTTTGGGGCTGCACGCTTTCCTGGCCACTCTATCCTCCAAAGAACCTTTTTTTCACTTTCCCCCAGCACCGGCCTCCAATATGCCGAACGTCCTGGCCTGGCTCCCACAGCCAAGGTGGCAGCCAGAACAACTCTTGCTTTCTTTCAAGGTCTCTGGGAACTACTTGCATTGCCACCCAGACTTTGGGGCTGCGGGCTTTCCTGGCCACTCTATCCTCAAAAGAACCTTTTTTTCACTTTCCCCCAGCACCGGACCCCAATATGCCGAACGTCCTGGCCTGGCTCCCACAGCCAAGGTGGCAGCCAGAACAACTCTTGCTTTCTTTCATGGTCTCTGGGAACTACTTGCATTGCCACCCAGACTTTGGGGCTGCGGGCTTTCCTGGCCACTCTATCCTCCAAATAACCTTTTTTTCACTTTCCCCCAGCACCGGCCTCCAATATGCCGAACGTCCTGGCCTGGCTCCCACAGCCAAGGTGGCAGCCAGAACAACTCTTGCTTTCTTTCATGGTCTCTGGGAACTACTTGCATTGCCACCCAGACTTTGGGGCTGCACGCTTTCCTGGCCACTCTATCCTCCAAAGAACCTTTTTTCACTTTCCCCCAGCACCGGCCTCAAATATGCCGAACGTCCTGGCCTGGCTCCCACAGCCAAGGTGGCAGCCAGAACAACTCTTGCTTTCTTTCAAGGTCTCTGGGAACTACTTACATTGCCACCCAGACTTTGGGGCTGCGGGCTTTCCTGGCCACTCTCTCCTCAAAAGAACCTTTTTTTCACTTTCCCCCAGCACCGGACCCCAATATGCCGAACGTCCTGGCCTGGCTCCCACAGCCAAGGTGGCAGCCAGAACAACTCTTGCTTTCTTTCATGGTCTCTGGGAACTACTTGCATTGCCACCCAGACTTTGGGGCTGCACGCTTTCCTGGCCACTCTATCCTCCAAAGAACCTTTTTTTCACTTTCCCCCAGCACCGGCCTCCAATATGCCGAACGTCCTGGCCTGGCTCCCACAGCCAAGGTGGCAGCCAGATCAACTCTTGCTTTCTTTCATGGTCTCTGGGAACTACTTGCATTGCCACCCAGACTTTGGGGCTGCACGCTTTCCTGGCCACTCTGTCCTCAAAAGAACCTTTTTTTCACTTTCCCCCAGCACCGGCCTCCAATATGCCGAACGTCGTGGCCTGGCTCCCACAGCCAAGGTGGCAGCCAGAACAACTCTTGCTTTCTTTCAAGGTCTCTGGGAACTACTTGCATTGCTACCCAGACTTTGGGGCTGCACGCTTTCCTGGCCACTCTATCCTCCAAAGAACCTTTTTTCACTTTCCCCCAGCACCGGCCTCCAATATGCCGAACGTCCTGGCCTGGCTCCCACAGCCAAGGTGGCAGCCAGAACAACTCTTGCTTTCTTTCAAGGTCTCTGGGAACTACTTGCATTGCCACCCAGACTTTGGGGCTGCGGGCTTTCCTGGCCACTCTCTCCTCAAAAGAACCTTTTTTTCACTTTCCCCCAGCACCGGACCCCAATATGCCGAACGTCCTGGCCTGGCTCCCACAGCCAAGGTGGCAGCCAGAACAACTCTTGCTTTCTTTCATGGTCTCTGGGAACTACTTGCATTGCCACCCAGACTTTGGGGCTGCGGGCTTTCCTGGCCACTCTATCCTCCAAAGAACCTTTTTTTCACTTTCCCCCAGCACCGGCCTCCAATATGCCGAACGTCCTGGCCTGGCTCCCACAGCCAAGGTGGCAGCCAGAACAACTCTTGCTTTCTTTCAAGGTCTCTGGGAACTACTTGCATTGCCACCCAGACTTTGGGGCTGCACGCTTTCCTGGCCACTCTATCCTCCAAAGAACCTTTTTTTCACTTTCCCCCAGCACCGGACCCCAATATGCCGAACGTCCTGGCCTGGCTCCCACAGCCAAGGTGGCAGCCAGAACAACTCTTGCTTTCTTTCATGGTCTCTGGGAACTACTTGCAATGCCACCCAGACTTTGGGGCTGCGGGCTTTCCTGGCCACTCTGTCCTCCAAAGAACCTTTTTTTCACTTTCCCCCAGCACCGGCCTCCAATATGCCGAACGTCGTGGCCTGGCTCCCACAGCCAAGGTGGCAGCCAGAACAACTCTTGCTTTCTTTCATGGTCTCTGGGAACTACTTGCATTGCCACCCAGACTTTGGGGCTGCACGCTTTCCTGGCCACTCTATCCTCCAAAGAACCTTTTTTTCACTTTCCCCCAGCACCGGCCTCCAATATGCCGAACGTCCTGGCCTGGCTCCCACAGCCAAGGTGGCAGCCAGATCAACTCTTGCTTTCTTTCATGGTCTCTGGGAACTACTTGCATTGCCACCCAGACTTTGGGGCTGCGGGCTTTCCTGGCCACTCTATCCTCCAAAGAACCTTTTTTCACTTTCCCCCAGCACCGGCCTCCAATATGCCGAACGTCCTGGCCTGGCTCCCACAGCCAAGGTGGCAGCCAGAACAACTCTTGCTTTCTTTCAAGGTCTCTGGGAACTACTTGCATTGCCACCCAGACTTTGGGGCTGCGGGCTTTCCTGGCCACTCTATCCTCAAAAGAACCTTTTTTTCACTTTCCCCCAGCACCGGACCCCAATATGCCGAACGTCCTGGCCTGGCTCCCACAGCCAAGGTGGCAGCCAGAACAACTCTTGCTTTCTTTCATGGTCTCTGGGAACTACTTGCATTGCCACCCAGACTTTGGGGCTGCGGGCTTTCCTGGCCACTCTATCCTCCAAAGAACCTTTTTTTCACTTTCCCCCAGCACCGGCCTCCAATATGCCGAACGTCCTGGCCTGGCTCCCACAGCCAAGGTGGCAGCCAGATCAACTCTTGCTTTCTTTCATGGTCTCTGGGAACTACTTGCATTGCCACCCAGACTTTGGGGCTGCACGCTTTCCTGGCCACTCTATCCTCCAAAGAACCTTTTTTCACTTTCCCCCAGCACCGGACCCCAATATGCCGAACGTCCTGGCCTGGCTCCCACAGCAAGGTGGCAGCCAGAACAACTCTTGCTTTCTTGCATGGTCTCTGGGAACTACTTGCATTGCCACCCAGACTTTGGGGCTGCGGGCTTTCCTGGCCACTCTATCCTCAAAAGAACCTTTTTTTCACTTTCCCCCAGCACCGGACCCCAATATGCCGAACGTCCTGGCCTGGCTCCCACAGCCAAGGTGGCAGCCAGAACAACTCTTGCTTTCTTTCATGGTCTCTGGGAACTACTTGCATTGCCACCCAGACTTTGGGGCTGCACGCTTTCCTGGCCACTCTATCCTCCAAAGAACCTTTTTTCACTTTCCCCCAGCACCGGCCTCCAATATGCCGAACGTCCTGGCCTGGCTCCCACAGCCAAGGTGGCAGCCAGAACAACTCTTGCTTTCTTTCATGGTCTCTGGGAACTACTTGCATTGCCACCCAGACTTTGGGGCTGCGGGCTTTCCTGGCCACTCTATCCTCCAAAGAACCTTTTTTTCACTTTCCCCCAGCACCGGCCTCCAATATGCCGAACGTCCTGGCCTGGCTCCCACAGCCAAGGTGGCAGCCAGAACAACTCTTGCTTTCTTTCAAGGTCTCTGGGAACTACTTGCATTGCCACCCAGACTTTGGGGCTGCGGGCTTTCCTGGCCACTCTATCCTCCAAAGAACCTTTTTTCACTTTCCCCCAGCACCGGCCTCCAATATGCCGAACGTCCTGGCCTGGCTCCCACAGCCAAGGTGGCAGCCAGAACAACTCTTGCTTTCTTTCATGGTCTCTGGGAACTACTTGCATTGCCACCCAGACTTTGGGGCTGCGGGCTTTCCTGGCCACTCTATCCTCCAAAGAACCTTTTTTTCACTTTCCCCCAGCACCGGCCTCCAATATGCCGAACGTCCTGGCCTGGCTCCCACAGCCAAGGTGGCAGCCAGATCAACTCTTGCTTTCTTTCATGGTCTCTGGGAACTACTTGCATTGCCACCCAGACTTTGGGGCTGCACGCTTTCCTGGCCACTCTATCCTCCAAAGAACCTTTTTTCACTTTCCCCCAGCACCGGCCTCAAATATGCCGAACGTCCTGGCCTGGCTCCCACAGCCAAGGTGGCAGCCAGAACAACTCTTGCTTTCTTTCAAGGTCTCTGGGAACTACTTGCATTGCCACCCAGACTTTGGGGCTGCGGGCTTTCCTGGCCACTCTATCCTCAAAAGCACATATTTTTCACTTTCCCCCAGCACCGGACCCCAATATGCCGAACGTCCTGGCCTGGCTCCCACAGCCAAGGTGGCAGCCAGAACAACTCTTGCTTTCTTTCATGGTCTCTGGGAACTACTTGCATTGCCACCCAGACTTTGGGGCTGCGGGCTTTCCTGGCCACTCTATCCTCAAAAGAACCTTTTTTTCACTTTCCCCCAGCACCGGCCTCCAATATGCCGAACGTCGTGGCCTGGCTCCCACAGCCAAGGTGGCAGCCAGAACAACTCTTGCTTTCTTTCAAGGTCTCTGGGAACTACTTGCATTGCTACCCAGACTTTGGGGCTGCGGGCTTTCCTGGCCACTCTCTCCTCCAAAGAACCTTTTTTTCACTTTCCCCCAGCACCGGCCTCCAATATGCCGAACGTCCTGGCCTGGCTCCCACAGCCAAGGTCGCAGCCAGAACAACTCTTGCTTTCTTTCAAGGTCTCTGGGAACTACTTGCATTGCCACCCAGACTTTGGGGCTGCACGCTTTCCTGGCCACTCTATCCTCCAAAGAACCTTTTTTTCACTTTCCCCCAGCACCGGACCCCAATATGCCGAACGTCCTGGCCTGGCTCCCACAGCCAAGGTGGCAGCCAGAACAACTCTTGCTTTCTTTCATGGTCTCTGGGAACTACTTGCATTGCCACCCAGACTTTGGGGCTGCGGGCTTTCCTGGCCACTCTATCCTCCAAAGAACCTATTTTCACTTTCCCCCAGCACCGGCCTCAAATATGCCGAACGTCCTGGCCTGGCTCCCACAGCCAAGGTGGCAGCCAGATCAACTCTTGCTTTCTTTCAAGGTCTCTGGGAACTACTTGCATTGCCACCCAGACTTTGGGGCTGCACGCTTTCCTGGCCACTCTGTCCTCACAAGCACCTTTTCTTCACTTTCCCCCAGCACCGGACCCCAATATGCCGAACGTCCTGGCCTGGTTCCCACAGCCAAGGTGGCAGCCAGAACAACTCTTGCTTTCTTTCATGGTCTCTGGGAACTACTTGCATTGCCACCCAGACTTTGGGGCTGCACGCTTTCCTGGCCACTCTATCCTCCAAAGAACCTTTTTTCACTTTCCCCCAGCACCGGCCTCCAATATGCCGAACGTCCTGGCCTGGCTCCCACAGCCAAGGTGGCAGCCAGAACAACTCTTGCTTTCTTTCATGGTCTCTGGGAACTACTTGCATTGCCACCCAGACTTTGGGGCTGCGGGCTTTCCTGGCCACTCTATCCTCAAAAGAACCTTTTTTTCACTTTCCCCCAGCACCGGCCTCCAATATGCCGAACGTCCTGGCCTGGCTCCCACAGCCAAGGTGGCAGCCAGATCAACTCTTGCTTTCTTTCATGGTCTCTGGGAACTACTTGCATTGCCACCCAGACTTTGGGGCTGCACGCTTTCCTGGCCACTCTATCCTCCAAAGAACCTTTTTTTCACTTTCCCCCAGCACCGGCCTCCAATATGCCGAACGTCCTGGCCTGGCTCCCACAGCCAAGGTGGCAGCCAGATCAACTCTTGCTTTCTTTCATGGTCTCTGGGAACTACTTGCATTGCCACCCAGACTTTGGGGCTGCACGCTTTCCTGGCCACTCTGTCCTCAAAAGAACCTTTTTTCACTTTCCCCCAGCACCGGCCTCAAATATGCCGAACGTCCTGGCCTGGCTCCCACAGCCAAGGTGGCAGCCAGAACAACTCTTGCTTTCTTTCAAGGTCTCTGGGAACTACTTACATTGCCACCCAGACTTTGGGGCTGCGGGCTTTCCTGGCCACTCTATCCTCAAAAGCACATATTTTTCACTTTACCCCTGAACCGGACCCCAATATGCTGAACGTCGTGGCCTGGCTCCCACAGCCAAGGTGGCAGCCAGAACAACTCTTGCTTTCTTTCATGGTCTCTGGGAACTACTTGCATTGCCACCCAGACTTTGGGGCTGCGGGCTTTCCTGGCCACTCTATCCTCCAAAGAACCTTTTTTTCACTTTCCCCCAGCACCGGCCTCCAATATGCCGAACGTCCTGGCCTGGCTCCCACAGCCAAGGTCGCAGCCAGAACAACTCTTGCTTTCTTTCAAGGTCTCTGGGAACTACTTGCATTGCCACCCAGACTTTGGGGCTGCGGGCTTTCCTGGCCACTCTATCCTCCAAAGAACCTTTTTTTCACTTTCCCCCAGCACCGGACCCCAATATGCCGAACGTCCTGGCCTGGCTCCCACAGCCAAGGTGGCAGCCAGAACAACTCTTGCTTTCTTTCATGGTCTCTGGGAACTACTTGCATTGCCACCCAGACTTTGGGGCTGCGGGCTTTCCTGGCCACTCTATCCTCCAAAGAACCTATTTTCACTTTCCCCCAGCACCGGCCTCAAATATGCCGAACGTCCTGGCCTGGCTCCCACAGCCAAGGTGGCAGCCAGATCAACTCTTGCTTTCTTTCAAGGTCTCTGGGAACTACTTGCATTGCCACCCAGACTTTGGGGCTGCACGCTTTCCTGGCCACTCTGTCCTCACAAGCACCTTTTCTTCACTTTCCCCCAGCACCGGACCCCAATATGCCGAACGTCCTGGCCTGGTTCCCACAGCCAAGGTGGCAGCCAGAACAACTCTTGCTTTCTTTCATGGTCTCTGGGAACTACTTGCATTGCCACCCAGACTTTGGGGCTGCACGCTTTCCTGGCCACTCTATCCTCCAAAGAACCTTTTTTCACTTTCCCCCAGCACCGGCCTCCAATATGCCGAACGTCCTGGCCTGGCTCCCACAGCCAAGGTGGCAGCCAGAACAACTCTTGCTTTCTTTCATGGTCTCTGGGAACTACTTGCATTGCCACCCAGACTTTGGGGCTGCGGGCTTTCCTGGCCACTCTATCCTCAAAAGAACCTTTTTTTCACTTTCCCCCAGCACCGGCCTCCAATATGCCGAACGTCCTGGCCTGGCTCCCACAGCCAAGGTGGCAGCCAGATCAACTCTTGCTTTCTTTCATGGTCTCTGGGAACTACTTGCATTGCCACCCAGACTTTGGGGCTGCACGCTTTCCTGGCCACTCTATCCTCCAAAGAACCTTTTTTCACTTTCCCCCAGCACCGGCCTCAAATATGCCGAACGTCCTGGCCTGGCTCCCACAGCCAAGGTGGCAGCCAGAACAACTCTTGCTTTCTTTCAAGGTCTCTGGGAACTACTTACATTGCCACCCAGACTTTGGGGCTGCACGCTTTCCTGGCCACTCTATCCTCAAAAGAACCTTTTTTTCACTTTCCCCCAGCACCGGACCCCAATATGCCGAACGTCCTGGCCTGGCTCCCACAGCCAAGGTGGCAGCCAGAACAACTCTTGCTTTCTTTCATGGTCTCTGGGAACTACTTGCATTGCCACCCAGACTTTGGGGCTGCGGGCTTTCCTGGCCACTCTATCCTCCAAAGAACCTTTTTTTCACTTTCCCCCAGCACCGGCCTCCAATATGCCGAACGTCCTGGCCTGGCTCCCACAGCCAAGGTGGCAGCCAGATCAACTCTTGCTTTCTTTCATGGTCTCTGGGAACTACTTGCATTGCCACCCAGACTTTGGGGCTGCACGCTTTCCTGGCCACTCTGTCCTCAAAAGAACCTTTTTTCACTTTCCCCCAGCACCGGCCTCAAATATGCCGAACGTCCTGGCCTGGCTCCCACAGCCAAGGTGGCAGCCAGAACAACTCTTGCTTTCTTTCAAGGTCTCTGGGAACTACTTACATTGCCACCCAGACTTTGGGGCTGCGGGCTTTCCTGGCCACTCTATCCTCAAAAGCACATATTTTTCACTTTACCCCTGAACCGGACCCCAATATGCTGAACGTCGTGGCCTGGCTCCCACAGCCAAGGTGGCAGCCAGAACAACTCTTGCTTTCTTTCATGATCTCTGGGAACTACTTGCATTGCCACCCAGACTTTGGGGCTGCGGGCTTTCCTGGCCACTCTATCCTCAAAAGAACCTTTTTTTCACTTTCCCCCAGCACCGGCCTCCAATATGCCGAACGTCGTGGCCTGGCTCCCACAGCCAAGGTGGCAGCCAGAACAACTCTTGCTTTCTTTCAAGGTCTCTGGGAACTACTTGCATTGCTACCCAGACTTTGGGGCTGCGGGCTTTCCTGGCCACTCTATCCTCCAAAGAACCTTTTTTTCACTTTCCCCCAGCACCGGCCTCCAATATGCCGAACGTCCTGGCCTGGCTCCCACAGCCAAGGTCGCAGCCAGATCAACTCTTGCTTTCTTTCAAGGTCTCTGGGAACTACTTGCATTGCCACCCAGACTTTGGGGCTGCGGGCTTTCCTGGCCACTCTATCCTCCAAAGAACCTTTTTTTCACTTTCCCCCAGCACCGGACCCCAATATGCCGAACGTCCTGGCCTGGCTCCCACAGCCAAGGTGGCAGCCAGAACAACTCTTGCTTTCTTTCATGGTCTCTGGGAACTACTTGCATTGCCACCCAGACTTTGGGGCTGCGGGCTTTCCTGGCCACTCTATCCTCCAAAGAACCTATTTTCACTTTCCCCCAGCACCGGCCTCAAATATGCCGAACGTCCTGGCCTGGCTCCCACAGCCAAGGTGGCAGCCAGATCAACTCTTGCTTTCTTTCAAGGTCTCTGGGAACTACTTGCATTGCCACCCAGACTTTGGGGCTGCACGCTTTCCTGGCCACTCTGTCCTCACAAGCACCTTTTTTTCACTTTCCCCCAGCACCGGCCTCCAATATGCCGAACGTCCTGGCCTGGTTCC
This sequence comes from Numenius arquata, assembly GCF_964106895.1. Classification (NCBI taxonomy): domain Eukaryota; kingdom Metazoa; phylum Chordata; class Aves; order Charadriiformes; family Scolopacidae; genus Numenius; species Numenius arquata. The sequence goes on along the minus strand of NW_027414639.1, from coordinate 295,532 downwards.
CACAGCCAAGGTGGCAGCCAGAACAACTCTTGCTTTCTTTCATGGTCTCTGGGAACTACTTGCATTGCCACCCAGACTTTGGGGCTGCGGGCTTTGCTGGCCACTCTATCCTCCAAAGAACCTTTTTTCACTTTCCCCCAGCACCGGCCTCCAATATGCCGAACGTCCTGGCCTGGCTCCCACAGCCAAGGTGGCAGCCAGAACAACTCTTGCTTTCTTTCATGGTCTCTGGGAACTACTTGCATTGCCACCCAGACTTTGGGGCTGCGGGCTTTCCTGGCCACTCTATCCTCACAAGCACCTTTTTTTTCACTTTCCCCCAGCACCGGCCTCCAATATGCCGAACGTCGTGGCCTGGCTCCCACAGCCAAGGTGGCAGCCAGAACAACTCTTGCTTTCTTTCAAGGTCTCTGGGAACTACTTGCATTGCCACCCAGACTTTGGGGCTGCACGCTTTCCTGGCCACTCTATCCTCCAAAGAACCTTTTTTTCACTTTCCCCCAGCACCGGCCTCCAATATGCCGAACGTCCTGGCCTGGCTCCCACAGCCAAGGTGGCAGCCAGAACAACTCTTGCTTTCTTTCAAGGTCTCTGGGAACTACTTGCATTGCCACCCAGACTTTGGGGCTGCGGGCTTTCCTGGCCACTCTATCCTCAAAAGAACCTTTTTTTCACTTTCCCCCAGCACCGGACCCCAATATGCCGAACGTCCTGGCCTGGCTCCCACAGCCAAGGTGGCAGCCAGAACAACTCTTGCTTTCTTTCATGGTCTCTGGGAACTACTTGCATTGCCACCCAGACTTTGGGGCTGCGGGCTTTCCTGGCCACTCTATCCTCAAAAGAACCTTTTTTTCACTTTCCCCCAGCACCGGCCTCCAATATGCCGAACGTCCTGGCCTGGCTCCCACAGCCAAGGTGGCAGCCAGAACAACTCTTGCTTTCTTTCATGGTCTCTGGGAACTACTTGCATTGCCACCCAGACTTTGGGGCTGCACGCTTTCCTGGCCACTCTATCCTCCAAAGAACCTTTTTTCACTTTCCCCCAGCACCGGCCTCCAATATGCCGAACGTCCTGGCCTGGCTCCCACAGCCAAGGTGGCAGCCAGAACAACTCTTGCTTTCTTTCATGGTCTCTGGGAACTACTTGCATTGCCACCCAGACTTTGGGGCTGCGGGCTTTCCTGGCCACTCTATCCTCCAAAGAACCTTTTTTTCACTTTCCCCCAGCACCGGCCTCCAATATGCCGAACGTCCTGGCCTGGCTCCCACAGCCAAGGTGGCAGCCAGAACAACTCTTGCTTTCTTTCAAGGTCTCTGGGAACTACTTGCATTGCCACCCAGACTTTGGGGCTGCGGGCTTTCCTGGCCACTCTATCCTCCAAAGAACCTTTTTTCACTTTCCCCCAGCACCGGCCTCCAATATGCCGAACGTCCTGGCCTGGCTCCCACAGCCAAGGTGGCAGCCAGAACAACTCTTGCTTTCTTTCATGGTCTCTGGGAACTACTTGCATTGCCACCCAGACTTTGGGGCTGCGGGCTTTCCTGGCCACTCTATCCTCCAAAGAACCTTTTTTTCACTTTCCCCCAGCACCGGCCTCCAATATGCCGAACGTCCTGGCCTGGCTCCCACAGCCAAGGTGGCAGCCAGATCAACTCTTGCTTTCTTTCATGGTCTCTGGGAACTACTTGCAATGCCACCCAGACTTTGGGGCTGCACGCTTTCCTGGCCACTTTATCCTCAAAAGAACCTTTTTTCACTTTCCCCCAGCACCGGCCTCAAATATGCCGAACGTCCTGGCCTGGCTCCCACAGCCAAGGTGGCAGCCAGAACAACTCTTGCTTTCTTTCAAGGTCTCTGGGAACTACTTGCATTGCCACCCAGACTTTGGGGCTGCACGCTTTCCTGGCCACTCTATCCTCAAAAGCACATATTTTTCACTTTCCCCCAGCACCGGCCTCCAATATGCCGAACGTCCTGGCCTGGCTCCCACAGCCAAGGTGGCAGCCAGATCAACTCTTGCTTTCTTTCATGGTCTCTGGGAACTACTTGCATTGCCACCCAGACTTTGGGGCTGCACGCTTTCCTGGCCACTTTATCCTCCGAAGAACCTTTTTTCACTTTCCCCCAGCACCGGCCTCAAATATGCCGAACGTCCTGGCCTGGCTCCCACAGCCAAGGTGGCAGCCAGAACAACTCTTGCTTTCTTTCAAGGTCTCTGGGAACTACTTGCATTGCCACCCAGACTTTGGGGCTGCACACTTTCCTGGCCACTCTGTCATCACAAGCACCTTTTTTTCACTTTCCCCCAGCACCGGACCCCAATATGCCGAACGTCCTGGCCTGGCTCCCACAGCCAAGGTGGCAGCCAGAACAACTCTTGCTTTCTTTCATGGTCTCTGGGAACTACTTGCATTGCCACCCAGACTTTGGGGCTGCGGGCTTTCCTGGCCACTCTATCCTCAAAAGAACCTTTTTTTCACTTTCCCCCAGCACCGGCCTCCAATATGCCGAACGTCGTGGCCTGGCTCCCACAGCCAAGGTGGCAGCCAGAACAACTCTTGCTTTCTTTCAAGGTCTCTGGGAACTACTTGCATTGCTACCCAGACTTTGGGGCTGCGGGCTTTCCTGGCCACTCTATCCTCCAAAGAACCTTTTTTTCACTTTCCCCCAGCACCGGCCTCCAATATGCCGAACGTCCTGGCCTGGCTCCCACAGCCAAGGTCGCAGCCAGAACAACTCTTGCTTTCTTTCAAGGTCTCTGGGAACTACTTGCATTGCCACCCAGACTTTGGGGCTGCGGGCTTTCCTGGCCACTCTATCCTCCAAAGAACCTTTTTTTCACTTTCCCCCAGCACCGGACCCCAATATGCCGAACGTCCTGGCCTGGCTCCCACAGCCAAGGTGGCAGCCAGAACAACTCTTGCTTTCTTTCATGGTCTCTGGGAACTACTTGCATTGCCACCCAGACTTTGGGGCTGCGGGCTTTCCTGGCCACTCTATCCTCCAAAGAACCTATTTTCACTTTCCCCCAGCACCGGCCTCAAATATGCCGAACGTCCTGGCCTGGCTCCCACAGCCAAGGTGGCAGCCAGATCAACTCTTGCTTTCTTTCAAGGTCTCTGGGAACTACTTGCATTGCCACCCAGACTTTGGGGCTGCACGCTTTCCTGGCCACTCTGTCCTCACAAGCACCTTTTCTTCACTTTCCCCCAGCACCGGACCCCAATATGCCGAACGTCCTGGCCTGGTTCCCACAGCCAAGGTGGCAGCCAGAACAACTCTTGCTTTCTTTCATGGTCTCTGGGAACTACTTGCATTGCCACCCAGACTTTGGGGCTGCACGCTTTCCTGGCCACTCTATCCTCCAAAGAACCTTTTTTCACTTTCCCCCAGCACCGGCCTCCAATATGCCGAACGTCCTGGCCTGGCTCCCACAGCCAAGGTGGCAGCCAGAACAACTCTTGCTTTCTTTCATGGTCTCTGGGAACTACTTGCATTGCCACCCAGACTTTGGGGCTGCGGGCTTTCCTGGCCACTCTATCCTCAAAAGAACCTTTTTTTCACTTTCCCCCAGCACCGGCCTCCAATATGCCGAACGTCCTGGCCTGGCTCCCACAGCCAAGGTGGCAGCCAGATCAACTCTTGCTTTCTTTCATGGTCTCTGGGAACTACTTGCATTGCCACCCAGACTTTGGGGCTGCACGCTTTCCTGGCCACTCTATCCTCCAAAGAACCTTTTTTCACTTTCCCCCAGCACCGGCCTCAAATATGCCGAACGTCCTGGCCTGGCTCCCACAGCCAAGGTGGCAGCCAGAACAACTCTTGCTTTCTTTCAAGGTCTCTGGGAACTACTTACATTGCCACCCAGACTTTGGGGCTGCACGCTTTCCTGGCCACTCTATCCTCAAAAGAACCTTTTTTTCACTTTCCCCCAGCACCGGACCCCAATATGCCGAACGTCCTGGCCTGGCTCCCACAGCCAAGGTGGCAGCCAGATCAACTCTTGCTTTCTTTCATGGTCTCTGGGAACTACTTGCATTGCCACCCAGACTTTGGGGCTGCACGCTTTCCTGGCCACTCTGTCCTCAAAAGAACCTTTTTTCACTTTCCCCCAGCACCGGCCTCAAATATGCCGAACGTCCTGGCCTGGCTCCCACAGCCAAGGTGGCAGCCAGAACAACTCTTGCTTTCTTTCAAGGTCTCTGGGAACTACTTACATTGCCACCCAGACTTTGGGGCTGCGGGCTTTCCTGGCCACTCTATCCTCAAAAGCACATATTTTTCACTTTACCCCTGAACCGGACCCCAATATGCTGAACGTCGTGGCCTGGCTCCCACAGCCAAGGTGGCAGCCAGAACAACTCTTGCTTTCTTTCATGGTCTCTGGGAACTACTTGCATTGCCACCCAGACTTTGGGGCTGCGGGCTTTCCTGGCCACTCTATCCTCAAAAGAACCTTTTTTTCACTTTCCCCCAGCACCGGCCTCCAATATGCCGAACGTCGTGGCCTGGCTCCCACAGCCAAGGTGGCAGCCAGAACAACTCTTGCTTTCTTTCAAGGTCTCTGGGAACTACTTGCATTGCTACCCAGACTTTGGGGCTGCGGGCTTTCCTGGCCACTCTATCCTCCAAAGAACCTTTTTTTCACTTTCCCCCAGCACCGGCCTCCAATATGCCGAACGTCCTGGCCTGGCTCCCACAGCCAAGGTCGCAGCCAGATCAACTCTTGCTTTCTTTCAAGGTCTCTGGGAACTACTTGCATTGCCACCCAGACTTTGGGGCTGCGGGCTTTCCTGGCCACTCTATCCTCCAAAGAACCTTTTTTTCACTTTCCCCCAGCACCGGACCCCAATATGCCGAACGTCCTGGCCTGGCTCCCACAGCCAAGGTGGCAGCCAGAACAACTCTTGCTTTCTTTCATGGTCTCTGGGAACTACTTGCATTGCCACCCAGACTTTGGGGCTGCGGGCTTTCCTGGCCACTCTATCCTCCAAAGAACCTATTTTCACTTTCCCCCAGCACCGGCCTCAAATATGCCGAACGTCCTGGCCTGGCTCCCACAGCCAAGGTGGCAGCCAGATCAACTCTTGCTTTCTTTCAAGGTCTCTGGGAACTACTTGCATTGCCACCCAGACTTTGGGGCTGCACGCTTTCCTGGCCACTCTGTCCTCACAAGCACCTTTTTTTCACTTTACCCCAGCACCGGCCTCCAATATGCCGAACGTCCTGGCCTGGTTCCCACAGCCAAGGTGGCAGCCAGAACAACTCTTGCTTTCTTTCATGGTCTCTGGGAACTACTTGCATTGCCACCCAGACTTTGGGGCTGCACGCTTTCCTGGCCACTCTATCCTCCAAAGAACCTTTTTTCACTTTCCCCCAGCACCGGCCTCAAATATGCCGAACGTCCTGGCCTGGCTCCCACAGCCAAGGTGGCAGCCAGAACAACTCTTGCTTTCTTTCATGGTCTCTGGGAACTACTTGCATTGCCACCCAGACTTTGGGGCTGCGGGCTTTCCTGGCCACTCTATCCTCACAAGCACCTTTTTTTTCACTTTCCCCCAGCACCGGCCTCCAATATGCCGAACGTCGTGGCCTGGCTCCCACAGCCAAGGTGGCAGCCAGAACAACTCTTGCTTTCTTTCAAGGTCTCTGGGAACTACTTGCATTGCCACCCAGACTTTGGGGCTGCACGCTTTCCTGGCCACTCTATCCTCCAAAGAACCTTTTTTTCACTTTCCCCCAGCACCGGCCTCCAATATGCCGAATGTCCTGGCCTGGCTCCCACAGCCAAGGTGGCAGCCAGAACAACTCTTGCTTTCTTTCAAGGTCTCTGGGAACTACTTGCATTGCCACCCAGACTTTGGGGCTGCGGGCTTTCCTGGCCACTCTATCCTCAAAAGAACCTTTTTTTCACTTTCCCCCAGCACCGGACCCCAATATGCCGAACGTCCTGGCCTGGCTCCCACAGCCAAGGTGGCAGCCAGAACAACTCTTGCTTTCTTTCATGGTCTCTGGGAACTACTTGCATTGCCACCCAGACTTTGGGGCTGCGGGCTTTCCTGGCCACTCTATCCTCCAAAGAACCTTTTTTTCACTTTCCCCCAGCACCGGCCTCCAATATGCCGAACGTCCTGGCCTGGCTCCCACAGCCAAGGTGGCAGCCAGATCAACTCTTGCTTTCTTTCATGGTCTCTGGGAACTACTTGCATTGCCACCCAGACTTTGGGGCTGCACGCTTTCCTGGCCACTCTATCCTCAAAAGAACCTTTTTTCACTTTCCCCCAGCACCGGCCTCAAATATGCCGAACGTCCTGGCCTGGCTCCCACAGCCAAGGTGGCAGCCAGAACAACTCTTGCTTTCTTTCAAGGTCTCTGGGAACTACTTACATTGCCACCCAGACTTTGGGGCTGCGGGCTTTCCTGGCCACTCTCTCCTCAAAAGAACCTTTTTTTCACTTTCCCCCAGCACCGGACCCCAATATGCCGAACGTCCTGGCCTGGCTCCCACAGCCAAGGTGGCAGCCAGAACAACTCTTGCTTTCTTTCATGGTCTCTGGGAACTACTTGCATTGCCACCCAGACTTTGGGGCTGCGGGCTTTCCTGGCCACTCTGTCCTCAAAAGAACCTTTTTTCACTTTCCCCCAGCACCGGCCTCCAATATGCCGAACGTCCTGGCCTGGCTCCCACAGCCAAGGTGGCAGCCAGAACAACTCTTGCTTTCTTTCAAGGTCTCTGGGAACTACTTACATTGCCACCCAGACTTTGGGGCTGCGGGCTTTCCTGGCCACTCTATCCTCAAAAGCACATATTTTTCACTTTACCCCTGAACCGGACCCCAATATGCTGAACGTCGTGGCCTGGCTCCCACAGCCAAGGTGGCAGCCAGAACAACTCTTGCTTTCTTTCATGGTCTCTGGGAACTACTTGCATTGCCACCCAGACTTTGGGGCTGCGGGCTTTTCTGGCCACTCTATCCTCCAAAGAACCTTTTTTTCACTTTCCCCCAGCACCGGCCTCCAATATGCCGAACGTCCTGGCCTGGCTCCCACAGCCAAGGTGGCAGCCAGAACAACTCTTGCTTTCTTTCAAGGTCTCTGGGAACTACTTGCATTGCCACCCAGACTTTGGGGCTGCGGGCTTTCCTGGCCACTCTATCCTCAAAAGAACCTTTTTTTCACTTTCCCCCAGCACCGGCCTCCAATATGCCGAACGTCGTGGCCTGGCTCCCACAGCCAAGGTGGCAGCCAGAACAACTCTTGCTTTCTTTCAAGGTCTCTGGGAACTACTTGCATTGCCACCCAGACTTTGGGGCTGCACGCTTTCCTGGCCACTCTATCCTCAAAAGAACCTTTTTTCACTTTCCCCCAGCACCGGCCTCCAATATGCCGAACGTCCTGGCCTGGCTCCCACAGCCAAGGTGGCAGCCAGAACAACTCTTGCTTTCTTTCATGGTCTCTGGGAACTACTTGCATTGCCACCCAGACTTTGGGGCTGCGGGCTTTCCTGGCCACTCTATCCTCCAAAGAACCTTTTTTTCACTTTCCCCCAGCACCGGCCTCCAATATGCCGAACGTCCTGGCCTGGCTCCCACAGCCAAGGTGGCAGCCAGATCAACTCTTGCTTTCTTTCATGGTCTCTGGGAACTACTTGCAATGCCACCCAGACTTTGGGGCTGCACGCTTTCCTGGCCACTTTATCCTCCAAAGAACCTTTTTTCACTTTCCCCCAGCACCGGCCTCAAATATGCCGAACGTCCTGGCCTGGCTCCCACAGCCAAGGTGGCAGCCAGAACAACTCTTGCTTTCTTTCATGGTCTCTGGGAACTACTTGCAATGCCACCCAGACTTTGGGGCTGCACGCTTTCCTGGCCACTTTATCCTCCAAAGAACCTTTTTTCACTTTCCCCCAGCACCGGCCTCAAATATGCCGAACGTCCTGGCCTGGTTCCCACAGCCAAGGTGGCAGCCAGAACAACTCTTGCTTTCTTTCATGGTCTCTGGGAACTACTTGCATTGCCACCCAGACTTTGGGGCTGCACGCTTTCCTGGCCACTCTATCCTCCAAAGAACCTTTTTTCACTTTCCCCCAGCACCAGCCTCCAATATGCCGAACGTCCTGGCCTGGCTCCCACAGCCAAGGTCGCAGCCAGAACAACTCTTGCTTTCTTTCATGGTCTCTGGGAACTACTTGCATTGCCACCCAGACTTTGGGGCTGCGGGATTTCCTGGCCACTCTATCCTCCAAAGAACCTTTTTTTCACTTTCCCCCAGCACCGGACCCCAATATGCCGAACGTCCTGGCCTGGCTCCCACAGCCAAGGTGGCAGCCAGAACAACTCTTGCTTTCTTTCAAGGTCTCTGGGAACTACTTGCATTGCCACCCAGACTTTGGGGCTGCGGGCTTTCCTGGCCACTCTATCCTCAAAAGAACCTTTTTTTCACTTTCCCCCAGCACCGGCCTCCAATATGCCGAACGTCCTGGCCTGGCTCCCACAGCCAAGGTGGCAGCCAGATCAACTCTTACTTTCTTTCATGGTCTCTGGGAACTACTTGCATTGCCACCCAGACTTTGGGGCTGCGGGCTTTCCTGGCCACTCTGTCCTCACAAGCACCTTTTTTTTCACTTTCCCCCAGCACCGGCCTCAAATATGCCGAACGTCCTGGCCTGGCTCCCACAGCCAAGGTGGCAGCCAGAACAACTCTTGCTTTCTTTCAAGGTCTCTGGGAACTACTTGCATTGCTACCCAGACTTTGGGGCTGCACGCTTTCCTGGCCACTCTATCCTCCAAAGAACCTTTTTTTCACTTTCCCCCAGCACCGGCCTCCAATATGCCGAACGTCCTGGCCTGGCTCCCACAGCCAAGGTGGCAGCCAGAACAACTCTTGCTTTCTTTCAAGGTCTCTGGGAACTACTTGCATTGCCACCCAGACTTTGGGGCTGCGGGCTTTCCTGGCCACTCTGTCCTCAAAAGAACCTTTTTTTCACTTTCCCCCAGCACCGGACCCCAATATGCCGAACGTCCTGGCCTGGCTCCCACAGCCAAGGTGGCAGCCAGATCAACTCTTGCTTTCTTTCATGGTCTCTGGGAACTACTTGCATTGCCACCCAGACTTCGGGGCTGCACGCTTTCCTGGCCACTCTATCCTCCAAAGAACCTTTTTTCACTTTCCCCCAGCACCGGCCTCAAATATGCCGAACGTCCTGGCCTGGCTCCCACAGCCAAGGTGGCAGCCAGAACAACTCTTGCTTTCTTTCAAGGTCTCTGGGAACTACTTGCATTGCCACCCAGACTTTGGGGCTGCGGGCTTTCCTGGCCACTCTCTCCTCAAAAGAACCTTTTTTTCACTTTCCCCCAGCACCGGACCCCAATATGCCGAACGTCCTGGCCTGGCTCCCACAGCCAAGGTGGCAGCCAGAACAACTCTTGCTTTCTTTCATGGTCTCTGGGAACTACTTGCATTGCCACCCAGACTTTGGGGCTGCGGGCTTTCCTGGCCACTCTATCCTCCAAAGAACCTTTTTTTCACTTTCCCCCAGCACCGGCCTCCAATATGCCGAACGTCCTGGCCTGGCTCCCACAGCCAAGGTGGCAGCCAGAACAACTCTTGCTTTCTTTCATGGTCTCTGGGAACTACTTGCATTGCCACCCAGACTTTGGGGCTGCACGCTTTCCTGGCCACTCTGTCCTCAAAAGAACCTTTTTTTCACTTTCCCCCAGCACCGGCCTCCAATATGCCGAACGTCGTGGCCTGGCTCCCACAGCCAAGGTGGCAGCCAGAACAACTCTTGCTTTCTTTCAAGGTCTCTGGGAACTACTTGCATTGCTACCCAGACTTTGGGGCTGCACGCTTTCCTGGCCACTCTATCCTCCAAAGAACCTTTTTTCACTTTCCCCCAGCACCGGCCTCCAATATGCCGAACGTCCTGGCCTGGCTCCCACAGCCAAGGTGGCAGCCAGAACAACTCTTGCTTTCTTTCAAGGTCTCTGGGAACTACTTGCATTGCCACCCAGACTTTTGGGCTGCGGGCTTTCCTGGCCACTCTCTCCTCAAAAGAACCTTTTTTTCACTTTCCCCCAGCACCGGACCCCAATATGCCGAACGTCCTGGCCTGGCTCCCACAGCCAAGGTGGCAGCCAGAACAACTCTTGCTTTCTTTCATGGTCTCTGGGAACTACTTGCATTGCCACCCAGACTTTGGGGCTGCACGCTTTCCTGGCCACTCTATCCTCCAAAGAACCTTTTTTTCACTTTCCCCCAGCACCGGCCTCCAATATGCCGAACGTCCTGGCCTGGCTCCCACAGCCAAGGTGGCAGCCAGATCAACTCTTGCTTTCTTTCATGGTCTCTGGGAACTACTTGCATTGCCACCCAGACTTTGGGGCTGCACGCTTTCCTGGCCACTCTGTCCTCAAAAGAACCTTTTTTCACTTTCCCCCAGCACCGGCCTCAAATATGCCGAACGTCCTGGCCTGGCTCCCACAGCCAAGGTGGCAGCCAGAACAACTCTTGCTTTCTTTCAAGGTCTCTGGGAACTACTTGCATTGCCACCCAGACTTTGGGGCTGCGGGCTTTCCTGGCCACTCTATCCTCAAAAGCACATATTTTTCACTTTACCCCTGAACCGGACCCCAATATGCTGAACGTCGTGGCCTGGCTCCCACAGCCAAGGTGGCAGCCAGAACAACTCTTGCTTTCTTTCATGGTCTCTGGGAACTACTTGCATTGCCACCCAGACTTTGGGGCTGCGGGCTTTTCTGGCCACTCTATCCTCCAAAGAACCTTTTTTTCACTTTCCCCCAGCACCGGCCTCCAATATGCCGAACGTCCTGGCCTGGCTCCCACAGCCAAGGTGGCAGCCAGAACAACTCTTGCTTTCTTTCAAGGTCTCTGGGAACTACTTGCATTGCCACCCAGACTTTGGGGCTGCGAGCTTTCCTGGCCACTCTATCCTCAAAAGAACCTTTTTTTCACTTTCCCCCAGCACCGGACCCCAATATGCCGAACGTCCTGGCCTGGCTCCCACAGCCAAGGTGGCAGCCAGAACAACTCTGCTTTCTTTCAAGGTCTCTGGGAACTACTTGCATTGCTACCCAGACTTTGGGGCTGCATGCTTTCCTGGCCACTCTATCCTCCAAAGAACCTTTTTTTCACTTTCCCCCAGCACCGGCCTCCAATATGCCGAACGTCCTGGCCTGGCTCCCACAGCCAAGGTGGCAGCCAGAACAACTCTTGCTTTCTTTCAAGGTCTCTGGGAACTACTTGCATTGCCACCCAGACTTTGGGGCTGCGGGCTTTCCTGGCCACTCTATCCTCCAAAGAACCTTTTTTCACTTTCCCCCAGCACCGGCCTCCAATATGCCGAACGTCCTGGCCTGGCTCCCACAGCCAAGGTGGCAGCCAGAACAACTCTTGCTTTCTTTCATGGTCTCTGGGAACTACTTGCATTGCCACCCAGACTTTGGGGCTGCACGCTTTCCTGGCCACTCTATCCTCACAAGCACCTTTTTTTTCACTTTCCCCCAGCACCGGCCTCCAATATGCCGAACGTCCTGGCCTGGCTCCCACAGCCAAGGTGGCAGCCAGAACAACTCTTGCTTTCTTTCAAGGTCTCTGGGAACTACTTGCATTGCCACCCAGACTTTGGGGCTGCACGCTTTCCTGGCCACTCTGTCCTCAAAAGAACCTTTTTTCACTTTCCCCCAGCACCGGCCTCAAATATGCCGAACGTCCTGGCCTGGCTCCCACAGCCAAGGTGGCAGCCAGAACAACTCTTGCTTTCTTTCAAGGTCTCTGGGAACTACTTACATTGCCACCCAGACTTTGGGGCTGCGGGCTTTCCTGGCCACTCTATCCTCAAAAGCACATATTTTTCACTTTACCCCTGAACCGGACCCCAATATGCTGAACGTCGTGGCCTGGCTCCCACAGCCAAGGTGGCAGCCAGAACAACTCTTGCTTTCTTTCATGGTCTCTGGGAACTACTTGCATTGCCACCCAGACTTTGGGGCTGCGGGCTTTCCTGGCCACTCTATCCTCCAAAGAACCTTTTTTTCACTTTCCCCCAGCACCGGACCCCAATATGCCGAACGTCCTGGCCTGGCTCCCACAGCCAAGGTGGCAGCCAGAACAACTCTTGCTTTCTTTCAAGGTCTCTGGGAACTACTTGCATTGCTACCCAGACTTTGGGGCTGCACGCTTTCCTGGCCACTCTATCCTCCAAAGAACCTTTTTTTCACTTTCCCCCAGCACCGGCCTCCAATATGCCGAACGTCCTGGCCTGGCTCCCACAGCCAAGGTGGCAGCCAGAACAACTCTTGCTTTCTTTCAAGGTCTCTGGGAACTACTTGCATTGCCACCCAGACTTTGGGGCTGCGGGCTTTCCTGGCCACTCTATCCTCCAAAGAACCTTTTTTCACTTTCCCCCAGCACCGGCCTCCAATATGCCGAACGTCCTGGCTTGGCTCCCACAGCCAAGGTGGCAGCCAGAACAACTCTTGCTTTCTTTCATGGTCTCTGGGAACTACTTGCATTGCCACCCAGACTTTGGGGCTGCACGCTTTCCTGGCCACTCTGTCCTCACAAGCACCTTTTTTTTCACTTTCCCCCAGCACCGGCCTCCAATATGCCGAACGTCGTGGCCTGGCTCCCACAGCCAAGGTGGCAGCCAGAACAACTCTTGCTTTCTTTCAAGGTCTCTGGGAACTACTTGCATTGCTACCCAGACTTTGGGGCTGCACGCTTTCCTGGCCACTCTATCCTCAAAAGAACCTTTTTTTCACTTTCCCCCAGCACCGGCCTCCAATATGCCGAACGTCCTGGCCTGGCTCCCACAGCCAAGGTGGCAGCCAGAACAACTCTTGCTTTCTTTCAAGGTCTCTGGGAACTACTTGCATTGCCACCCAGACTTTGGGGCTGCACGCTTTCCTGGCCACTCTGTCCTCAAAAGAACCTTTTTTCACTTTCCCCCAGCACCGGCCTCAAATATGCCGAACGTCCTGGCCTGGCTCCCACAGCCAAGGTGGCAGCCAGAACAACTCTTGCTTTCTTTCAAGGTCTCTGGGAACTACTTACATTGCCACCCAGACTTTGGGGCTGCGGGCTTTCCTGGCCACTCTATCCTCAAAAGCACATATTTTTCACTTTACCCCTGAACCGGACCCCAATATGCTGAACGTCGTGGCCTGGCTCCCACAGCCAAGGTGGCAGCCAGAACAACTCTTGCTTTCTTTCATGGTCTCTGGGAACTACTTGCATTGCCACCCAGACTTTGGGGCTGCGGGCTTTTCTGGCCACTCTATCCTCCAAAGAACCTTTTTTTCACTTTCCCCCAGCACCGGCCTCCAATATGCCGAACGTCCTGGCCTGGCTCCCACAGCCAAGGTGGCAGCCAGAACAACTCTTGCTTTCTTTCAAGGTCTCTGGGAACTACTTGCATTGCCACCCAGACTTTGGGGCTGCGAGCCTTCCTGGCCACTCTATCCTCAAAAGAACCTTTTTTTCACTTTCCCCCAGCACCGGACCCCAATATGCCGAACGTCCTGGCCTGGCTCCCACAGCCAAGGTGGCAGCCAGAACAACTCTTGCTTTCTTTCAAGGTCTCTGGGAACTACTTGCATTGCTACCCAGACTTTGGGGCTGCACGCTTTCCTGGCCACTCTATCCTCCAAAGAACCTTTTTTTCACTTTCCCCCAGCACCGGCCTCCAATATGCCGAACGTCCTGGCCTGGCTCCCACAGCCAAGGTGGCAGCCAGAACAACTCTTGCTTTCTTTCAAGGTCTCTGGGAACTACTTGCATTGCCACCCAGACTTTGGGGCTGCGGGCTTTCCTGGCCACTCTATCCTCCAAAGAACCTTTTTTCACTTTCCCCCAGCACCGGCCTCCAATATGCCGAACGTCCTGGCCTGGCTCCCACAGCCAAGGTGGCAGCCAGAACAACTCTTGCTTTCTTTCATGGTCTCTGGGAACTACTTGCATTGCCACCCAGACTTTGGGGCTGCACGCTTTCCTGGCCACTCTGTCCTCACAAGCACCTTTTTTTTCACTTTCCCCCAGCACCGGCCTCCAATATGCCGAACGTCGTGGCCTGGCTCCCACAGCCAAGGTGGCAGCCAGAACAACTCTTGCTTTCTTTCAAGGTCTCTGGAACTACTTGCATTGCTACCCAGACTTTGGGGCTGCACGCTTTCCTGGCCACTCTATCCTCCAAAGAACCTTTTTTTCACTTTCCCCCAGCACCGGCCTCCAATATGCCGAACGTCCTGGCCTGGCTCCCACAGCCAAGGTGGCAGCCAGAACAACTCTTGCTTTCTTTCAAGGTCTCTGGGAACTACTTGCATTGCCACCCAGACTTTGGGGCTGCGGGCTTTCCTGGCCACTCTATCCTCAAAAGCACATATTTTTCACTTTCCCCCAGCACCGGACCCCAATATGCCGAACGTCCTGGCCTGGCTCCCACAGCCAAGGTGGCAGCCAGAACAACTCTTGCTTTCTTTCATGGTCTCTGGGAACTACTTGCATTGCCACCCAGACTTTGGGGCTGCACGCTTTCCTGGCCACTCTATCCTCCAAAGAACCTTTTTTTCACTTTCCCCCAGCACCGGCCTCAAATATGCCGAACGTCCTGGCCTGGCTCCCACAGCCAAGGTGGCAGCCAGATCAACTCTTGCTTTCTTTCATGGTCTCTGGGAACTACTTGCATTGCCACCCAGACTTTGGGGCTGCACGCTTTCCTGGCCACTCTATCCTCCAAAGAACCTTTTTTCACTTTCCCCCAGCACCGGCCTCAAATATGCCGAACGTCCTGGCCTGGCTCCCACAGCCAAGGTGGCAGCCAGAACAACTCTTGCTTTCTTTCAAGGTCTCTGGGAACTACTTACATTGCCACCCAGACTTTGGGGCTGCGGGCTTTCCTGGCCACTCTCTCCTCAAAAGAACCTTTTTTTCACTTTCCCCCAGCACCGGACCCCAATATGCCGAACGTCCTGGCCTGGTTCCCACAGCCAAGGTGGCAGCCAGAACAACTCTTGCTTTCTTTCATGGTCTCTGGGAACTACTTGCATTGCCACCCAGACTTTGGGGCTGCACGCTTTCCTGGCCACTCTATCCTCCAAAGAACCTTTTTTTCACTTTCCCCCAGCACCGGCCTCCAATATGCCGAACGTCCTGGCCTGGCTCCCACAGCCAAGGTGGCAGCCAGAACAACTCTTGCTTTCTTTCAAGGTCTCTGGGAACTACTTGCATTGCTACCCAGACTTTGGGGCTGCACGCTTTCCTGGCCACTCTATCCTCCAAAGAACCTTTTTTCACTTTCCCCCAGCACCGGCCTCCAATATGCCGAACGTCCTGGCCTGGCTCCCACAGCCAAGGTGGCAGCCAGAACAACTCTTGCTTTCTTTCAAGGTCTCTGGGAACTACTTGCATTGCCACCCAGACTTTGGGGCTGCGGGCTTTCCTGGCCACTCTCTCCTCAAAAGAACCGTTTTTTCACTTTCCCCCAGCACCGGACCCCAATATGCCGAACGTCCTGGCCTGGCTCCCACAGCCAAGGTGGCAGCCAGAACAACTCTTGCTTTCTTTCATGGTCTCTGGGAACTACTTGCATTGCCACCCAGACTTTGGGGCTGCACGCTTTCCTGGCCACTCTATCCTCCAAAGAACCTTTTTTTCACTTTCCCCCAGCACCGGCCTCCAATATGCCGAACGTCCTGGCCTGGCTCCCACAGCCAAGGTGGCAGCCAGAACAACTCTTGCTTTCTTTCATGGTCTCTGGGAACTACTTGCATTGCCACCCAGACTTTGGGGCTGCACGCTTTCCTGGCCACTTTATCCTCCAAAGAACCTTTTTTCACTTTCCCCCAGCACCGGACCCCAATATGCCGAACGTCCTGGCCTGGCTCCCACAGCCAAGGTGGCAGCCAGAACAACTCTTGCTTTCTTGCATGGTCTCTGGGAACTACTTGCATTGCCACCCAGACTTTGGGGCTGCGGGCTTTCCTGGCCACTCTGTCCTCACAAGCAACTTTTTTTCACTTTCCCCCAGCACCGGCCTCCAATATGCCGAACGTCCTGGCCTGGTTCCCACAGCCAAGGTGGCAGCCAGAACAACTCTTGCTTTCTTTCATGGTCTCTGGGAACTACTTGCATTGCCACCCAGACTTTGGGGCTGCACGCTTTCCTGGCCACTCTATCCTCCAAAGAACCTTTTTTCACTTTCCCCCAGCACCGGCCTCCAATATGCCGAACGTCCTGGCCTGGCTCCCACAGCCAAGGTGGCAGCCAGAATAACTCTTGCTTTCTTTCATGGTCTCTGGGAACTACTTGCATTGCCACCCAGACTTTGGGGCTGCACGCTTTCCTGGCCACTCTATCCTCCAAAGAACCTTTTTTTCACTTTCCCCCAGCACCGGCCTCCAATATGCCGAACGTCCTGGCCTGGCTCCCACAGCCAAGGTGGCAGCCAGAACAACTCTTGCTTTCTTTCAAGGTCTCTGGGAACTACTTGCATTGCCACCCAGACTTTGGGGCTGCGGGCTTTCCTGGCCACTCTATCCTCAAAAGAACCTTTTTTTCACTTTCCCCCAGCACCGGCCTCAAATATGCCGAACGTCCTGGCCTGGCTCCCACAGCCAAGGTGGCAGCCAGATCAACTCTTACTTTCTTTCATGGTCTCTGGGAACTACTTGCATTGCCACCCAGACTTTGGGGCTGCGGGCTTTCCTGGCCACTCTGTCCTCAAAGCACCTTTTTTTTCACTTTCCCCCAGCACCGGCCTCCAATATGCCGAACGTCGTGGCCTGGCTCCCACAGCCAAGGTGGCAGCCAGAACAACTCTTGCTTTCTTTCAAGGTCTCTGGGAACTACTTGCATTGCTACC
Source organism: Numenius arquata (assembly GCF_964106895.1). Taxonomy (NCBI): domain Eukaryota; kingdom Metazoa; phylum Chordata; class Aves; order Charadriiformes; family Scolopacidae; genus Numenius; species Numenius arquata. The sequence continues at coordinate 278,652 of NW_027414639.1, read as the reverse complement.
CAGACTTTGGGGCTGCACGCTTTCCTGGCCACTCTATCCTCCAAAGAACCTTTTTTTCACTTTCCCCCAGCACCGGCCTCCAATATGCCGAACGTCCTGGCCTGGCTCCCACAGCCAAGGTGGCAGCCAGAACAACTCTTGCTTTCTTTCAAGGTCTCTGGGAACTACTTGCATTGCCACCCAGACTTTGGGGCTGCGGGCTTTCCTGGCCACTCTATCCTCCAAAGAACCTTTTTTTCACTTTCCCCCAGCACCGGACCCCAATATGCCGAACGTCCTGGCCTGGCTCCCACAGCCAAGGTGGCAGCCAGAACAACTCTTGCTTTCTTTCATGGTCTCTGGGAACTACTTGCATTGCCACCCAGACTTTGGGGCTGCGGGCTTTCCTGGCCACTCTATCCTCCAAAGAACCTTTTTTTCACTTTCCCCCAGCACCGGCCTCCAATATGCCGAACGTCCTGGCCTGGCTCCCACAGCCAAGGTGGCAGCCAGAACAACTCTTGCTTTCTTTCATGGTCTCTGGGAACTACTTGCATTGCCACCCAGACTTTGGGGCTGCACGCTTTCCTGGCCACTCTATCCTCCAAAGAACCTTTTTTCACTTTCCCCCAGCACCGGCCTCAAATATGCCGAACGTCCTGGCCTGGCTCCCACAGCCAAGGTGGCAGCCAGATCAACTCTTGCTTTCTTTCATGGTCTCTGGGAACTACTTGCATTGCCACCCAGACTTTGGGGCTGCACGCTTTCCTGGCCACTTTATCCTCCAAAGAACCTTTTTTCACTTTCCCCCAGCACCGGACCCCAATATGCTGAACGTCCTGGCCTGGCTCCCACAGCCAAGGTGGCAGCCAGAACAACTCTTGCTTTCTTGCATGGTCTCTGGGAACTACTTGCATTGCCACCCAGACTTTGGGGCTGCGGGCTTTCCTGGCCACTCTATCCTCCAAAAAACCTTTTTTTCACTTTCCCCCAGCACCGGCCTCCAATATGCCGAACGTCCTGGCCTGGCTCCCACAGCCAAGGTGGCAGCCAGATCAACTCTTGCTTTCTTTCATGGTCTCTGGGAACTACTTGCATTGCTACCCAGACTTTGGGGCTGCGGGCTTTCCTGGCCACTCTATCCTCAAAAGAACCTTTTTTTCACTTTCCCCCAGCACCGGCCTCCAATATGCCGAACGTCCTGGCCTGGCTCCCACAGCCAAGGTGGCAGCCAGATCAACTCTTGCTTTCTTTCATGGTCTCTGGGAACTACTTGCATTGCCACCCAGACTTTGGGGCTGCACGCTTTCCTGGCCACTCTGTCCTCACAAGCAACTTTTTTTCACTTTCCCCCAGCACCGGCCTCCAATATGCCGAACGTCCTGGCCTGGTTCCCACAGCCAAGGTGGCAGCCAGAACAACTCTTGCTTTCTTTCATGGTCTCTGGGAACTACTTGCATTGCCACCCAGACTTTGGGGCTGCACGCTTTCCTGGCCACTCTATCCTCCAAAGAACCTTTTTTCACTTTCCCCCAGCACCGGCCTCCAATATGCCGAACGTCCTGGCCTGGCTCCCACAGCCAAGGTGGCAGCCAGAACAACTCTTGCTTTCTTTCATGGTCTCTGGGAACTACTTGCATTGCCACCCAGACTTTGGGGCTGCACGCTTTCCTGGCCACTCTATCCTCCAAAGAACCTTTTTTTCACTTTCCCCCAGCACCGGCCTCCAATATGCCGAACGTCCTGGCCTGGCTCCCACAGCCAAGGTGGCAGCCAGAACAACTCTTGCTTTCTTTCAAGGTCTCTGGGAACTACTTGCATTGCCACCCAGACTTTGGGGCTGCGGGCTTTCCTGGCCACTCTATCCTCAAAAGAACCTTTTTTTCACTTTCCCCCAGCACCGGCCTCCAATATGCCGAACGTCCTGGCCTGGCTCCCACAGCCAAGGTGGCAGCCAGATCAACTCTTACTTTCTTTCATGGTCTCTGGGAACTACTTGCATTGCCACCCAGACTTTGGGGCTGCGGGCTTTCCTGGCCACTCTGTCCTCACAAGCACCTTTTTTTTCACTTTCCCCCAGCACCGGCCTCCAATATGCCGAACGTCGTGGCCTGGCTCCCACAGCCAAGGTGGCAGCCAGAACAACTCTTGCTTTCTTTCAAGGTCTCTGGGAACTACTTGCATTGCTACCCAGACTTTGGGGCTGCACGCTTTCCTGGCCACTCTATCCTCCAAAGAACCTTTTTTTCACTTTCCCCCAGCACCGGCCTCCAATATGCCGAACGTCCTGGCCTGGCTCCCACAGCCAAGGTGGCAGCCAGAACAACTCTTGCTTTCTTTCAAGGTCTCTGGGAACTACTTGCATTGCCACCCAGACTTTGGGGCTGCGGGCTTTCCTGGCCACTCTATCCTCAAAAGAACCTTTTTTTCACTTTCCCCCAGCACCGGACCCCAATATGCCGAACGTCCTGGCCTGGCTCCCACAGCCAAGGTGGCAGCCAGAACAACTCTTGCTTTCTTTCATGGTCTCTGGGAACTACTTGCATTGCCACCCAGACTTTGGGGCTGCGGGCTTTCCTGGCCACTCTATCCTCAAAAGAACCTTTTTTTCACTTTCCCCCAGCACCGGACCCCAATATGCCGAACGTCCTGGCCTGGCTCCCACAGCCAAGGTGGCAGCCAGAACAACTCTTGCTTTCTTTCAAGGTCTCTGGGAACTACTTGCATTGCCACCCAGACTTTGGGGCTGCGGGCTTTCCTGGCCACTCTATCCTCAAAAGAACCTTTTTTTCACTTTCCCCCAGCACCGGACCCCAATATGCCGAACGTCCTGGCCTGGCTCCCACAGCCAAGGTGGCAGCCAGAACAACTCTTGCTTTCTTTCATGGTCTCTGGGAACTACTTGCATTGCCACCCAGACTTTGGGGCTGCGGGCTTTCCTGGCCACTCTATCCTCCAAAGAACCTTTTTTTCACTTTCCCCCAGCACCGGCCTCCAATATGCCGAACGTCCTGGCCTGGCTCCCACAGCCAAGGTGGCAGCCAGATCAACTCTTGCTTTCTTTCATGGTCTCTGGGAACTACTTGCATTGCCACCCAGACTTTGGGGCTGCACGCTTTCCTGGCCACTCTATCCTCCAAAGAACCTTTTTTCACTTTCCCCCAGCACCGGCCTCAAATATGCCGAACGTCCTGGCCTGGCTCCCACAGCCAAGGTGGCAGCCAGAACAACTCTTGCTTTCTTTCAAGGTCTCTGGGAACTACTTGCATTGCCACCCAGACTTTGGGGCTGCGGGCTTTCCTGGCCACTCTCTCCTCAAAAGAACCTTTTTTTCACTTTCCCCCAGCACCGGACCCCAATATGCCGAACGTCCTGGCCTGGCTCCCACAGCCAAGGTGGCAGCCAGAACAACTCTTGCTTTCTTTCATGGTCTCTGGGAACTACTTGCATTGCCACCCAGACTTTGGGGCTGCACGCTTTCCTGGCCACTCTATCCTCAAAAGAACCTTTTTTTCACTTTCCCCCAGCACCGGCCTCCAATATGCCGAACGTCGTGGCCTGGCTCCCACAGCCAAGGTGGCAGCCAGAACAACTCTTGCTTTCTTTCAAGGTCTCTGGGAACTACTTGCATTGCTACCCAGACTTTGGGGCTGCACGCTTTCCTGGCCACTCTATCCTCCAAAGAACCTTTTTTCACTTTCCCCCAGCACCGGCCTCCAATATGCCGAACGTCCTGGCCTGGCTCCCACAGCCAAGGTGGCAGCCAGAACAACTCTTACTTTCTTTCAAGGTCTCTGGGAACTACTTGCATTGCCACCCAGACTTTGGGGCTGCGGGCTTTCCTGGCCACTCTCTCCTCAAAAGAACCTTTTTTTCACTTTCCCCCAGCACCGGACCCCAATATGCCGAACGTCCTGGCCTGGCTCCCACAGCCAAGGTGGCAGCCAGAACAACTCTTGCTTTCTTTCATGGTCTCTGGGAACTACTTGCATTGCCACCCAGACTTTGGGGCTGCACGCTTTCCTGGCCACTCTCTCCTCAAAAGAACCTTTTTTTCACTTTCCCCCAGCACCGGCCTCCAATATGCCGAACGTCCTGGCCTGGCTCCCACAGCCAAGGTGGCAGCCAGAACAACTCTTGCTTTCTTTCAAGGTCTCTGGGAACTACTTGCATTGCCACCCAGACTTTGGGGCTGCACGCTTTCCTGGCCACTCTATCCTCCAAAGAACCTTTTTTCACTTTCCCCCAGCACCGGCCTCAAATATGCCGAACGTCCTGGCCTGGCTCCCACAGCCAAGGTGGCAGCCAGAACAACTCTTGCTTTCTTTCAAGGTCTCTGGGAACTACTTACATTGCCACCCAGACTTTGGGGCTGCGGGCTTTCCTGGCCACTCTCTCCTCAAAAGAACCGTTTTTTCACTTTCCCCCAGCACCGGACCCCAATATGCCGAACGTCCTGGCCTGGTTCCCACAGCCAAGGTGGCAGCCAGAACAACTCTTGCTTTCTTTCATGGTCTCTGGGAACTACTTGCATTGCCACCCAGACTTTGGGGCTGCACGCTTTCCTGGCCACTCTATCCTCCAAAGAACCTTTTTTTCACTTTCCCCCAGCACCGGCCTCCAATATGCCGAACGTCCTGGCCTGGCTCCCACAGCCAAGGTGGCAGCCAGAACAACTCTTGCTTTCTTTCAAGGTCTCTGGGAACTACTTGCATTGCTACCCAGACTTTGGGGCTGCACGCTTTCCTGGCCACTCTATCCTCCAAAGAACCTTTTTTCACTTTCCCCCAGCACCGGCCTCCAATATGCCGAACGTCCTGGCCTGGCTCCCACAGCCAAGGTGGCAGCCAGAACAACTCTTGCTTTCTTTCAAGGTCTCTGGGAACTACTTGCATTGCCACCCAGACTTTGGGGCTGCGGGCTTTCCTGGCCACTCTCTCCTCAAAAGAACCGTTTTTTCACTTTCCCCCAGCACCGGACCCCAATATGCCGAACGTCCTGGCCTGGCTCCCACAGCCAAGGTGGCAGCCAGAACAACTCTTGCTTTCTTTCATGGTCTCTGGGAACTACTTGCATTGCCACCCAGACTTTGGGGCTGCACGCTTTCCTGGCCACTCTATCCTCCAAAGAACCTTTTTTTCACTTTCCCCCAGCACCGGCCTCCAATATGCCGAACGTCCTGGCCTGGCTCCCACAGCCAAGGTGGCAGCCAGAACAACTCTTGCTTTCTTTCATGGTCTCTGGGAACTACTTGCATTGCCACCCAGACTTTGGGGCTGCACGCTTTCCTGGCCACTTTATCCTCCAAAGAACCTTTTTTCACTTTCCCCCAGCACCGGACCCCAATATGCCGAACGTCCTGGCCTGGCTCCCACAGCCAAGGTGGCAGCCAGAACAACTCTTGCTTTCTTGCATGGTCTCTGGGAACTACTTGCATTGCCACCCAGACTTTGGGGCTGCGGGCTTTCCTGGCCACTCTGTCCTCACAAGCACCTTTTTTTCACTTTCCCCCAGCACCGGCCTCCAATATGCCGAACGTCCTGGCCTGGTTCCCACAGCCAAGGTGGCAGCCAGAACAACTCTTGCTTTCTTTCATGGTCTCTGGGAACTACTTGCATTGCCACCCAGACTTTGGGGCTGCACGCTTTCCTGGCCACTCTATCCTCCAAAGAACCTTTTTTCACTTTCCCCCAGCACCGGCCTCCAATATGCCGAACGTCCTGGCCTGGCTCCCACAGCCAAGGTGGCAGCCAGAACAACTCTTGCTTTCTTTCATGGTCTCTGGGAACTACTTGCATTGCCACCCAGACTTTGGGGCTGCACGCTTTCCTGGCCACTCTATCCTCCAAAGAACCTTTTTTTCACTTTCCCCCAGCACCGGCCTCCAATATGCCGAACGTCCTGGCCTGGCTCCCACAGCCAAGGTGGCAGCCAGAACAACTCTTGCTTTCTTTCAAGGTCTCTGGGAACTACTTGCATTGCCACCCAGACTTTGGGGCTGCGGGCTTTCCTGGCCACTCTATCCTCAAAAGAACCTTTTTTTCACTTTCCCCCAGCACCGGCCTCAAATATGCCGAACGTCCTGGCCTGGCTCCCACAGCCAAGGTGGCAGCCAGATCAACTCTTACTTTCTTTCATGGTCTCTGGGAACTACTTGCATTGCCACCCAGACTTTGGGGCTGCGGGCTTTCCTGGCCACTCTGTCCTCAAAGCACCTTTTTTTTCACTTTCCCCCAGCACCGGCCTCCAATATGCCGAACGTCGTGGCCTGGCTCCCACAGCCAAGGTGGCAGCCAGAACAACTCTTGCTTTCTTTCAAGGTCTCTGGGAACTACTTGCATTGCTACCCAGACTTTGGGGCTGCACGCTTTCCTGGCCACTCTATCCTCCAAAGAACCTTTTTTTCACTTTCCCCCAGCACCGGCCTCCAATATGCCGAACGTCCTGGCCTGGCTCCCACAGCCAAGGTGGCAGCCAGAACAACTCTTGCTTTCTTTCAAGGTCTCTGGGAACTACTTGCATTGCCACCCAGACTTTGGGGCTGCGGGCTTTCCTGGCCACTCTATCCTCCAAAGAACCTTTTTTTCACTTTCCCCCAGCACCGGACCCCAATATGCCGAACGTCCTGGCCTGGCTCCCACAGCCAAGGTGGCAGCCAGAACAACTCTTGCTTTCTTTCATGGTCTCTGGGAACTACTTGCATTGCCACCCAGACTTTGGGGCTGCGGGCTTTCCTGGCCACTCTATCCTCCAAAGAACCTTTTTTTCACTTTCCCCCAGCACCGGCCTCCAATATGCCGAACGTCCTGGCCTGGCTCCCACAGCCAAGGTGGCAGCCAGAACAACTCTTGCTTTCTTTCATGGTCTCTGGGAACTACTTGCATTGCCACCCAGACTTTGGGGCTGCACGCTTTCCTGGCCACTCTATCCTCCAAAGAACCTTTTTTCACTTTCCCCCAGCACCGGCCTCAAATATGCCGAACGTCCTGGCCTGGCTCCCACAGCCAAGGTGGCAGCCAGAACAACTCTTGCTTTCTTTCAAGGTCTCTGGGAACTACTTACATTGCCACCCAGACTTTGGGGCTGCGGGCTTTCCTGGCCACTCTCTCCTCAAAAGAACCTTTTTTTCACTTTCCCCCAGCACCGGCCTCCAATATGCCGAACGTCCTGGCCTGGCTCCCACAGCCAAGGTGGCAGCCAGAACAACTCTTGCTTTCTTTCATGGTCTCTGGGAACTACTTGCATTGCCACCCAGACTTTGGGGCTGCGGGCTTTCCTGGCCACTCTATCCTCCAAAGAACCTTTTTTTCACTTTCCCCCAGCACCGGCCTCCAATATGCCGAACGTCCTGGCCTGGCTCCCACAGCCAAGGTGGCAGCCAGATCAACTCTTGCTTTCTTTCATGGTCTCTGGGAACTACTTGCATTGCCACCCAGACTTTGGGGCTGCACGCTTTCCTGGCCACTTTATCCTCCAAAGAACCTTTTTTCACTTTCCCCCAGCACCGGACCCCAATATGCTGAACGTCCTGGCCTGGCTCCCACAGCCAAGGTGGCAGCCAGAACAACTCTTGCTTTCTTGCATGGTCTCTGGGAACTACTTGCATTGCCACCCAGACTTTGGGGCTGCGGGCTTTCCTGGCCACTCTATCCTCCAAAAAACCTTTTTTTCACTTTCCCCCAGCACCGGCCTCCAATATGCCGAACGTCCTGGCCTGGCTCCCACAGCCAAGGTGGCAGCCAGATCAACTCTTGCTTTCTTTCATGGTCTCTGGGAACTACTTGCATTGCTACCCAGACTTTGGGGCTGCGGGCTTTCCTGGCCACTCTATCCTCAAAAGAACCTTTTTTTCACTTTCCCCCAGCACCGGCCTCCAATATGCCGAACGTCCTGGCCTGGCTCCCACAGCCAAGGTGGCAGCCAGATCAACTCTTGCTTTCTTTCATGGTCTCTGGGAACTACTTGCATTGCCACCCAGACTTTGGGGCTGCACGCTTTCCTGGCCACTCTGTCCTCACAAGCAACTTTTTTTCACTTTCCCCCAGCACCGGCCTCCAATATGCCGAACGTCCTGGCCTGGTTCCCACAGCCAAGGTGGCAGCCAGAACAACTCTTGCTTTCTTTCATGGTCTCTGGGAACTACTTGCATTGCCACCCAGACTTTGGGGCTGCACGCTTTCCTGGCCACTCTATCCTCCAAAGAACCTTTTTTCACTTTCCCCCAGCACCGGCCTCCAATATGCCGAACGTCCTGGCCTGGCTCCCACAGCCAAGGTGGCAGCCAGAACAACTCTTGCTTTCTTTCATGGTCTCTGGGAACTACTTGCATTGCCACCCAGACTTTGGGGCTGCACGCTTTCCTGGCCACTCTATCCTCCAAAGAACCTTTTTTTCACTTTCCCCCAGCACCGGCCTCCAATATGCCGAACGTCCTGGCCTGGCTCCCACAGCCAAGGTGGCAGCCAGAACAACTCTTGCTTTCTTTCAAGGTCTCTGGGAACTACTTGCATTGCCACCCAGACTTTGGGGCTGCGGGCTTTCCTGGCCACTCTATCCTCAAAAGAACCTTTTTTTCACTTTCCCCCAGCACCGGCCTCCAATATGCCGAACGTCCTGGCCTGGCTCCCACAGCCAAGGTGGCAGCCAGATCAACTCTTACTTTCTTTCATGGTCTCTGGGAACTACTTGCATTGCCACCCAGACTTTGGGGCTGCGGGCTTTCCTGGCCACTCTGTCCTCACAAGCACCTTTTTTTTCACTTTCCCCCAGCACCGGCCTCCAATATGCCGAACGTCGTGGCCTGGCTCCCACAGCCAAGGTGGCAGCCAGAACAACTCTTGCTTTCTTTCAAGGTCTCTGGGAACTACTTGCATTGCTACCCAGACTTTGGGGCTGCACGCTTTCCTGGCCACTCTATCCTCCAAAGAACCTTTTTTTCACTTTCCCCCAGCACCGGCCTCCAATATGCCGAACGTCCTGGCCTGGCTCCCACAGCCAAGGTGGCAGCCAGAACAACTCTTGCTTTCTTTCAAGGTCTCTGGGAACTACTTGCATTGCCACCCAGACTTTGGGGCTGCGGGCTTTCCTGGCCACTCTATCCTCAAAAGAACCTTTTTTTCACTTTCCCCCAGCACCGGACCCCAATATGCCGAACGTCCTGGCCTGGCTCCCACAGCCAAGGTGGCAGCCAGAACAACTCTTGCTTTCTTTCATGGTCTCTGGGAACTACTTGCATTGCCACCCAGACTTTGGGGCTGCGGGCTTTCCTGGCCACTCTATCCTCAAAAGAACCTTTTTTTCACTTTCCCCCAGCACCGGACCCCAATATGCCGAACGTCCTGGCCTGGCTCCCACAGCCAAGGTGGCAGCCAGAACAACTCTTGCTTTCTTTCAAGGTCTCTGGGAACTACTTGCATTGCCACCCAGACTTTGGGGCTGCGGGCTTTCCTGGCCACTCTATCCTCAAAAGAACCTTTTTTTCACTTTCCCCCAGCACCGGACCCCAATATGCCGAACGTCCTGGCCTGGCTCCCACAGCCAAGGTGGCAGCCAGAACAACTCTTGCTTTCTTTCATGGTCTCTGGGAACTACTTGCATTGCCACCCAGACTTTGGGGCTGCGGGCTTTCCTGGCCACTCTATCCTCCAAAGAACCTTTTTTTCACTTTCCCCCAGCACCGGCCTCCAATATGCCGAACGTCCTGGCCTGGCTCCCACAGCCAAGGTGGCAGCCAGATCAACTCTTGCTTTCTTTCATGGTCTCTGGGAACTACTTGCATTGCCACCCAGACTTTGGGGCTGCACGCTTTCCTGGCCACTCTATCCTCCAAAGAACCTTTTTTCACTTTCCCCCAGCACCGGCCTCAAATATGCCGAACGTCCTGGCCTGGCTCCCACAGCCAAGGTGGCAGCCAGAACAACTCTTGCTTTCTTTCAAGGTCTCTGGGAACTACTTGCATTGCCACCCAGACTTTGGGGCTGCGGGCTTTCCTGGCCACTCTCTCCTCAAAAGAACCTTTTTTTCACTTTCCCCCAGCACCGGACCCCAATATGCCGAACGTCCTGGCCTGGCTCCCACAGCCAAGGTGGCAGCCAGAACAACTCTTGCTTTCTTTCATGGTCTCTGGGAACTACTTGCATTGCCACCCAGACTTTGGGGCTGCACGCTTTCCTGGCCACTCTATCCTCAAAAGAACCTTTTTTTCACTTTCCCCCAGCACCGGCCTCCAATATGCCGAACGTCGTGGCCTGGCTCCCACAGCCAAGGTGGCAGCCAGAACAACTCTTGCTTTCTTTCAAGGTCTCTGGGAACTACTTGCATTGCCACCCAGACTTTGAGGCTGCGGGCTTTTCTGGCCACTCTATCCTCAAAAGAACCTTTTTTTCACTTTCCCCCAGCACCGGCCTCCAATATGCCGAACGTCCTGGCCTGGCTCCCACAGCCAAGGTGGCAGCCAGAACAACTCTTGCTTTCTTTCAAGGTCTCTGGGAACTACTTGCATTGCCACCCAGACTTTGGGGCTGCGGGCTTTCCTGGCCACTCTCTCCTCAAAAGAACCTTTTTTTCACTTTCCCCCAGCACCGGACCCCAATATGCCGAACGTCCTGGCCTGGCTCCCACAGCCAAGGTGGCAGCCAGAACAACTCTTGCTTTCTTTCATGGTCTCTGGGAACTACTTGCATTGCCACCCAGACTTTGGGGCTGCGGGCTTTCCTGGCCACTCTATCCTCCGAAGAACCTATTTTCACTTTCCCCCAGCACCGGCCTCAAATATGCCGAACGTCCTGGCCTGGCTCCCACAGCCAAGGTGGCAGCCAGATCAACTCTTGCTTTCTTTCAAGGTCTCTGGGAACTACTTGCATTGCCACCCAGACTTTGGGGCTGCACGCTTTCCTGGCCACTCTGTCCTCACAAGCACCTTTTTTTCACTTTCCCCCAGCACCGGCCACCAATATGCCGAACGTCCTGGCCTGGTTCCCACAGCCAAGGTGGCAGCCAGAACAACTCTTGCTTTCTTTCATGGTCTCTGGGAACTACTTGCATTGCCACCCAGACTTTGGGGCTGCACGCTTTCCTGGCCACTCTCTCCTCAAAAGAACCTTTTTTCACTTTCCCCCAGCACCGGACCCCAATATGCCGAACGTCCTGGCCTGGCTCCCACAGCCAAGGTGGCAGCCAGAACAACTCTTGCTTTCTTTCATGGTCTCTGGGAACTACTTGCATTGCCACCCAGACTTTGGGGCTGCGGGCTTTCCTGGCCACTCTATCCTCCAAAGCACCTTTTTTTTCACTTTCCCCCAGCACCGGCCTCCAATATGCCGAACGTCCTGGCCTGGCTCCCACAGCCAAGGTGGCAGCCAGAACAACTCTTGCTTTCTTTCAAGGTCTCTGGGAACTACTTGCATTGCTACCCAGACTTTGGGGCTGCACGCTTTCCTGGCCACTCTATCCTCAAAAGAACCTTTTTTTCACTTTCCCCCAGCACCGGACCCCAATATGCCGAACGTCCTGGCCTGGCTCCCACAGCCAAGGTGGCAGCCAGAACAACTCTTGCTTTCTTTCATGGTCTCTGGGAACTACTTGCATTGCCACCCAGACTTTGGGGCTGCGGGCTTTCCTGGCCACTCTATCCTCCAAAGAACCTTTTTTCACTTTCCCCCAGCACCAGCCTCCAATATGCCGAACGTCCTGGCCTGGCTCCCACAGCCAAGGTGGCAGCCAGAACAACTCTTGCTTTCTTTCATGGTCTCTGGGAACTACTTGCATTGCCACCCAGACTTTGGGGCTGCGGGCTTTCCTGGCCACTCTATCCTCCGAAGAACCTATTTTCACTTTCCCCCAGCACCGGCCTCCAATATGCCGAACGTCCTGGCCTGGCTCCCACAGCCAAGGTGGCAGCCAGATCAACTCTTGCTTTCTTTCAAGGTCTCTGGGAACTACTTGCATTGCCACCCAGACTTTGGGGCTGCACGCTTTCCTGGCCACTCTGTCCTCACAAGCACCTTTTTTTCACTTTCCCCCAGCACCGGCCTCCAATATGCCGAACGTCCTGGCCTGGTTCCCACAGCCAAGGTGGCAGCCAGAACAACTCTTGCTTTCTTTCATGGTCTCTGGGAACTACTTGCATTGCCACCCAGACTTTGGGGCTGCACGCTTTCCTGGCCACTCTCTCCTCAAAAGAACCTTTTTTCACTTTCCCCCAGCACCAGCCTCCAATATGCCGAACGTCCTGGCCTGGCTCCCACAGCCAAGGTGGCAGCCAGAACAACTCTTGCTTTCTTTCATGGTCTCTGGGAACTACTTGCATTGCCACCCAGACTTTGGGGCTGCGGGCTTTCCTGGCCACTCTATCCTCCAAAGCACCTTTTTTTTCACTTTCCCCCAGCACCGGCCTCCAATATGCCGAACGTCCTGGCCTGGCTCCCACAGCCAAGGTGGCAGCCAGAACAACTCTTGCTTTCTTTCATGGTCTCTGGGAACTACTTGCATTGCCACCCAGACTTTGGGGCTGCGGGCTTTCCTGGCCACTCTATCCTCACAAGCACCTTTTTTTTCACTTTCCCCCAGCACCGGCCTCCAATATGCCGAACGTCCTGGCCTGGCTCCCACAGCCAAGGTGGCAGCCAGAACAACTCTTGCTTTCTTTCAAGGTCTCTGGGAACTACTTGCATTGCTACCCAGACTTTGGGGCTGCACGCTTTCCTGGCCACTCTATCCTCAAAAGAACCTTTTTTTCACTTTCCCCCAGCACCGGACCCCAATATGCCGAACGTCCTGGCCTGGCTCCCACAGCCAAGGTGGCAGCCAGAACAACTCTTGCTTTCTTTCATGGTCTCTGGGAACTACTTGCATTGCCACCCAGACTTTGGGGCTGCGGGCTTTCCTGGCCACTCTATCCTCCAAAGAACCTTTTTTTCACTTTCCCCCAGCACCGGCCTCCAATATGCCGAACGTCCTGGCCTGGCTCCCACAGCCAAGGTGGCAGCCAGATCAACTCTTGCTTTCTTTCATGGTCTCTGGGAACTACTTGCATTTCCACCCAGACTTTGGGGCTGCACGCTTTCCTGGCCACTCTATCCTCCAAAGAACCTTTTTTCACTTTCCCCCAGCACCGGCCTCAAATATGCCGAACGTCCTGGCCTGGCTCCCACAGCCAAGGTGGCAGCCAGAACAACTCTTGCTTTCTTTCAAGGTCTCTGGGAACTACTTACATTGCCACCCAGACTTTGGGGCTGCGGGCTTTCCTGGCCACTCTCTCCTCAAAAGAACCTTTTTTTCACTTTCCCCCAGCACCGGACCCCAATATGCCGAACGTCCTGGCCTGGCTCCCACAGCCAAGGTGGCAGCCAGAACAACTCTTGCTTTCTTTCATGGTCTCTGGGAACTACTTGCATTGCCACCCAGACTTTGGGGCTGCGGGCTTTCCTGGCCACTCTATCCTCCAAAGAACCTTTTTTTCACTTTCCCCCAGCACCGGCCTCCAATATGCTGAACGTCCTGGCCTGGCTCCCACAGCCAAGGTGGCAGCCAGATCAACTCTTACTTTCTTTCATGGTCTCTGGGAACTACTTGCATTGCCACCCAGACTTTGGGGCTGCACGCTTTCCTGGCCACTCTATCCTCCAAAGAACCTTTTTTCACTTTCCCCCAGCACCGGCCTCCAATATGCCGAACGTCCTGGCCTGGCTCCCACAGCCAAGGTGGCAGCCAGAACAACTCTTGCTTTCTTTCAAGGTCTCTGGGAACTACTTGCATTGCTACCCAGACTTTGGGGCTGCACGCTTTCCTGGCCACTCTATCCTCCAAAGAACCTTTTTTTCACTTTCCCCCAGCACCGGCCTCCAATATGCCGAACGTCCTGGCCTGGCTCCCACAGCCAAGGTGGCAGCCAGAACAACTCTTGCTTTCTTTCATGGTCTCTGGGAACTACTTGCATTGCCACCCAGACTTTGGGGCTGCGGGCTTTCCTGGCCACTCTATCCTCCAAAGAACCTTTTTTTCACTTTCCCCCAGCACCGGCCTCCAATATGCCGAACGTCGTGGCCTGGCTCCCACAGCCAAGGTGGCAGCCAGAACAACTCTTGCTTTCTTTCAAGGTCTCTGGGAACTACTTGCATTGCCACCCAGACTTTGGGGCTGCGGGCTTTCCTGGCCACTCTATCCTCCAAAGAACCTTTTTTTCACTTTCCCCCAGCACCGGCCTCCAATATGCCGAACGTCGTGGCCTGGCTCCCACAGCCAAGGTGGCAGCCAGAACAACTCTTGCTTTCTTTCAAGGTCTCTGGGAACTACTTGCATTGCCACCCAGACTTTGGGGCTGCGGGCTTTCCTGGCCACTCTATCCTCCAAAGAACCTTTTTTTCACTTTCCCCCAGCACCGGCCTCCAATATGCCGAACGTCCTGGCCTGGCTCCCACAGCCAAGGTTGCAGCCAGAACAACTCTTGCTTTCTTTCAAGGTCTCTGGGAACTACTTGCATTGCCACCCAGACTTTGGGGCTGCGGGCTTTCCTGGCCACTCTGTCCTCCAAAGAACCTTTTTTTCACTTTCCCCCAGCACCGGACCCCAATATGCCGAACGTCCTGGCCTGGCTCCCACAGCCAAGGTGGCAGCCAGAACAACTCTTGCTTTCTTTCATGGTCTCTGGGAACTACTTGCATTGCCACCCAGACTTTGGGGCTGCGGGCTTTCCTGGCCACTCTATCCTCCAAAGAACCTTTTTTTCACTTTCCCCCAGCACCGGCCTCCAATATGCCGAACGTCCTGGCCTGGCTCCCACAGCCAAGGTGGCAGCCAGATCAACTCTTGCTTTCTTTCATGGTCTCTGGGAACTACTTGCATTGCCACCCAGACTTTGGGGCTGCACGCTTTCCTGGCCACTCTGTCCTCCAAAGAACCTTTTTTCACTTTCCCCCAGCACCGGCCTCAAATATGCCGAACGTCCTGGCCTGGCTCCCACAGCCAAGGTGGCAGCCAGAACAACTCTTGCTTTCTTTCATGGTCTCTGGGAACTACTTGCATTGCCACCCAGACTTTGGGGCTGCATGCTTTCCTGGCCACTCTATCCTCACAAGCACCTTTTTTTTCACTTTCCCCCAGCACCGGCCTCCAATATGCCGAACGTCCTGGCCTGGCTCCCACAGCCAAGGTGGCAGCCAGAACAACTCTTGCTTTCTTTCAAGGTCTCTGGGAACTACTTGCATTGCCACCCAGACTTTGGGGCTGCGGGCTTTCCTGGCCACTCTCTCCTCAAAAGAACCTTTTTTTCACTTTCCCCCAGCACCGGCCTCCAATATGCCGAACGTCCTGGCCTGGCTCCCACAGCCAAGGTGGCAGCCAGAACAACTCTTGCTTTCTTTCATGGTCTCTGGGAACTACTTGCATTGCCACCCAGACTTTGGGGCTGCACGCTTTCCTGGCCACTCTATCCTCCGAAGAACCTATTTTCACTTTCCCCCAGCACCGGCCTCAAATATGCCGAACGTCCTGGCCTGGCTCCCACAGCCAAGGTGGCAGCCAGATCAACTCTTGCTTTCTTTCAAGGTCTCTGGGAACTACTTGCATTGCCACCCAGACTTTGGGGCTGCACGCTTTCCTGGCCACTCTGTCCTCACAAGCACCTTTTTTTCACTTTCCCCCAGCACCAGCCTCCAATATGCCGAACGTCCTGGCCTGGTTCCCACAGCCAAGGTGGCAGCCAGAACAACTCTTGCTTTCTTTCATGGTCTCTGGGAACTACTTGCATTGCCACCCAGACTTTGGGGCTGCACGCTTTCCTGGCCACTCTATCCTCCAAAGAACCTTTTTTCACTTTCCCCCAGCACCAGCCTCCAATATGCCGAACGTCCTGGCCTGGCTTCCACAGCCAAGGTGGCAGCCAGAACAACTCTTGCTTTCTTTCATGGTCTCTGGGAACTACTTGCATTGCCACCCAGACTTTGGGGCTGCGGGCTTTCCTGGCCACTCTATCCTCACAAGCACCTTTTTTTTCACTTTCCCCCAGCACCGGCCTCCAATATGCCGAACGTCCTGGCCTGGCTCCCACAGCCAAGGTGGCAGCCAGAACAACTCTTGCTTTCTTTCAAGGTCTCTGGGAACTACTTCCATTGCTACCCAGACTTTGGGGCTGCACGCTTTCCTGGCCACTCTATCCTCAAAAGAACCTTTTTTTCACTTTCCCCCAGCACCGGACCCCAATATGCCGAACGTCCTGGCCTGGCTCCCACAGCCAAGGTGGCAGCCAGAACAACTCTTGCTTTCTTTCATGGTCTCTGGGAACTACTTGCATTGCCACCCAGACTTTGGGGCTGCGGGCTTTCCTGGCCACTCTATCCTCCAAAGAACCTTTTTTCACTTTCCCCCAGCACCAGCCTCCAATATGCCGAACGTCCTGGCCTGGCTCCCACAGCCAAGGTGGCAGCCAGAACAACTCTTGCTTTCTTTCATGGTCTCTGGGAACTACTTGCATTGCCACCCAGACTTTGGGGCTGCGGGCTTTCCTGGCCACTCTATCCTCACAAGCACCTTTTTTTTCACTTTCCCCCAGCACCGGCCTCCAATATGCCGAACGTCCTGGCCTGGCTCCCACAGCCAAGGTGGCAGCCAGAACAACTCTTGCTTTCTTTCAAGGTCTCTGGGAACTACTTGCATTGCTACCCAGACTTTGGGGCTGCACGCTTTCCTGGCCACTCTATCCTCAAAAGAACCTTTTTTTCACTTTCCCCCAGCACCGGACCCCAATATGCCGAACGTCCTGGCCTGGCTCCCACAGCCAAGGTGGCAGCCAGAACAACTCTTGCTTTCTTTCATGGTCTCTGGGAACTACTTGCATTGCCACCCAGACTTTGGGGCTGCGGGCTTTCCTGGCCACTCTATCCTCCAAAGAACCTTTTTTTCACTTTCCCCCAGCACCGGCCTCCAATATGCCGAACGTCCTGGCCTGGCTCCCACAGCCAAGGTGGCAGCCAGATCAACTCTTGCTTTCTTTCATGGTCTCTGGGAACTACTTGCATTTCCACCCAGACTTTGGGGCTGCACGCTTTCCTGGCCACTCTCTCCTCCAAAGAACCTTTTTTCACTTTCCCCCAGCACCGGCCTCAAATATGCCGAACGTCCTGGCCTGGCTCCCACAGCCAAGGTGGCAGCCAGAACAACTCTTGCTTTCTTTCATGGTCTCTGGGAACTACTTGCATTGCCACCCAGACTTTGGGGCTGCATGCTTTCCTGGCCACTCTATCCTCACAAGCACCTTTTTTTTCACTTTCCCCCAGCACCGGCCTCCAATATGCCGAACGTCCTGGCCTGGCTCCCACAGCCAAGGTGGCAGCCAGAACAACTCTTGCTTTCTTTCATGGTCTCTGGGAACTACTTGCATTGCCACCCAGACTTTGGGGCTGCGGGCTTTCCTGGCCACTCTATCCTCCAAAGAACCTTTTTTCACTTTCCCCCAGCACCGGCCTCCAATATGCCGAACGTCCTGGCCTGGCTCCCACAGCCAAGGTGGCAGCCAGAACAACTCTTGCTTTCTTTCATGGTCTCTGGGAACTACTTGCATTGCCACCCAGACTTTGGGGCTGCGGGCTTTCCTGGCCACTCTATCCTCCGAAGAACCTATTTTCACTTTCCCCCAGCACCGGCCTCAAATATGCCGAACGTCCTGGCCTGGCTCCCACAGCCAAGGTGGCAGCCAGATCAACTCTTGCTTTCTTTCAAGGTCTCTGGGAACTACTTGCATTGCCACCCAGACTTTGGGGCTGCACGCTTTCCTGGCCACTCTGTCCTCACAAGCACCTTTTTTTCACTTTCCCCCAGCACCGGCCTCCAATATGCCGAACGTCCTGGCCTGGTTCCCACAGCCAAGGTGGCAGCCAGAACAACTCTTGCTTTCTTTCATGGTCTCTGGGAACTACTTGCATTGCCACCCAGACTTTGGGGCTGCACGCTTTCCTGGCCACTCTCTCCTCAAAAGAACCTTTTTTCACTTTCCCCCAGCACCAGCCTCCAATATGCCGAACGTCCTGGCCTGGCTCCCACAGCCAAGGTGGCAGCCAGAACAACTCTTGCTTTCTTTCATGGTCTCTGGGAACTACTTGCATTGCCACCCAGACTTTGGGGCTGCGGGCTTTCCTGGCCACTCTATCCTCCAAAGCACCTTTTTTTTCACTTTCCCCCAGCACCGGCCTCCAATATGCCGAACGTCCTGGCCTGGCTCCCACAGCCAAGGTGGCAGCCAGAACAACTCTTGCTTTCTTTCATGGTCTCTGGGAACTACTTGCATTGCCACCCAGACTTTGGGGCTGCGGGCTTTCCTGGCCACTCTATCCTCACAAGCACCTTTTTTTTCACTTTCCCCCAGCACCGGCCTCCAATATGCCGAACGTCCTGGCCTGGCTCCCACAGCCAAGGTGGCAGCCAGAACAACTCTTGCTTTCTTTCAAGGTCTCTGGGAACTACTTGCATTGCTACCCAGACTTTGGGGCTGCACGCTTTCCTGGCCACTCTATCCTCAAAAGAACCTTTTTTTCACTTTCCCCCAGCACCGGACCCCAATATGCCGAACGTCCTGGCCTGGCTCCCACAGCCAAGGTGGCAGCCAGAACAACTCTTGCTTTCTTTCATGGTCTCTGGGAACTACTTGCATTGCCACCCAGACTTTGGGGCTGCGGGCTTTCCTGGCCACTCTATCCTCCAAAGAACCTTTTTTTCACTTTCCCCCAGCACCGGCCTCCAATATGCCGAACGTCCTGGCCTGGCTCCCACAGCCAAGGTGGCAGCCAGATCAACTCTTGCTTTCTTTCATGGTCTCTGGGAACTACTTGCATTTCCACCCAGACTTTGGGGCTGCACGCTTTCCTGGCCACTCTATCCTCCAAAGAACCTTTTTTCACTTTCCCCCAGCACCGGCCTCAAATATGCCGAACGTCCTGGCCTGGCTCCCACAGCCAAGGTGGCAGCCAGAACAACTCTTGCTTTCTTTCAAGGTCTCTGGGAACTACTTACATTGCCACCCAGACTTTGGGGCTGCGGGCTTTCCTGGCCACTCTCTCCTCAAAAGAACCTTTTTTTCACTTTCCCCCAGCACCGGACCCCAATATGCCGAACGTCCTGGCCTGGCTCCCACAGCCAAGGTGGCAGCCAGAACAACTCTTGCTTTCTTTCATGGTCTCTGGGAACTACTTGCATTGCCACCCAGACTTTGGGGCTGCGGGCTTTCCTGGCCACTCTATCCTCCAAAGAACCTTTTTTTCACTTTCCCCCAGCACCGGCCTCCAATATGCCGAACGTCCTGGCCTGGCTCCCACAGCCAAGGTGGCAGCCAGATCAACTCTTACTTTCTTTCATGGTCTCTGGGAACTACTTGCATTGCCACCCAGACTTTGGGGCTGCACGCTTTCCTGGCCACTCTATCCTCCAAAGAACCTTTTTTCACTTTCCCCCAGCACCGGCCTCCAATATGCCGAACGTCCTGGCCTGGCTCCCACAGCCAAGGTGGCAGCCAGAACAACTCTTGCTTTCTTTCAAGGTCTCTGGGAACTACTTGCATTGCTACCCAGACTTTGGGGCTGCACGCTTTCCTGGCCACTCTATCCTCCAAAGAACCTTTTTTTCACTTTCCCCCAGCACCGGCCTCCAATATGCCGAACGTCCTGGCCTGGCTCCCACAGCCAAGGTGGCAGCCAGAACAACTCTTGCTTTCTTTCATGGTCTCTGGGAACTACTTGCATTGCCACCCAGACTTTGGGGCTGCGGGCTTTTCTGGCCACTCTATCCTCCAAAGAACCTTTTTTTCACTTTCCCCCAGCACCGGCCTCCAATATGCCGAACGTCGTGGCCTGGCTCCCACAGCCAAGGTGGCAGCCAGAACAACTCTTGCTTTCTTTCAAGGTCTCTGGGAACTACTTGCATTGCCACCCAGACTTTGGGGCTGCGGGCTTTCCTGGCCACTCTATCCTCCAAAGAACCTTTTTTTCACTTTCCCCCAGCACCGGCCTCCAATATGCCGAACGTCGTGGCCTGGCTCCCACAGCCAAGGTGGCAGCCAGAACAACTCTTGCTTTCTTTCAAGGTCTCTGGGAACTACTTGCATTGCCACCCAGACTTTGGGGCTGCGGGCTTTCCTGGCCACTCTATCCTCCAAAGAACCTTTTTTTCACTTTCCCCCAGCACCGGCCTCCAATATGCCGAACGTCCTGGCCTGGCTCCCACAGCCAAGGTTGCAGCCAGAACAACTCTTGCTTTCTTTCAAGGTCTCTGGGAACTACTTGCATTGCCACCCAGACTTTGGGGCTGCGGGCTTTCCTGGCCACTCTGTCCTCCAAAGAACCTTTTTTTCACTTTCCCCCAGCACCGGACCCCAATATGCCGAACGTCCTGGCCTGGCTCCCACAGCCAAGGTGGCAGCCAGAACAACTCTTGCTTTCTTTCATGGTCTCTGGGAACTACTTGCATTGCCACCCAGACTTTGGGGCTGCGGGCTTTCCTGGCCACTCTATCCTCCAAAGAACCTTTTTTTCACTTTCCCCCAGCACCGGCCTCCAATATGCCGAACGTCCTGGCCTGGCTCCCACAGCCAAGGTGGCAGCCAGATCAACTCTTGCTTTCTTTCATGGTCTCTGGGAACTACTTGCATTGCCACCCAGACTTTGGGGCTGCACGCTTTCCTGGCCACTCTGTCCTCCAAAGAACCTTTTTTCACTTTCCCCCAGCACCGGCCTCCAATATGCCGAACGTCCTGGCCTGGCTCCCACAGCCAAGGTGGCAGCCAGAACAACTCTTGCTTTCTTTCATGGTCTCTGGGAACTACTTGCATTGCCACCCAGACTTTGGGGCTGCATGCTTTCCTGGCCACTCTATCCTCACAAGCACCTTTTTTTTCACTTTCCCCCAGCACCGGCCTCCAATATGCCGAACGTCCTGGCCTGGCTCCCACAGCCAAGGTGGCAGCCAGAACAACTCTTGCTTTCTTTCAAGGTCTCTGGGAACTACTTGCATTGCCACCCAGACTTTGGGGCTGCGGGCTTTCCTGGCCACTCTCTCCTCAAAAGAACCTTTTTTTCACTTTCCCCCAGCACCGGCCTCCAATATGCCGAACGTCCTGGCCTGGCTCCCACAGCCAAGGTGGCAGCCAGAACAACTCTTGCTTTCTTTCATGGTCTCTGGGAACTACTTGCATTGCCACCCAGACTTTGGGGCTGCACGCTTTCCTGGCCACTCTATCCTCCGAAGAACCTATTTTCACTTTCCCCCAGCACCGGCCTCAAATATGCCGAACGTCCTGGCCTGGCTCCCACAGCCAAGGTGGCAGCCAGATCAACTCTTGCTTTCTTTCAAGGTCTCTGGGAACTACTTGCATTGCCACCCAGACTTTGGGGCTGCACGCTTTCCTGGCCACTCTGTCCTCACAAGCACCTTTTTTTCACTTTCCCCCAGCACCAGCCTCCAATATGCCGAACGTCCTGGCCTGGTTCCCACAGCCAAGGTGGCAGCCAGAACAACTCTTGCTTTCTTTCATGGTCTCTGGGAACTACTTGCATTGCCACCCAGACTTTGGGGCTGCACGCTTTCCTGGCCACTCTATCCTCCAAAGAACCTTTTTTCACTTTCCCCCAGCACCAGCCTCCAATATGCCGAACGTCCTGGCCTGGCTTCCACAGCCAAGGTGGCAGCCAGAACAACTCTTGCTTTCTTTCATGGTCTCTGGGAACTACTTGCATTGCCACCCAGACTTTGGGGCTGCGGGCTTTCCTGGCCACTCTATCCTCACAAGCACCTTTTTTTTCACTTTCCCCCAGCACCGGCCTCCAATATGCCGAACGTCCTGGCCTGGCTCCCACAGCCAAGGTGGCAGCCAGAACAACTCTTGCTTTCTTTCAAGGTCTCTGGGAACTACTTGCATTGCTACCCAGACTTTGGGGCTGCACGCTTTCCTGGCCACTCTATCCTCAAAAGAACCTTTTTTTCACTTTCCCCCAGCACCGGACCCCAATATGCCGAACGTCCTGGCCTGGCTCCCACAGCCAAGGTGGCAGCCAGAACAACTCTTGCTTTCTTTCATGGTCTCTGGGAACTACTTGCATTGCCACCCAGACTTTGGGGCTGCGGGCTTTCCTGGCCACTCTATCCTCCAAAGAACCTTTTTTCACTTTCCCCCAGCACCAGCCTCCAATATGCCGAACGTCCTGGCCTGGCTCCCACAGCCAAGGTGGCAGCCAGAACAACTCTTGCTTTCTTTCATGGTCTCTGGGAACTACTTGCATTGCCACCCAGACTTTGGGGCTGCGGGCTTTCCTGGCCACTCTATCCTCACAAGCACCTTTTTTTTCACTTTCCCCCAGCACCGGCCTCCAATATGCCGAACGTCCTGGCCTGGCTCCCACAGCCAAGGTGGCAGCCAGAACAACTCTTGCTTTCTTTCAAGGTCTCTGGGAACTACTTGCATTGCTACCCAGACTTTGGGGCTGCACGCTTTCCTGGCCACTCTATCCTCAAAAGAACCTTTTTTTCACTTTCCCCCAGCACCGGACCCCAATATGCCGAACGTCCTGGCCTGGCTCCCACAGCCAAGGTGGCAGCCAGAACAACTCTTGCTTTCTTTCATGGTCTCTGGGAACTACTTGCATTGCCACCCAGACTTTGGGGCTGCGGGCTTTCCTGGCCACTCTATCCTCCAAAGAACCTTTTTTTCACTTTCCCCCAGCACCGGCCTCCAATATGCCGAACGTCCTGGCCTGGCTCCCACAGCCAAGGTGGCAGCCAGATCAACTCTTGCTTTCTTTCATGGTCTCTGGGAACTACTTGCATTTCCACCCAGACTTTGGGGCTGCACGCTTTCCTGGCCACTCTCTCCTCCAAAGAACCTTTTTTCACTTTCCCCCAGCACCGGCCTCAAATATGCCGAACGTCCTGGCCTGGCTCCCACAGCCAAGGTGGCAGCCAGAACAACTCTTGCTTTCTTTCATGGTCTCTGGGAACTACTTGCATTGCCACCCAGACTTTGGGGCTGCATGCTTTCCTGGCCACTCTATCCTCACAAGCACCTTTTTTTTCACTTTCCCCCAGCACCGGCCTCCAATATGCCGAACGTCCTGGCCTGGCTCCCACAGCCAAGGTGGCAGCCAGAACAACTCTTGCTTTCTTTCAAGGTCTCTGGGAACTACTTGCATTGCCACCCAGACTTTGGGGCTGCGGGCTTTCCTGGCCACTCTCTCCTCAAAAGAACCTTTTTTTCACTTTCCCCCAGCACCGGCCTCCAATATGCCGAACGTCCTGGCCTGGCTCCCACAGCCAAGGTGGCAGCCAGAACAACTCTTGCTTTCTTTCATGGTCTCTGGGAACTACTTGCATTGCCACCCAGACTTTGGGGCTGCACGCTTTCCTGGCCACTCTATCCTCCGAAGAACCTATTTTCACTTTCCCCCAGCACCGGCCTCAAATATGCCGAACGTCCTGGCCTGGCTCCCACAGCCAAGGTGGCAGCCAGATCAACTCTTGCTTTCTTTCAAGGTCTCTGGGAACTACTTGCATTGCCACCCAGACTTTGGGGCTGCACGCTTTCCTGGCCACTCTGTCCTCACAAGCACCTTTTTTTCACTTTCCCCCAGCACCAGCCTCCAATATGCCGAACGTCCTGGCCTGGTTCCCACAGCCAAGGTGGCAGCCAGAACAACTCTTGCTTTCTTTCATGGTCTCTGGGAACTACTTGCATTGCCACCCAGACTTTGGGGCTGCACGCTTTCCTGGCCACTCTATCCTCCAAAGAACCTTTTTTCACTTTCCCCCAGCACCAGCCTCCAATATGCCGAACGTCCTGGCCTGGCTTCCACAGCCAAGGTGGCAGCCAGAACAACTCTTGCTTTCTTTCATGGTCTCTGGGAACTACTTGCATTGCCACCCAGACTTTGGGGCTGCGGGCTTTCCTGGCCACTCTATCCTCACAAGCACCTTTTTTTTCACTTTCCCCCAGCACCGGCCTCCAATATGCCGAACGTCCTGGCCTGGCTCCCACAGCCAAGGTGGCAGCCAGAACAACTCTTGCTTTCTTTCAAGGTCTCTGGGAACTACTTGCATTGCTACCCAGACTTTGGGGCTGCACGCTTTCCTGGCCACTCTATCCTCAAAAGAACCTTTTTTTCACTTTCCCCCAGCACCGGACCCCAATATGCCGAACGTCCTGGCCTGGCTCCCACAGCCAAGGTGGCAGCCAGAACAACTCTTGCTTTCTTTCATGGTCTCTGGGAACTACTTGCATTGCCACCCAGACTTTGGGGCTGCGGGCTTTCCTGGCCACTCTATCCTCCAAAGAACCTTTTTTCACTTTCCCCCAGCACCAGCCTCCAATATGCCGAACGTCCTGGCCTGGCTCCCACAGCCAAGGTGGCAGCCAGAACAACTCTTGCTTTCTTTCATGGTCTCTGGGAACTACTTGCATTGCCACCCAGACTTTGGGGCTGCGGGCTTTCCTGGCAACACTATCCT
Source organism: Numenius arquata (assembly GCF_964106895.1). Taxonomy (NCBI): domain Eukaryota; kingdom Metazoa; phylum Chordata; class Aves; order Charadriiformes; family Scolopacidae; genus Numenius; species Numenius arquata. The sequence goes on along the minus strand of NW_027414639.1, from coordinate 254,199 downwards.
CACAAGCACCTTTTTTTTCACTTTCCCCCAGCACCGGCCTCCAATATGCCGAACGTCCTGGCCTGGCTCCCACAGCCAAGGTGGCAGCCAGAACAACTCTTGCTTTCTTTCAAGGTCTCTGGGAACTACTTGCATTGCTACCCAGACTTTGGGGCTGCACGCTTTCCTGGCCACTCTATCCTCAAAAGAACCTTTTTTTCACTTTCCCCCAGCACCGGACCCCAATATGCCGAACGTCCTGGCCTGGCTCCCACAGCCAAGGTGGCAGCCAGAACAACTCTTGCTTTCTTTCATGGTCTCTGGGAACTACTTGCATTGCCACCCAGACTTTGGGGCTGCGGGCTTTCCTGGCCACTCTATCCTCCAAAGAACCTTTTTTTCACTTTCCCCCAGCACCGGCCTCCAATATGCCGAACGTCCTGGCCTGGCTCCCACAGCCAAGGTGGCAGCCAGATCAACTCTTGCTTTCTTTCATGGTCTCTGGGAACTACTTGCATTTCCACCCAGACTTTGGGGCTGCACGCTTTCCTGGCCACTCTCTCCTCCAAAGAACCTTTTTTCACTTTCCCCCAGCACCGGCCTCAAATATGCCGAACGTCCTGGCCTGGCTCCCACAGCCAAGGTGGCAGCCAGAACAACTCTTGCTTTCTTTCAAGGTCTCTGGGAACTACTTACATTGCCACCCAGACTTTGGGGCTGCGGGCTTTCCTGGCCACTCTCTCCTCAAAAGAACCTTTTTTTCACTTTCCCCCAGCACCGGACCCCAATATGCCGAACGTCCTGGCCTGGCTCCCACAGCCAAGGTGGCAGCCAGAACAACTCTTGCTTTCTTTCATGGTCTCTGGGAACTACTTGCATTGCCACCCAGACTTTGGGGCTGCGGGCTTTCCTGGCCACTCTATCCTCCAAAGAACCTTTTTTTCACTTTCCCCCAGCACCGGCCTCCAATATGCCGAACGTCGTGGCCTGGCTCCCACAGCCAAGGTGGCAGCCAGAACAACTCTTGCTTTCTTTCAAGGTCTCTGGGAACTACTTGCATTGCCACCCAGACTTTGGGGCTGCACGCTTTCCTGGCCACTCTATCCTCCAAAGAACCTTTTTTTCACTTTCCCCCAGCACCGGCCTCCAATATGCCGAACGTCCTGGCCTGGCTCCCACAGCCAAGGTGGCAGCCAGAACAACTCTTGCTTTCTTTCAAGGTCTCTGGGAACTACTTGCATTGCCACCCAGACTTTGGGGCTGCGGGCTTTCCTGGCCACTCTATCCTCCAAAGAACCTTTTTTTCACTTTCCCCCAGCACCGGCCTCCAATATGCCGAACGTCCTGGCCTGGCTCCCACAGCCAAGGTGGCAGCCAGAACAACTCTTGCTTTCTTTCATGGTCTCTGGGAACTACTTGCATTGCCACCCAGACTTTGGGGCTGCGGGCTTTCCTGGCCACTCTATCCTCCAAAGAACCTTTTTTTCACTTTCCCCCAGCACCGGCCTCCAATATGCCGAACGTCCTGGCCTGGCTCCCACAGCCAAGGTGGCAGCCAGATCAACTCTTGCTTTCTTTCATGGTCTCTGGGAACTACTTGCATTGCCACCCAGACTTTGGGGCTGCACGCTTTCCTGGCCACTCTGTCCTCCAAAGAACCTTTTTTCACTTTCCCCCAGCACCGGCCTCCAATATGCCGAACGTCCTGGCCTGGCTCCCACAGCCAAGGTGGCAGCCAGAACAACTCTTGCTTTCTTTCAAGGTCTCTGGGAACTACTTGCATTGCCACCCAGACTTTGGGGCTGCACGCTTTCCTGGCCACTCTATCCTCAAAAGAACCTTTTTTTCACTTTCCCCCAGCACCGGACCCCAATATGCCGAACGTCCTGGCCTGGCTCCCACAGCCAAGGTGGCAGCCAGAACAACTCTTGCTTTCTTTCATGGTCTCTGGGAACTACTTGCATTGCCACCCAGACTTTGGGGCTGCGGGCTTTCCTGGCCACTCTATCCTCCAAAGAACCTTTTTTTCACTTTCCCCCAGCACCGGCCTCCAATATGCCGAACGTCGTGGCCTGGCTCCCACAGCCAAGGTGGCAGCCAGAACAACTCTTGCTTTCTTTCAAGGTCTCTGGGAACTACTTGCATTGCTACCCAGACTTTGGGGCTGCACGCTTTCCTGGCCACTCTATCCTCCAAAGAACCTTTTTTTCACTTTCCCCCAGCACCGGCCTCCAATATGCCGAACGTCCTGGCCTGGCTCCCACAGCCAAGGTGGCAGCCAGAACAACTCTTGCTTTCTTTCAAGGTCTCTGGGAACTACTTGCATTGCCACCCAGACTTTGGGGCTGCGGGCTTTCCTGGCCACTCTATCCTCCAAAGAACCTTTTTTTCACTTTCCCCCAGCACCGGCCTCCAATATGCCAAACGTCCTGGCCTGGCTCCCACAGCCAAGGTGGCAGCCAGAACAACTCTTGCTTTCTTTCAAGGTCTCTGGGAACTACTTGCATTGCTACCCAGACTTTGGGGCTGCACGCTTTCCTGGCCACTCTATCCTCCAAAGAACCTTTTTTTCACTTTCCCCCAGCACCGGCCTCCAATATGCCGAACGTCCTGGCCTGGCTCCCACAGCCAAGGTGGCAGCCAGAACAACTCTTGCTTTCTTTCAAGGTCTCTGGGAACTACTTGCATTGCCACCCAGACTTTGGGGCTGCGGGCTTTCCTGGCCACTCTGTCCTCCAAAGAACCTTTTTTTCACTTTCCCCCAGCACCGGACCCCAATATGCCGAACGTCCTGGCCTGGCTCCCACAGCCAAGGTGGCAGCCAGAACAACTCTTGCTTTCTTTCATGGTCTCTGGGAACTACTTGCATTGCCACCCAGACTTTGGGGCTGCGGGCTTTCCTGGCCACTCTATCCTCCAAAGAACCTTTTTTTCACTTTCCCCCAGCACCGGCCTCCAATATGCCGAACGTCCTGGCCTGGCTCCCACAGCCAAGGTGGCAGCCAGATCAACTCTTGCTTTCTTTCATGGTCTCTGGGAACTACTTGCATTGCCACCCAGACTTTGGGGCTGCACGCTTTCCTGGCCACTCTGTCCTCCAAAGAACCTTTTTTCACTTTCCCCCAGCACCGGCCTCCAATATGCCGAACGTCCTGGCCTGGCTCCCACAGCCAAGGTGGCAGCCAGAACAACTCTTGCTTTCTTTCAAGGTCTCTGGGAACTACTTGCATTGCCACCCAGACTTTGGGGCTGCACGCTTTCCTGGCCACTCTATCCTCAAAAGAACCTTTTTTTCACTTTCCCCCAGCACCGGACCCCAATATGCCGAACGTCCTGGCCTGGCTCCCACAGCCAAGGTGGCAGCCAGAACAACTCTTGCTTTCTTTCATGGTCTCTGGGAACTACTTGCATTGCCACCCAGACTTTGGGGCTGCGGGCTTTCCTGGCCACTCTATCCTCCAAAGAACCTTTTTTTCACTTTCCCCCAGCACCGGCCTCAAATATGCCGAACGTCGTGGCCTGGCTCCCACAGCCAAGGTGGCAGCCAGAACAACTCTTGCTTTCTTTCAAGGTCTCTGGGAACTACTTGCATTGCTACCCAGACTTTGGGGCTGCACGCTTTCCTGGCCACTCTATCCTCCAAAGAACCTTTTTTTCACTTTCCCCCAGCACCGGACCCCAATATGCCGAACGTCCTGGCCTGGCTCCCACAGCCAAGGTGGCAGCCAGAACAACTCTTGCTTTCTTTCATGGTCTCTGGGAACTACTTGCATTGCCACCCAGACTTTGGGGCTGCGGGCTTTTCTGGCCACTCTATCCTCCAAAGAACCTTTTTTTCACTTTCCCCCAGCACCGGCCTCCAATATGCCGAACGTCCTGGCCTGGCTCCCACAGCCAAGGTGGCAGCCAGAACAACTCTTGCTTTCTTTCAAGGTCTCTGGGAACTACTTGCATTGCCACCCAGACTTTGGGGCTGCGGGCTTTCCTGGCCACTCTATCCTCCAAAGAACCTTTTTTTCACTTTCCCCCAGCACCGGCCTCCAATATGCCGAACGTCCTGGCCTGGCTCCCACAGCCAAGGTGGCAGCCAGAACAACTCTTGCTTTCTTTCAAGGTCTCTGGGAACTACTTGCATTGCTACCCAGACTTTGGGGCTGCGGGCTTTCCTGGCCACTCTATCCTCCAAAGAACCTTTTTTTCACTTTCCCCCAGCACCGGCCTCCAATATGCCGAACGTCCTGGCCTGGCTCCCACAGCCAAGGTGGCAGCCAGAACAACTCTTGCTTTCTTTCAAGGTCTCTGGGAACTACTTGCATTGCCACCCAGACTTTGGGGCTGCGGGCTTTCCTGGCCACTCTCTCCTCAAAAGAACCTTTTTTTCACTTTCCCCCAGCACCGGACCCCAATATGCCGAACGTCCTGGCCTGGCTCCCACAGCCAAGGTGGCAGCCAGAACAACTCTTGCTTTCTTTCATGGTCTCTGGGAACTACTTGCATTGCCACCCAGACTTTGGGGCTGCGGGCTTTCCTGGCCACTCTATCCTCCAAAGAACCTTTTTTTCACTTTCCCCCAGCACCGGCCTCCAATATGCCGAACGTCCTGGCCTGGCTCCCACAGCCAAGGTGGCAGCCAGATCAACTCTTGCTTTCTTTCATGGTCTCTGGGAACTACTTGCATTGCCACCCAGACTTTGGGGCTGCACGCTTTCCTGGCCACTCTGTCCTCCAAAGAACCTTTTTTCACTTTCCCCCAGCACCGGCCTCAAATATGCCGAACGTCCTGGCCTGGCTCCCACAGCCAAGGTGGCAGCCAGAACAACTCTTGCTTTCTTTCAAGGTCTCTGGGAACTACTTGCATTGCCACCCAGACTTTGGGGCTGCACGCTTTCCTGGCCACTCTATCCTCAAAAGAACCTTTTTTTCACTTTCCCCCAGCACCGGACCCCAATATGCCGAACGTCCTGGCCTGGCTCCCACAGCCAAGGTGGCAGCCAGAACAACTCTTGCTTTCTTTCATGGTCTCTGGGAACTACTTGCATTGCCACCCAGACTTTGGGGCTGCGGGCTTTCCTGGCCACTCTATCCTCCAAAGAACCTTTTTTTCACTTTCCCCCAGCACCGGCCTCCAATATGCCGAACGTCGTGGCCTGGCTCCCACAGCCAAGGTGGCAGCCAGAACAACTCTTGCTTTCTTTCAAGGTCTCTGGGAACTACTTGCATTGCTACCCAGACTTTGGGGCTGCACGCTTTCCTGGCCACTCTATCCTCCAAAGAACCTTTTTTTCACTTTCCCCCAGCACCGGCCTCCAATATGCCGAACGTCCTGGCCTGGCTCCCACAGCCAAGGTGGCAGCCAGAACAACTCTTGCTTTCTTTCATGGTCTCTGGGAACTACTTGCATTGCCACCCAGACTTTGGGGCTGCGGGCTTTTCTGGCCACTCTATCCTCCAAAGAACCTTTTTTTCACTTTCCCCCAGCACCGGCCTCCAATATGCCGAACGTCCTGGCCTGGCTCCCACAGCCAAGGTGGCAGCCAGAACAACTCTTGCTTTCTTTCAAGGTCTCTGGGAACTACTTGCATTGCCACCCAGACTTTGGGGCTGCGGGCTTTCCTGGCCACTCTATCCTCCAAAGAACCTTTTTTTCACTTTCCCCCAGCACCGGCCTCCAATATGCCGAACGTCCTGGCCTGGCTCCCACAGCCAAGGTGGCAGCCAGAACAACTCTTGCTTTCTTTCAAGGTCTCTGGGAACTACTTGCATTGCTACCCAGACTTTGGGGCTGCACGCTTTCCTGGCCACTCTATCCTCCAAAGAACCTTTTTTTCACTTTCCCCCAGCACCGGCCTCCAATATGCCGAACGTCCTGGCCTGGCTCCCACAGCCAAGGTGGCAGCCAGAACAACTCTTGCTTTCTTTCAAGGTCTCTGGGAACTACTTGCATTGCCACCCAGACTTTGGGGCTGCGGGCTTTCCTGGCCACTCTATCCTCAAAAGAACCTTTTTTTCACTTTCCCCCAGCACCGGCCTCCAATATGCCGAACGTCCTGGCCTGGCTCCCACAGCCAAGGTGGCAGCCAGAACAACTCTTGCTTTCTTTCATGGTCTCTGGGAACTACTTGCATTGCCACCCAGACTTTGGGGCTGCGGGCTTTCCTGGCCACTCTATCCTCCAAAGAACCTTTTTTTCACTTTCCCCCAGCACCGGCCTCCAATATGCCGAACGTCCTGGCCTGGCTCCCACAGCCAAGGTGGCAGCCAGAACAACTCTTGCTTTCTTTCATGGTCTCTGGGAACTACTTGCATTTCCACCCAGACTTTGGGGCTGCACGCTTTCCTGGCCACTCTATCCTCCAAAGAACCTTTTTTCACTTTCCCCCAGCACCGGCCTCAAATATGCCGAACGTCCTGGCCTGGCTCCCACAGCCAAGGTGGCAGCCAGAACAACTCTTGCTTTCTTTCAAGGTCTCTGGGAACTACTTACATTGCCACCCAGACTTTGGGGCTGCGGGCTTTCCTGGCCACTCTCTCCTCAAAAGAACCTTTTTTTCACTTTCCCCCAGCACCGGACCCCAATATGCCGAACGTCCTGGCCTGGCTCCCACAGCCAAGGTGGCAGCCAGAACAACTCTTGCTTTCTTTCATGGTCTCTGGGAACTACTTGCATTGCCACCCAGACTTTGGGGCTGCGGGCTTTCCTGGCCACTCTATCCTCCAAAGAACCTTTTTTTCACTTTCCCCCAGCACCGGCCTCCAATATGCCGAACGTCCTGGCCTGGTTCCCACAGCCAAGGTGGCAGCCAGATCAACTCTTACTTTCTTTCATGGTCTCTGGGAACTACTTGCATTGCCACCCAGACTTTGGGGCTGCGGGCTTTCCTGGCCACTCTATCCTCCGAAGAACCTATTTTCACTTTCCCCCAGCACCGGCCTCCAATATGCCGAACGTCGTGGCCTGGCTCCCACAGCCAAGGTGGCAGCCAGAACAACTCTTGCTTTCTTTCAAGGTCTCTGGGAACTACTAGCATTGCTACCCAGACTTTGGGGCTGCACGCTTTCCTGGCCACTCTATCCTCCAAAGAACCTTTTTTTCACTTTCCCCCAGCACCGGCCTCCAATATGCCGAACGTCCTGGCCTGGCTCCCACAGCCAAGGTGGCAGCCAGAACAACTCTTGCTTTCTTTCAAGGTCTCTGGGAACTACTTGCATTGCCACCCAGACTTTGGGGCTGCGGGCTTTCCTGGCCACTCTATCCTCCAAAGAACCTTTTTTTCACTTTCCCCCAGCACCGGCCTCCAATATGCCGAACGTCCTGGCCTGGCTCCCACAGCCAAGGTGGCAGCCAGAACAACTCTTGCTTTCTTTCAAGGTCTCTGGGAACTACTTGCATTGCTACCCAGACTTTGGGGCTGCACGCTTTCCTGGCCACTCTATCCTCCAAAGAACCTTTTTTTCACTTTCCCCCAGCACCGGCCTCCAATATGCCGAACGTCCTGGCCTGGCTCCCACAGCCAAGGTGGCAGCCAGAACAACTCTTGCTTTCTTTCAAGGTCTCTGGGAACTACTTGCATTGCCACCCAGACTTTGGGGCTGCGGGCTTTCCTGGCCACTCTGTCCTCCAAAGAACCTTTTTTTCACTTTCCCCCAGCACCGGACCCCAATATGCCGAACGTCCTGGCCTGGCTCCCACAGCCAAGGTGGCAGCCAGAACAACTCTTGCTTTCTTTCATGGTCTCTGGGAACTACTTGCATTGCCACCCAGACTTTGGGGCTGCGGGCTTTCCTGGCCACTCTATCCTCCAAAGAACCTTTTTTTCACTTTCCCCCAGCACCGGCCTCCAATATGCCGAACGTCCTGGCCTGGCTCCCACAGCCAAGGTGGCAGCCAGATCAACTCTTACTTTCTTTCATGGTCTCTGGGAACTACTTGCATTGCCACCCAGACTTTGGGGCTGCGGGCTTTCCTGGCCACTCTATCCTCCGAAGAACCTATTTTCACTTTCCCCCAGCACCGGCCTCCAATATGCCGAACGTCGTGGCCTGGCTCCCACAGCCAAGGTGGCAGCCAGAACAACTCTTGCTTTCTTTCAAGGTCTCTGGGAACTACTTGCATTGCCACCCAGACTTTGGGGCTGCGGGCTTTTCTGGCCACTCTATCCTCCAAAGAACCTTTTTTTCACTTTCCCCCAGCACCGGCCTCCAATATGCCGAACGTCCTGGCCTGGCTCCCACAGCCAAGGTGGCAGCCAGAACAACTCTTGCTTTCTTTCAAGGTCTCTGGGAACTACTTGCATTGCCACCCAGACTTTGGGGCTGCGGGCTTTCCTGGCCACTCTATCCTCCAAAGAACCTTTTTTTCACTTTCCCCCAGCACCGGCCTCCAATATGCCGAACGTCCTGGCCTGGCTCCCACAGCCAAGGTGGCAGCCAGAACAACTCTTGCTTTCTTTCAAGGTCTCTGGGAACTACTTGCATTGCTACCCAGACTTTGGGGCTGCACGCTTTCCTGGCCACTCTATCCTCCAAAGAACCTTTTTTTCACTTTCCCCCAGCACCGGCCTCCAATATGCCGAACGTCCTGGCCTGGCTCCCACAGCCAAGGTGGCAGCCAGAACAACTCTTGCTTTCTTTCAAGGTCTCTGGGAACTACTTGCATTGCCACCCAGACTTTGGGGCTGCGGGCTTTCCTGGCCACTCTCTCCTCAAAAGAACCTTTTTTTCACTTTCCCCCAGCACCGGACCCCAATATGCCGAACGTCCTGGCCTGGCTCCCACAGCCAAGGTGGCAGCCAGAACAACTCTTGCTTTCTTTCATGGTCTCTGGGAACTACTTGCATTGCCACCCAGACTTTGGGGCTGCACGCTTTCCTGGCCACTCTGTCCTCCAAAGAACCTTTTTTCACTTTCCCCCAGCACCGGCCTCCAATATGCCGAACGTCCTGGCCTGGCTCCCACAGCCAAGGTGGCAGCCAGAACAACTCTTGCTTTCTTTCAAGGTCTCTGGGAACTACTTGCATTGCCACCCAGACTTTGGGGCTGCACGCTTTCCTGGCCACTCTATCCTCAAAAGAACCTTTTTTTCACTTTCCCCCAGCACCGGACCCCAATATGCCGAACGTCCTGGCCTGGCTCCCACAGCCAAGGTGGCAGCCAGAACAACTCTTGCTTTCTTTCATGGTCTCTGGGAACTACTTGCATTGCCACCCAGACTTTGGGGCTGCGGGCTTTCCTGGCCACTCTATCCTCCAAAGAACCTTTTTTTCACTTTCCCCCAGCACCGGCCTCCAATATGCCGAACGTCGTGGCCTGGCTCCCACAGCCAAGGTGGCAGCCAGAACAACTCTTGCTTTCTTTCAAGGTCTCTGGGAACTACTTGCATTGCCACCCAGACTTTGGGGCTGCGGGCTTTTCTGGCCACTCTATCCTCCAAAGAACCTTTTTTTCACTTTCCCCCAGCACCGGCCTCCAATATGCCGAACGTCCTGGCCTGGCTCCCACAGCCAAGGTGGCAGCCAGAACAACTCTTGCTTTCTTTCAAGGTCTCTGGGAACTACTTGCATTGCCACCCAGACTTTGGGGCTGCGGGCTTTCCTGGCCACTCTATCCTCCAAAGAACCTTTTTTTCACTTTCCCCCAGCACCGGCCTCCAATATGCCGAACGTCCTGGCCTGGCTCCCACAGCCAAGGTGGCAGCCAGAACAACTCTTGCTTTCTTTCAAGGTCTCTGGGAACTACTTGCATTGCTACCCAGACTTTGGGGCTGCACGCTTTCCTGGCCACTCTATCCTCCAAAGAACCTTTTTTTCACTTTCCCCCAGCACCGGCCTCCAATATGCCGAACGTCCTGGCCTGGCTCCCACAGCCAAGGTGGCAGCCAGAACAACTCTTGCTTTCTTTCAAGGTCTCTGGGAACTACTTGCATTGCCACCCAGACTTTGGGGCTGCGGGCTTTCCTGGCCACTCTCTCCTCAAAAGAACCTTTTTTTCACTTTCCCCCAGCACCGGACCCCAATATGCCGAACGTCCTGGCCTGGCTCCCACAGCCAAGGTGGCAGCCAGAACAACTCTTGCTTTCTTTCATGGTCTCTGGGAACTACTTGCATTGCCACCCAGACTTTGGGGCTGCACGCTTTCCTGGCCACTCTGTCCTCCAAAGAACCTTTTTTCACTTTCCCCCAGCACCGGCCTCCAATATGCCGAACGTCCTGGCCTGGCTCCCACAGCCAAGGTGGCAGCCAGAACAACTCTTGCTTTCTTTCAAGGTCTCTGGGAACTACTTGCATTGCCACCCAGACTTTGGGGCTGCACGCTTTCCTGGCCACTCTATCCTCAAAAGAACCTTTTTTTCACTTTCCCCCAGCACCGGACCCCAATATGCCGAACGTCCTGGCCTGGCTCCCACAGCCAAGGTGGCAGCCAGAACAACTCTTGCTTTCTTTCATGGTCTCTGGGAACTACTTGCATTGCCACCCAGACTTTGGGGCTGCGGGCTTTCCTGGCCACTCTATCCTCCAAAGAACCTTTTTTTCACTTTCCCCCAGCACCGGCCTCCAATATGCCGAACGTCGTGGCCTGGCTCCCACAGCCAAGGTGGCAGCCAGAACAACTCTTGCTTTCTTTCAAGGTCTCTGGGAACTACTTGCATTGCTACCCAGACTTTGGGGCTGCACGCTTTCCTGGCCACTCTATCCTCCAAAGAACCTTTTTTTCACTTTCCCCCAGCACCGGCCTCCAATATGCCGAACGTCCTGGCCTGGCTCCCACAGCCAAGGTGGCAGCCAGAACAACTCTTGCTTTCTTTCATGGTCTCTGGGAACTACTTGCATTGCCACCCAGACTTTGGGGCTGCGGGCTTTTCTGGCCACTCTATCCTCCAAAGAACCTTTTTTTCACTTTCCCCCAGCACCGGCCTCCAATATGCCGAACGTCCTGGCCTGGCTCCCACAGCCAAGGTGGCAGCCAGAACAACTCTTGCTTTCTTTCAAGGTCTCTGGGAACTACTTGCATTGCCACCCAGACTTTGGGGCTGCGGGCTTTCCTGGCCACTCTATCCTCCAAAGAACCTTTTTTTCACTTTCCCCCAGCACCGGCCTCCAATATGCCGAACGTCCTGGCCTGGCTCCCACAGCCAAGGTGGCAGCCAGAACAACTCTTGCTTTCTTTCAAGGTCTCTGGGAACTACTTGCATTGCTACCCAGACTTTGGGGCTGCACGCTTTCCTGGCCACTCTATCCTCCAAAGAACCTTTTTTTCACTTTCCCCCAGCACCGGCCTCCAATATGCCGAACGTCCTGGCCTGGCTCCCACAGCCAAGGTGGCAGCCAGAACAACTCTTGCTTTCTTTCAAGGTCTCTGGGAACTACTTGCATTGCCACCCAGACTTTGGGGCTGCGGGCTTTCCTGGCCACTCTCTCCTCAAAAGAACCTTTTTTTCACTTTCCCCCAGCACCGGACCCCAATATGCCGAACGTCCTGGCCTGGCTCCCACAGCCAAGGTGGCAGCCAGAACAACTCTTGCTTTCTTTCATGGTCTCTGGGAACTACTTGCATTGCCACCCAGACTTTGGGGCTGCACGCTTTCCTGGCCACTCTATCCTCCAAAGAACCTTTTTTTCACTTTCCCCCAGCACCGGCCTCCAATATGCCGAACGTCCTGGCCTGGCTCCCACAGCCAAGGTGGCAGCCAGATCAACTCTTGCTTTCTTTCAAGGTCTCTGGGAACTACTTGCATTGCCACCCAGACTTTGGGGCTGCGGGCTTTCCTGGCCACTCTATCCTCCAAAGAACCTTTTTTTCACTTTCCCCCAGCACCGGCCTCCAATATGCCGAACGTCCTGGCCTGGCTCCCACAGCCAAGGTGGCAGCCAGAACAACTCTTGCTTTCTTTCAAGGTCTCTGGGAACTACTTGCATTGCTACCCAGACTTTGGGGCTGCACGCTTTCCTGGCCACTCTATCCTCCAAAGAACCTTTTTTTCACTTTCCCCCAGCACCGGCCTCCAATATGCCGAACGTCCTGGCCTGGCTCCCACAGCCAAGGTGGCAGCCAGAACAACTCTTGCTTTCTTTCAAGGTCTCTGGGAACTACTTGCATTGCCACCCAGACTTTGGGGCTGCGGGCTTTCCTGGCCACTCTCTCCTCAAAAGAACCTTTTTTTCACTTTCCCCCAGCACCGGCCTCCAATATGCCGAACGTCCTGGCCTGGCTCCCACAGCCAAGGTGGCAGCCAGAACAACTCTTGCTTTCTTTCATGGTCTCTGGGAACTACTTGCATTGCCACCCAGACTTTGGGGCTGCGGGCTTTCCTGGCCACTCTATCCTCCAAAGAACCTTTTTTTCACTTTCCCCCAGCACCGGCCTCCAATATGCCGAACGTCCTGGCCTGGCTCCCACAGCCAAGGTGGCAGCCAGATCAACTCTTGCTTTCTTTCATGGTCTCTGGGAACTACTTGCATTGCCACCCAGACTTTGGGGCTGCACGCTTTCCTGGCCACTCTATCCTCCAAAGAACCTTTTTTCACTTTCCCCCAGCACCGGCCTCCAATATGCCGAACGTCCTGGCCTGGCTCCCACAGCCAAGGTGGCAGCCAGAACAACTCTTGCTTTCTTTCAAGGTCTCTGGGAACTACTTGCATTGCCACCCAGACTTTGGGGCTGCGGGCTTTCCTGGCCACTCTCTCCTCAAAAGAACCTTTTTTTCACTTTCCCCCAGCACCGGACCCCAATATGCCGAACGTCCTGGCCTGGCTCCCACAGCCAAGGTGGCAGCCAGAACAACTCTTGCTTTCTTTCATGGTCTCTGGGAACTACTTGCATTGCCACCCAGACTTTGGGGCTGCGGGCTTTCCTGGCCACTCTATCCTCCAAAGAACCTTTTTTTCACTTTCCCCCAGCACCGGCCTCCAATATGCCGAACGTCCTGGCCTGGCTCCCACAGCCAAGGTGGCAGCCAGAACAACTCTTGCTTTCTTTCATGGTCTCTGGGAACTACTTGCATTTCCACCCAGACTTTGGGGCTGCACGCTTTCCTGGCCACTCTATCCTCCAAAGAACCTTTTTTCACTTTCCCCCAGCACCGGCCTCAAATATGCCGAACGTCCTGGCCTGGCTCCCACAGCCAAGGTGGCAGCCAGAACAACTCTTGCTTTCTTTCAAGGTCTCTGGGAACTACTTACATTGCCACCCAGACTTTGGGGCTGCGGGCTTTCCTGGCCACTCTCTCCTCAAAAGAACCTTTTTTTCACTTTCCCCCAGCACCGGACCCCAATATGCCGAACGTCCTGGCCTGGCTCCCACAGCCAAGGTGGCAGCCAGAACAACTCTTGCTTTCTTTCATGGTCTCTGGGAACTACTTGCATTGCCACCCAGACTTTGGGGCTGCGGGCTTTCCTGGCCACTCTATCCTCCAAAGAACCTTTTTTTCACTTTCCCCCAGCACCGGCCTCCAATATGCCGAACGTCCTGGCCTGGCTCCCACAGCCAAGGTGGCAGCCAGATCAACTCTTACTTTCTTTCATGGTCTCTGGGAACTACTTGCATTGCCACCCAGACTTTGGGGCTGCGGGCTTTCCTGGCCACTCTATCCTCCGAAGAACCTATTTTCACTTTCCCCCAGCACCGGCCTCCAATATGCCGAACGTCGTGGCCTGGCTCCCACAGCCAAGGTGGCAGCCAGAACAACTCTTGCTTTCTTTCAAGGTCTCTGGGAACTACTTGCATTGCTACCCAGACTTTGGGGCTGCACGCTTTCCTGGCCACTCTATCCTCCAAAGAACCTTTTTTTCACTTTCCCCCAGCACCGGCCTCCAATATGCCGAACGTCCTGGCCTGGCTCCCACAGCCAAGGTGGCAGCCAGAACAACTCTTGCTTTCTTTCATGGTCTCTGGGAACTACTTGCATTGCCACCCAGACTTTGGGGCTGCGGGCTTTTCTGGCCACTCTATCCTCCAAAGAACCTTTTTTTCACTTTCCCCCAGCACCGGCCTCCAATATGCCGAACGTCCTGGCCTGGCTCCCACAGCCAAGGTGGCAGCCAGAACAACTCTTGCTTTCTTTCAAGGTCTCTGGGAACTACTTGCATTGCCACCCAGACTTTGGGGCTGCGGGCTTTCCTGGCCACTCTATCCTCCAAAGAACCTTTTTTTCACTTTCCCCCAGCACCGGCCTCCAATATGCCGAACGTCCTGGCCTGGCTCCCACAGCCAAGGTGGCAGCCAGAACAACTCTTGCTTTCTTTCAAGGTCTCTGGGAACTACTTGCATTGCTACCCAGACTTTGGGGCTGCACGCTTTCCTGGCCACTCTATCCTCCAAAGAACCTTTTTTTCACTTTCCCCCAGCACCGGCCTCCAATATGCCGAACGTCCTGGCCTGGCTCCCACAGCCAAGGTGGCAGCCAGAACAACTCTTGCTTTCTTTCAAGGTCTCTGGGAACTACTTTCATTGCCACCCAGACTTTGGGGCTGCGGGCTTTCCTGGCCACTCTGTCCTCCAAAGAACCTTTTTTTCACTTTCCCCCAGCACCGGACCCCAATATGCCGAACGTCCTGGCCTGGCTCCCACAGCCAAGGTGGCAGCCAGAACAACTCTTGCTTTCTTTCATGGTCTCTGGGAACTACTTGCATTGCCACCCAGACTTTGGGGCTGCGGGCTTTCCTGGCCACTCTATCCTCCAAAGAACCTTTTTTTCACTTTCCCCCAGCACCGGCCTCCAATATGCCGAACGTCCTGGCCTGGCTCCCACAGCCAAGGTGGCAGCCAGATCAACTCTTGCTTTCTTTCATGGTCTCTGGGAACTACTTGCATTGCCACCCAGACTTTGGGGCTGCGGGCTTTCCTGGCCACTCTGTCCTCCAAAGAACCTTTTTTCACTTTCCCCCAGCACCGGCCTCCAATATGCCGAACGTCCTGGCCTGGCTCCCACAGCCAAGGTGGCAGCCAGAACAACTCTTGCTTTCTTTCAAGGTCTCTGGGAACTACTTGCATTGCCACCCAGACTTTGGGGCTGCACGCTTTCCTGGCCACTCTATCCTCAAAAGAACCTTTTTTTCACTTTCCCCCAGCACCGGACCCCAATATGCCGAACGTCCTGGCCTGGCTCCCACAGCCAAGGTGGCAGCCAGAACAACTCTTGCTTTCTTTCATGGTCTCTGGGAACTACTTGCATTGCCACCCAGACTTTGGGGCTGCGGGCTTTCCTGGCCACTCTATCCTCCAAAGAACCTTTTTTTCACTTTCCCCCAGCACCGGCCTCCAATATGCCGAACGTCGTGGCCTGGCTCCCACAGCCAAGGTGGCAGCCAGAACAACTCTTGCTTTCTTTCAAGGTCTCTGGGAACTACTTGCATTGCTACCCAGACTTTGGGGCTGCACGCTTTCCTGGCCACTCTATCCTCCAAAGAACCTTTTTTTCACTTTCCCCCAGCACCGGCCTCCAATATGCCGAACGTCCTGGCCTGGCTCCCACAGCCAAGGTGGCAGCCAGAACAACTCTTGCTTTCTTTCATGGTCTCTGGGAACTACTTGCATTGCCACCCAGACTTTGGGGCTGCGGGCTTTTCTGGCCACTCTATCCTCCAAAGAACCTTTTTTTCACTTTCCCCCAGCACCGGCCTCCAATATGCCGAACGTCCTGGCCTGGCTCCCACAGCCAAGGTGGCAGCCAGAACAACTCTTGCTTTCTTTCAAGGTCTCTGGGAACTACTTGCATTGCCACCCAGACTTTGGGGCTGCGGGCTTTCCTGGCCACTCTATCCTCCAAAGAACCTTTTTTTCACTTTCCCCCAGCACCGGCCTCCAATATGCCGAACGTCCTGGCCTGGCTCCCACAGCCAAGGTGGCAGCCAGAACAACTCTTGCTTTCTTTCAAGGTCTCTGGGAACTACTTGCATTGCTACCCAGACTTTGGGGCTGCACGCTTTCCTGGCCACTCTATCCTCCAAAGAACCTTTTTTTCACTTTCCCCCAGCACCGGCCTCCAATATGCCGAACGTCCTGGCCTGGCTCCCACAGCCAAGGTGGCAGCCAGAACAACTCTTGCTTTCTTTCAAGGTCTCTGGGAACTACTTGCATTGCCACCCAGACTTTGGGGCTGCGGGCTTTCCTGGCCACTCTGTCCTCCAAAGAACCTTTTTTTCACTTTCCCCCAGCACCGGACCCCAATATGCCGAACGTCCTGGCCTGGCTCCCACAGCCAAGGTGGCAGCCAGAACAACTCTTGCTTTCTTTCATGGTCTCTGGGAACTACTTGCATTGCCACCCAGACTTTGGGGCTGCACGCTTTCCTGGCCACTCTGTCCTCCAAAGAACCTTTTTTCACTTTCCCCCAGCACCGGCCTCCAATATGCCGAACGTCCTGGCCTGGCTCCCACAGCCAAGGTGGCAGCCAGAACAACTCTTGCTTTCTTTCAAGGTCTCTGGGAACTACTTGCATTGCCACCCAGACTTTGGGGCTGCACGCTTTCCTGGCCACTCTATCCTCAAAAGAACCTTTTTTTCACTTTCCCCCAGCACCGGACCCCAATATGCCGAACGTCCTGGCCTGGCTCCCACAGCCAAGGTGGCAGCCAGAACAACTCTTGCTTTCTTTCATGGTCTCTGGGAACTACTTGCATTGCCACCCAGACTTTGGGGCTGCGGGCTTTCCTGGCCACTCTATCCTCCAAAGAACCTTTTTTTCACTTTCCCCCAGCACCGGCCTCCAATATGCCGAACGTCGTGGCCTGGCTCCCACAGCCAAGGTGGCAGCCAGAACAACTCTTGCTTTCTTTCAAGGTCTCTGGGAACTACTTGCATTGCTACCCAGACTTTGGGGCTGCACGCTTTCCTGGCCACTCTATCCTCCAAAGAACCTTTTTTTCACTTTCCCCCAGCACCGGCCTCCAATATGCCGAACGTCCTGGCCTGGCTCCCACAGCCAAGGTGGCAGCCAGAACAACTCTTGCTTTCTTTCATGGTCTCTGGGAACTACTTGCATTGCTACCCAGACTTTGGGGCTGCACGCTTTCCTGGCCACTCTATCCTCCAAAGAACCTTTTTTTCACTTTCCCCCAGCACCGGCCTCCAATATGCCGAACGTCCTGGCCTGGCTCCCACAGCCAAGGTGGCAGCCAGAACAACTCTTGCTTTCTTTCAAGGTCTCTGGGAACTACTTGCATTGCCACCCAGACTTTGGGGCTGCGGGCTTTCCTGGCCACTCTGTCCTCCAAAGAACCTTTTTTTCACTTTCCCCCAGCACCGGACCCCAATATGCCGAACGTCCTGGCCTGGCTCCCACAGCCAAGGTGGCAGCCAGAACAACTCTTGCTTTCTTTCATGGTCTCTGGGAACTACTTGCATTGCCACCCAGACTTTGGGGCTGCGGGCTTTCCTGGCCACTCTATCCTCCAAAGAACCTTTTTTTCACTTTCCCCCAGCACCGGCCTCCAATATGCCGAACGTCCTGGCCTGGCTCCCACAGCCAAGGTGGCAGCCAGATCAACTCTTGCTTTCTTTCATGGTCTCTGGGAACTACTTGCATTGCCACCCAGACTTTGGGGCTGCACGCTTTCCTGGCCACTCTGTCCTCCAAAGAACCTTTTTCACTTTCCCCCCAGCACCGGCCTCCAATATGCCGAACGTCCTGGCCTGGCTCCCACAGCCAAGGTGGCAGCCAGAACAACTCTTGCTTTCTTTCATGGTCTCTGGGAACTACTTGCATTGCCACCCAGACTTTGGGGCTGCGGGCTTTCCTGGCCACTCTATCCTCCAAAGAACCTTTTTTTCACTTTCCCCCAGCACCGGACCCCAATATGCCGAACGTCCTGGCCTGGCTCCCACAGCCAAGGTGGCAGCCAGAACAACTCTTGCTTTCTTTCATGGTCTCTGGGAACTACTTGCATTGCCACCCAGACTTTGGGGCTGCGGGCTTTCCTGGCCACTCTATCCTCCAAAGAACCTTTTTTTCACTTTCCCCCAGCACCGGCCTCCAATATGCCGAACGTCCTGGCCTGGCTCCCACAGCCAAGGTGGCAGCCAGAACAACTCTTGCTTTCTTTCAAGGTCTCTGGGAACTACTTGCATTGCCACCCAGACTTTGGGGCTGCGGGCTTTCCTGGCCACTCTATCCTCCAAAGAACCTTTTTTTCACTTTCCCCCAGCACCGGCCTCCAATATGCCGAACGTCCTGGCCTGGCTCCCACAGCCAAGGTGGCAGCCAGAACAACTCTTGCTTTCTTTCAAGGTCTCTGGGAACTACTTGCATTGCTACCCAGACTTTGGGGCTGCACGCTTTCCTGGCCACTCTATCCTCCAAAGAACCTTTTTTTCACTTTCCCCCAGCACCGGCCTCCAATATGCCGAACGTCCTGGCCTGGCTCCCACAGCCAAGGTGGCAGCCAGAACAACTCTTGCTTTCTTTCAAGGTCTCTGGGAACTACTTGCATTGCCACCCAGACTTTGGGGCTGCGGGCTTTCCTGGCCACTCTGTCCTCCAAAGAACCTTTTTTTCACTTTCCCCCAGCACCGGACCCCAATATGCCGAACGTCCTGGCCTGGCTCCCACAGCCAAGGTGGCAGCCAGAACAACTCTTGCTTTCTTTCATGGTCTCTGGGAACTACTTGCATTGCCACCCAGACTTTGGGGCTGCACGCTTTCCTGGCCACTCTGTCCTCCAAAGAACCTTTTTTCACTTTCCCCCAGCACCGGCCTCCAATATGCCGAACGTCCTGGCCTGGCTCCCACAGCCAAGGTGGCAGCCAGAACAACTCTTGCTTTCTTTCAAGGTCTCTGGGAACTACTTGCATTGCCACCCAGACTTTGGGGCTGCACGCTTTCCTGGCCACTCTATCCTCAAAAGAACCTTTTTTTCACTTTCCCCCAGCACCGGACCCCAATATGCCGAACGTCCTGGCCTGGCTCCCACAGCCAAGGTGGCAGCCAGAACAACTCTTGCTTTCTTTCATGGTCTCTGGGAACTACTTGCATTGCCACCCAGACTTTGGGGCTGCGGGCTTTCCTGGCCACTCTATCCTCCAAAGAACCTTTTTTTCACTTTCCCCCAGCACCGGCCTCCAATATGCCGAACGTCGTGGCCTGGCTCCCACAGCCAAGGTGGCAGCCAGAACAACTCTTGCTTTCTTTCAAGGTCTCTGGGAACTACTTGCATTGCTACCCAGACTTTGGGGCTGCACGCTTTCCTGGCCACTCTATCCTCCAAAGAACCTTTTTTTCACTTTCCCCCAGCACCGGCCTCCAATATGCCGAACGTCCTGGCCTGGCTCCCACAGCCAAGGTGGCAGCCAGAACAACTCTTGCTTTCTTTCATGGTCTCTGGGAACTACTTGCATTGCTACCCAGACTTTGGGGCTGCACGCTTTCCTGGCCACTCTATCCTCCAAAGAACCTTTTTTTCACTTTCCCCCAGCACCGGCCTCCAATATGCCGAACGTCCTGGCCTGGCTCCCACAGCCAAGGTGGCAGCCAGAACAACTCTTGCTTTCTTTCAAGGTCTCTGGGAACTACTTGCATTGCCACCCAGACTTTGGGGCTGCGGGCTTTCCTGGCCACTCTGTCCTCCAAAGAACCTTTTTTTCACTTTCCCCCAGCACCGGACCCCAATATGCCGAACGTCCTGGCCTGGCTCCCACAGCCAAGGTGGCAGCCAGAACAACTCTTGCTTTCTTTCATGGTCTCTGGGAACTACTTGCATTGCCACCCAGACTTTGGGGCTGCGGGCTTTCCTGGCCACTCTATCCTCCAAAGAACCTTTTTTTCACTTTCCCCCAGCACCGGCCTCCAATATGCCGAACGTCCTGGCCTGGCTCCCACAGCCAAGGTGGCAGCCAGATCAACTCTTGCTTTCTTTCATGGTCTCTGGGAACTACTTGCATTGCCACCCAGACTTTGGGGCTGCACGCTTTCCTGGCCACTCTGTCCTCCAAAGAACCTTTTTTCACTTTCCCCCAGCACCGGCCTCCAATATGCCGAACGTCCTGGCCTGGCTCCCACAGCCAAGGTGGCAGCCAGAACAACTCTTGCTTTCTTTCATGGTCTCTGGGAACTACTTGCATTGCCACCCAGACTTTGGGGCTGCGGGCTTTCCTGGCCACTCTATCCTCCAAAGAACCTTTTTTTCACTTTCCCCCAGCACCGGACCCCAATATGCCGAACGTCCTGGCCTGGCTCCCACAGCCAAGGTGGCAGCCAGAACAACTCTTGCTTTCTTTCATGGTCTCTGGGAACTACTTGCATTGCCACCCAGACTTTGGGGCTGCGGGCTTTCCTGGCCACTCTATCCTCCAAAGAACCTTTTTTTCACTTTCCCCCAGCACCGGCCTCCAATATGCCGAACGTCGTGGCCTGGCTCCCACAGCCAAGGTGGCAGCCAGAACAACTCTTGCTTTCTTTCAAGGTCTCTGGGAACTACTTGCATTGCTACCCAGACTTTGGGGCTGCACGCTTTCCTGGCCACTCTATCCTCCAAAGAACCTTTTTTTCACTTTCCCCCAGCACCGGCCTCCAATATGCCGAACGTCCTGGCCTGGCTCCCACAGCCAAGGTGGCAGCCAGAACAACTCTTGCTTTCTTTCATGGTCTCTGGGAACTACTTGCATTGCCACCCAGACTTTGGGGCTGCGGGCTTTTCTGGCCACTCTATCCTCCAAAGAACCTTTTTTTCACTTTCCCCCAGCACCGGCCTCCAATATGCCGAACGTCCTGGCCTGGCTCCCACAGCCAAGGTGGCAGCCAGAACAACTCTTGCTTTCTTTCATGGTCTCTGGGAACTACTTGCATTGCCACCCAGACTTTGGGGCTGTACGCTTTCCTTGCCACTCTGTCCTCCAAAGAACCTTTTTTCACTTTCCCCCAGCACCGGCCTCAAATATGCCGAACGTCCTGGCCTGGCTCCCACAGCCAAGGTGGCAGCCAGAACAACTCTTGCTTTCTTTCAAGGTCTCTGGGAACTACTTGCATTGCCACCCAGACTTTGGGGCTGCACGCTTTCCTGGCCACTCTATCCTCAAAAGAACCTTTTTTTCACTTTCCCCCAGCACCGGACCCCAATATGCCGAACGTCCTGGCCTGGCTCCCACAGCCAAGGTGGCAGCCAGAACAACTCTTGCTTTCTTTCATGGTCTCTGGGAACTACTTGCATTGCCACCCAGACTTTGGGGCTGCGGGCTTTCCTGGCCACTCTATCCTCCAAAGAACCTTTTTTTCACTTTCCCCCAGCACCGGCCTCCAATATGCCGAACGTCGTGGCCTGGCTCCCACAGCCAAGGTGGCAGCCAGAACAACTCTTGCTTTCTTTCAAGGTCTCTGGGAACTACTTGCATTGCTACCCAGACTTTGGGGCTGCACGCTTTCCTGGCCACTCTATCCTCCAAAGAACCTTTTTTTCACTTTCCCCCAGCACCGGCCTCCAATATGCCGAACGTCCTGGCCTGGCTCCCACAGCCAAGGTGGCAGCCAGAACAACTCTTGCTTTCTTTCATGGTCTCTGGGAACTACTTGCATTGCCACCCAGACTTTGGGGCTGCGGGCTTTTCTGGCCACTCTATCCTCCAAAGAACCTTTTTTTCACTTTCCCCCAGCACCGGCCTCCAATATGCCGAACGTCCTGGCCTGGCTCCCACAGCCAAGGTGGCAGCCAGAACAACTCTTGCTTTCTTTCAAGGTCTCTGGGAACTACTTGCATTGCCACCCAGACTTTGGGGCTGCGGGCTTTCCTGGCCACTCTATCCTCCGAAGAACCTTTTTTTCACTTTCCCCCAGCACCGGACCCCAATATGCCGAACGTCCTGGCCTGGCTCCCACAGCCAAGGTGGCAGCCAGAACAACTCTTGCTTTCTTTCAAGGTCTCTGGGAACTACTTGCATTGCTACCCAGACTTTGGGGCTGCACGCTTTCCTGGCCACTCTATCCTCCAAAGAACCTTTTTTTCACTTTCCCCCAGCACCGGCCTCCAATATGCCGAACGTCCTGGCCTGGCTCCCACAGCCAAGGTGGCAGCCAGAACAACTCTTGCTTTCTTTCAAGGTCTCTGGGAACTACTTGCATTGCCACCCAGACTTTGGGGCTGCGGGCTTTCCTGGCCACTCTCTCCTCAAAAGAACCTTTTTTTCACTTTCCCCCAGCACCGGACCCCAATATGCCGAACGTCCTGGCCTGGCTCCCACAGCCAAGGTGGCAGCCAGAACAACTCTTGCTTTCTTTCATGGTCTCTGGGAACTACTTGCATTGCCACCCAGACTTTGGGGCTGCGGGCTTTCCTGGCCACTCTATCCTCCAAAGAACCTTTTTTTCACTTTCCCCCAGCACCGGCCTCCAATATGCCGAACGTCCTGGCCTGGCTCCCACAGCCAAGGTGGCAGCCAGATCAACTCTTGCTTTCTTTCATGGTCTCTGGGAACTACTTGCATTGCCACCCAGACTTTGGGGCTGCACGCTTTCCTGGCCACTCTGTCCTCAAAAGAACCTTTTTTCACTTTCCCCCAGCACCGGCCTCAAATATGCCGAACGTCCTGGCCTGGCTCCCACAGCCAAGGTGGCAGCCAGAACAACTCTTGCTTTCTTTCAAGGTCTCTGGGAACTACTTGCATTGCTACCCAGACTTTGGGGCTGCACGCTTTCCTGGCCACTCTATCCTCACAAGCACCTTTTTTTTCACTTTCCCCCAGCACCGGACCCCAATATGCCGAACGTCCTGGCCTGGCTCCCACAGCCAAGGTGGCAGCCAGAACAACTCTTGCTTTCTTTCATGGTCTCTGGGAACTACTTGCATTGCCACCCAGACTTTGGGGCTGCGGGCTTTCCTGGCCACTCTATCCTCCAAAGAACCTTTTTTTCACTTTCCCCCAGCACCGGCCTCCAATATGCCGAACGTCCTGGCCTGGCTCCCACAGCCAAGGTGGCAGCCAGATCAACTCTTGCTTTCTTTCATGGTCTCTGGGAACTACTTGCATTTCCACCCAGACTTTGGGGCTGCACGCTTTCCTGGCCACTCTATCCTCCAAAGAACCTTTTTTCACTTTCCCCCAGCACCGGCCTCAAATATGCCGAACGTCCTGGCCTGGCTCCCACAGCCAAGGTGGCAGCCAGAACAACTCTTGCTTTCTTTCAAGGTCTCTGGGAACTACTTACATTGCCACCCAGACTTTGGGGCTGCGGGCTTTCCTGGCCACTCTCTCCTCAAAAGAACCTTTTTTTCACTTTCCCCCAGCACCGGACCCCAATATGCCGAACGTCCTGGCCTGGCTCCCACAGCCAAGGTGGCAGCCAGAACAACTCTTGCTTTCTTTCATGGTCTCTGGGAACTACTTGCATTGCCACCCAGACTTTGGGGCTGCGGGCTTTCCTGGCCACTCTATCCTCCAAAGAACCTTTTTTTCACTTTCCCCCAGCACCGGCCTCCAATATGCCGAACGTCCTGGCCTGGCTCCCACAGCCAAGGTGGCAGCCAGATCAACTCTTGCTTTCTTTCATGGTCTCTGGGAACTACTTGCATTTCCACCCAGACTTTGGGGCTGCACGCTTTCCTGGCCACTCTATCCTCCAAAGAACCTTTTTTCACTTTCCCCCAGCACCGGCCTCAAATATGCCGAACGTCCTGGCCTGGCTCCCACAGCCAAGGTGGCAGCCAGAACAACTCTTGCTTTCTTTCAAGGTCTCTGGGAACTACTTACATTGCCACCCAGACTTTGGGGTTGCGGGCTTTCCTGGCCACTCTATCCTCAAAAGAACCTTTTTTTCACTTTCCCCCAGCACCGGACCCCAATATGCCGAACGTCCTGGCCTGGCTCCCACAGCCAAGGTGGCAGCCAGAACAACTCTTGCTTTCTTTCATGGTCTCTGGGAACTACTTGCATTGCCACCCAGACTTTGGGGCTGCGGGCTTTCCTGGCCACTCTCTCCTCAAAAGAACCTTTTTTTCACTTTCCCCCAGCACCGGACCCCAATATGCCGAACGTCCTGGCCTGGCTCCCACAGCCAAGGTGGCAGCCAGAACAACTCTTGCTTTCTTTCATGGTCTCTGGGAACTACTTGCATTGCCACCCAGACTTTGGGGCTGCGGGCTTTCCTGGCCACTCTATCCTCCAAAGAACCTTTTTTTCACTTTCCCCCAGCACCGGCCTCCAATATGCCGAACGTCCTGGCCTGGCTCCCACAGCCAAGGTGGCAGCCAGATCAACTCTTGCTTTCTTTCATGGTCTCTGGGAACTACTTGCATTGCCACCCAGACTTTGGGGCTGCACGCTTTCCTGGCCACTCTATCCTCCAAAGAACCTTTTTTCACTTTCCCCCAGCACCGGCCTCAAATATGCCGAACGTCCTGGCCTGGCTCCCACAGCCAAGGTGGCAGCCAGAACAACTCTTGCTTTCTTTCAAGGTCTCTGGGAACTACTTACATTGCCACCCAGACTTTGGGGCTGCGGGCTTTCCTGGCCACTCTCTCCTCAAAAGAACCTTTTTTTCACTTTCCCCCAGCACCGGACCCCAATATGCCGAACGTCCTGGCCTGGCTCCCACAGCCAAGGTGGCAGCCAGAACAACTCTTGCTTTCTTTCATGGTCTCTGGGAACTACTTGCATTGCCACCCAGACTTTGGGGCTGCGGGCTTTCCTGGCCACTCTATCCTCCAAAGAACCTTTTTTTCACTTTCCCCCAGCACCGGCCTCCAATATGCCGAACGTCCTGGCCTGGCTCCCACAGCCAAGGTGGCAGCCAGAACAACTCTTGCTTTCTTTCATGGTCTCTGGGAACTACTTGCATTGCCACCCAGACTTTGGGGCTGCACGCTTTCCTGGCCACTCTCTCCTCAAAAGAACCTTTTTTCACTTTCCCCCAGCACCGGCCTCAAATATGCCGAACGTCCTGGCCTGGCTCCCACAGCCAAGGTGGCAGCCAGAACAACTCTTGCTTTCTTTCAAGGTCTCTGGGAACTACTTACATTGCCACCCAGACTTTGGGGCTGCGGGCTTTCCTGGCCACTCTATCCTCAAAAGCACGTATTTTTCACTTTACCCCTGAACCGGACCCCAATATGCCGAACGTCCTGGCCTGGCTCCCACAGCCAAGGTGGCAGCCAGAACAACTCTTGCTTTCTTTCATGGTCTCTGGGAACTACTTGCATTGCCACCCAGACTTTGGGGCTGCGGGCTTTTCTGGCCACTCTATCCTCCAAAGAACCTTTTTTTCACTTTCCCCCAGCACCGGCCTCCAATATGCCGAACGTCCTGGCCTGGCTCCCACAGCCAAGGTGGCAGCCAGAACAACTCTTGCTTTCTTTCAAGGTCTCTGGGAACTACTTGCATTGCCACCCAGACTTTGGGGCTGCACGCTTTCCTGGCCACTCTATCCTCCAAAGAACCTTTTTTTCACTTTCCCCCAGCACCGGCCTCCAATATGCCGAACGTCCTGGCCTGGCTCCCACAGCCAAGGTGGCAGCCAGAACAACTCTTGCTTTCTTTCAAGGTCTCTGGGAACTACTTGCATTGCCACCCAGACTTTGGGGCTGCACGCTTTCCTGGCCACTCTGTCCTCCAAAGAACCTTTTTTTCACTTTCCCCCAGCACCGGACCCCAATATGCCGAACGTCCTGGCCTGGCTCCCACAGCCAAGGTGGCAGCCAGAACAACTCTTGCTTTCTTTCATGGTCTCTGGGAACTACTTGCATTGCCACCCAGACTTTGGGGCTGCGGGCTTTCCTGGCCACTCTATCCTCCAAAGAACCTTTTTTTCACTTTCCCCCAGCACCGGCCTCCAATATGCCGAACGTCCTGGCCTGGCTCCCACAGCCAAGGTGGCAGCCAGATCAACTCTTGCTTTCTTTCATGGTCTCTGGGAACTACTTGCATTGCCACCCAGACTTTGGGGCTGCACGCTTTCCTGGCCACTCTGTCCTCAAAAGAACCTTTTTTCACTTTCCCCCAGCACCGGCCTCCAATATGCCGAACGTCCTGGCCTGGCTCCCACAGCCAAGGTGGCAGCCAGAACAACTCTTGCTTTCTTTCAAGGTCTCTGGGAACTACTTACATTGCCACCCAGACTTTGGGGCTGCGGGCTTTCCTGGCCACTCTATCCTCAAAAGCACGTATTTTTCACTTTACCCCTGAACCGGACCCCAATATGCCGAACGTCCTGGCCTGGCTCCCACAGCCAAGGTGGCAGCCAGAACAACTCTTGCTTTCTTTCATGGTCTCTGGGAACTACTTGCATTGCCACCCAGACTTTGGGGCTGCGGGCTTTTCTGGCCACTCTATCCTCCAAAGAACCTTTTTTTCACTTTCCCCCAGCACCGGCCTCCAATATGCCGAACGTCCTGGCCTGGCTCCCACAGCCAAGGTGGCAGCCAGAACAACTCTTGCTTTCTTTCAAGGTCTCTGGGAACTACTTGCATTGCCACCCAGACTTTGGGGCTGCACGCTTTCCTGGCCACTCTATCCTCCAAAGAACCTTTTTTTCACTTTCCCCCAGCACCGGCCTCCAATATGCCGAACGTCCTGGCCTGGCTCCCACAGCCAAGGTGGCAGCCAGAACAACTCTTGCTTTCTTTCAAGGTCTCTGGGAACTACTTGCATTGCCACCCAGACTTTGGGGCTGCGGGCTTTCCTGGCCACTCTGTCCTCCAAAGAACCTTTTTTTCACTTTCCCCCAGCACCGGACCCCAATATGCCGAACGTCCTGGCCTGGCTCCCACAGCCAAGGTGGCAGCCAGAACAACTCTTGCTTTCTTTCATGGTCTCTGGGAACTACTTGCATTGCCACCCAGACTTTGGGGCTGCGGGCTTTCCTGGCCACTCTATCCTCCAAAGAACCTTTTTTTCACTTTCCCCCAGCACCGGCCTCCAATATGCCGAACGTCCTGGCCTGGCTCCCACAGCCAAGGTGGCAGCCAGATCAACTCTTGCTTTCTTTCATGGTCTCTGGGAACTACTTGCATTGCCACCCAGACTTTGGGGCTGCACGCTTTCCTGGCCACTCTGTCCTCCAAAGAACCTTTTTTCACTTTCCCCCAGCACCGGCCTCAAATATGCCGAACGTCCTGGCCTGGCTCCCACAGCCAAGGTGGCAGCCAGAACAACTCTTGCTTTCTTTCATGGTCTCTGGGAACTACTTGCATTGCCACCCAGACTTTGGGGCTGCGGGCTTTCCTGGCCACTCTATCCTCCAAAGAACCTTTTTTTCACTTTCCCCCAGCACCGGCCTCCAATATGCCGAACGTCCTGGCCTGGCTCCCACAGCCAAGGTGGCAGCCAGATCAACTCTTGCTTTCTTTCATGGTCTCTGGGAACTACTTGCATTTCCACCCAGACTTTGGGGCTGCACGCTTTCCTGGCCACTCTATCCTCCAAAGAACCTTTTTTCACTTTCCCCCAGCACCGGCCTCAAATATGCCGAACGTCCTGGCCTGGCTCCCACAGCCAAGGTGGCAGCCAGATCAACTCTTGCTTTCTTTCAAGGTCTCTGGGAACTACTTACATTGCCACCCAGACTTTGGGGCTGCGGGCTTTCCTGGCCACTCTCTCCTCAAAAGAACCTTTTTTTCACTTTCCCCCAGCACCGGACCCCAATATGCCGAACGTCCTGGCCTGGCTCCCACAGCCAAGGTGGCAGCCAGAACAACTCTTGCTTTCTTTCATGGTCTCTGGGAACTACTTGCATTGCCACCCAGACTTTGGGGCTGCGGGCTTTCCTGGCCACTCTATCCTCCAAAGAACCTTTTTTTCACTTTCCCCCAGCACCGGCCTCCAATATGCCGAACGTCCTGGCCTGGCTCCCACAGCCAAGGTGGCAGCCAGATCAACTCTTGCTTTCTTTCATGGTCTCTGGGAACTACTTGCATTGCCACCCAGACTTTGGGGCTGCGGGCTTTCCTGGCCACTCTGTCCTCAAAAGAACCTTTTTTCACTTTCCCCCAGCACCGGCCTCAAATATGCCGAACGTCCTGGCCTGGCTCCCACAGCCAAGGTGGCAGCCAGAACAACTCTTGCTTTCTTTCAAGGTCTCTGGGAACTACTTACATTGCCACCCAGACTTTGGGGCTGCGGGCTTTCCTGGCCACTCTATCCTCAAAAGCACATATTTTTCACTTTACCCCTGAACCGGACCCCAATATGCTGAACGTCGTGGCCTGGCTCCCACAGCCAAGGTGGCAGCCAGAACAACTCTTGCTTTCTTTCATGGTCTCTGGGAACTACTTGCATTGCCACCCAGACTTTGGGGCTGCGGGCTTTTCTGGCCACTCTATCCTCCAAAGAACCTTTTTTTCACTTTCCCCCAGCACCGGCCTCCAATATGCCGAACGTCCTGGCCTGGCTCCCACAGCCAAGGTGGCAGCCAGAACAACTCTTGCTTTCTTTCAAGGTCTCTGGGAACTACTTGCATTGCCACCCAGACTTTGGGGCTGCACGCTTTCCTGGCCACTCTATCCTCCAAAGAACCTTTTTTTCACTTTCCCCCAGCACCGGCCTCCAATATGCCGAACGTCCTGGCCTGGCTCCCACAGCCAAGGTGGCAGCCAGAACAACTCTTGCTTTCTTTCAAGGTCTCTGGGAACTACTTGCATTGCCACCCAGACTTTGGGGCTGCGGGCTTTCCTGGCCACTCTGTCCTCCAAAGAACCTTTTTTTCACTTTCCCCCAGCACCGGACCCCAATATGCCGAACGTCCTGGCCTGGCTCCCACAGCCAAGGTGGCAGCCAGAACAACTCTTGCTTTCTTTCATGGTCTCTGGGAACTACTTGCATTGCCACCCAGACTTTGGGGCTGCGGGCTTTCCTGGCCACTCTATCCTCCAAAGAACCTTTTTTTCACTTTCCCCCAGCACCGGCCTCCAATATGCCGAACGTCCTGGCCTGGCTCCCACAGCCAAGGTGGCAGCCAGATCAACTCTTGCTTTCTTTCATGGTCTCTGGGAACTACTTGCATTGCCACCCAGACTTTGGGGCTGCACGCTTTCCTGGCCACTCTGTCCTCCAAAGAACCTTTTTTCACTTTCCCCCAGCACCGGCCTCAAATATGCCGAACGTCCTGGCCTGGCTCCCACAGCCAAGGTGGCAGCCAGAACAACTCTTGCTTTCTTTCATGGTCTCTGGGAACTACTTGCATTGCCACCCAGACTTTGGGGCTGCACGCTTTCCTGGCCACTCTATCCTCCAAAGAACCTTTTTTTCACTTTCCCCCAGCACCGGCCTCCAATATGCCGAACGTCGTGGCCTGGCTCCCACAGCCAAGGTGGCAGCCAGAACAACTCTTGCTTTCTTTCAAGGTCTCTGGGAACTACTTGCATTGCTACCCAGACTTTGGGGCTGCACGCTTTCCTGGCCACTCTATCCTCCAAAGAACCTTTTTTTCACTTTCCCCCAGCACCGGCCTCCAATATGCCGAACGTCCTGGCCTGGCTCCCACAGCCAAGGTGGCAGCCAGAACAACTCTTGCTTTCTTTCATGGTCTCTGGGAACTACTTGCATTGCCACCCAGACTTTGGGGCTGCGGGCTTTTCTGGCCACTCTATCCTCCAAAGAACCTTTTTTTCACTTTCCCCCAGCACCGGCCTCCAATATGCCGAACGTCCTGGCCTGGCTCCCACAGCCAAGGTGGCAGCCAGAACAACTCTTGCTTTCTTTCAAGGTCTCTGGGAACTACTTGCATTGCCACCCAGACTTTGGGGCTGCGGGCTTTCCTGGCCACTCTATCCTCCAAAGAACCTTTTTTTCACTTTCCCCCAGCACCGGCCTCCAATATGCCGAACGTCGTGGCCTGGCTCCCACAGCCAAGGTGGCAGCCAGAACAACTCTTGCTTTCTTTCAAGGTCTCTGGGAACTACTTGCATTGCTACCCAGACTTTGGGGCTGCACGCTTTCCTGGCCACTCTATCCTCCAAAGAACCTTTTTTTCACTTTCCCCCAGCACCGGCCTCCAATATGCCGAACGTCCTGGCCTGGCTCCCACAGCCAAGGTGGCAGCCAGAACAACTCTTGCTTTCTTTCAAGGTCTCTGGGAACTACTTGCATTGCCACCCAGACTTTGGGGCTGCACGCTTTCCTGGCCACTCTATCCTCCAAAGAACCTTTTTTTCACTTTCCCCCAGCACCGGACCCCAATATGCCGAACGTCCTGGCCTGGCTCCCACAGCCAAGGTGGCAGCCAGAACAACTCTTGCTTTCTTTCATGGTCTCTGGGAACTACTTGCATTGCCACCCAGACTTTGGGGCTGCGGGCTTTCCTGGCCACTCTATCCTCCAAAGAACCTTTTTTTCACTTTCCCCCAGCACCGGCCTCCAATATGCCGAACGTCCTGGCCTGGCTCCCACAGCCAAGGTGGCAGCCAGATCAACTCTTGCTTTCTTTCATGGTCTCTGGGAACTACTTGCATTGCCACCCAGACTTTGGGGCTGCACGCTTTCCTGGCCACTCTGTCCTCCAAAGAACCTTTTTTCACTTTCCCCCAGCACCGGCCTCAAATATGCCGAACGTCCTGGCCTGGCTCCCACAGCCAAGGTGGCAGCCAGAACAACTCTTGCTTTCTTTCATGGTCTCTGGGAACTACTTGCATTGCCACCCAGACTTTGGGGCTGCACGCTTTCCTGGCCACTCTATCCTCACAAGCACCTTTTTTTTCACTTTCCCCCAGCACCGGCCTCCAATATGCCGAACGTCCTGGCCTGGCTCCCACAGCCAAGGTGGCAGCCAGAACAACTCTTGCTTTCTTTCAAGGTCTCTGGGAACTACTTGCATTGCTACCCAGACTTTGGGGCTGCACGCTTTCCTGGCCACTCTATCCTCAAAAGAACCTTTTTTTCACTTTCCCCCAGCACCGGACCCCAATATGCCGAACGTCCTGGCCTGGCTCCCACAGCCAAGGTGGCAGCCAGAACAACTCTTGCTTTCTTTCATGGTCTCTGGGAACTACTTGCATTGCCACCCAGACTTTGGGGCTGCGGGCTTTCCTGGCCACTCTATCCTCCAAAGAACCTTTTTTTCACTTTCCCCCAGCACCGGCCTCCAATATGCCGAACGTCCTGGCCTGGCTCCCACAGCCAAGGTGGCAGCCAGATCAACTCTTGCTTTCTTTCATGGTCTCTGGGAACTACTTGCATTGCCACCCAGACTTTGGGGCTGCACGCTTTCCTGGCCACTCTATCCTCCAAAGAACCTTTTTTCACTTTCCCCCAGCACCGGCCTCAAATATGCCGAACGTCCTGGCCTGGCTCCCACAGCCAAGGTGGCAGCCAGAACAACTCTTGCTTTCTTTCAAGGTCTCTGGGAACTACTTACATTGCCACCCAGACTTTGGGGCTGCGGGCTTTCCTGGCCACTCTATCCTCCAAAGAACCTTTTTTTCACTTTCCCCCAGCACCGGACCCCAATATGCCGAACGTCCTGGCCTGGCTCCCACAGCCAAGGTGGCAGCCAGAACAACTCTTGCTTTCTTTCATGGTCTCTGGGAACTACTTGCATTGCCACCCAGACTTTGGGGCTGCGGGCTTTCCTGGCCACTCTATCCTCCAAAGAACCTTTTTTTCACTTTCCCCCAGCACCGGCCTCCAATATGCCGAACGTCCTGGCCTGGCTCCCACAGCCAAGGTGGCAGCCAGATCAACTCTTGCTTTCTTTCATGGTCTCTGGGAACTACTTGCATTTCCACCCAGACTTTGGGGCTGCGGGCTTTCCTGGCCACTCTATCCTCCAAAGAACCTTTTTTCACTTTCCCCCAGCACCGGCCTCAAATATGCCGAACGTCCTGGCCTGGCTCCCACAGCCAAGGTGGCAGCCAGAACAACTCTTGCTTTCTTTCAAGGTCTCTGGGAACTACTTACATTGCCACCCAGACTTTGGGGCTGCGGGCTTTCCTGGCCACTCTCTCCTCAAAAGAACCTTTTTTTCACTTTCCCCCAGCACCGGACCCCAATATGCCGAACGTCCTGGCCTGGCTCCCACAGCCAAGGTGGCAGCCAGAACAACTCTTGCTTTCTTTCATGGTCTCTGGGAACTACTTGCATTGCCACCCAGACTTTGGGGCTGCGGGCTTTCCTGGCCACTCTATCCTCCAAAGAACCTTTTTTTCACTTTCCCCCAGCACCGGCCTCCAATATGCCGAACGTCCTGGCCTGGCTCCCACAGCCAAGGTGGCAGCCAGAACAACTCTTGCTTTCTTTCAAGCTCTCTGGGAACTACTTGCATTGCCACCCAGACTTTGGGGCTGCGGGCTTTCCTGGCCACTCTCTCCTCAAAAGAACCTTTTTTTCACTTTCCCCCAGCACCGGACCCCAATATGCCGAACGTCCTGGCCTGGCTCCCACAGCCAAGGTGGCAGCCAGAACAACTCTTGCTTTCTTTCATGGTCTCTGGGAACTACTTGCATTGCCACCCAGACTTTGGGGCTGCGGGCTTTCCTGGCCACTCTATCCTCCAAAGAACCTTTTTTTCACTTTCCCCCAGCACCGGCCTCCAATATGCCGAACGTCCTGGCCTGGCTCCCACAGCCAAGGTGGCAGCCAGATCAACTCTTGCTTTCTTTCATGGTCTCTGGGAACTACTTGCATTGCCACCCAGACTTTGGGGCTGCACGCTTTCCTGGCCACTCTATCCTCCAAAGAACCTTTTTTCACTTTCCCCCAGCACCGGCCTCAAATATGCCGAACGTCCTGGCCTGGCTCCCACAGCCAAGGTGGCAGCCAGAACAACTCTTGCTTTCTTTCAAGGTCTCTGGGAACTACTTACATTGCCACCCAGACTTTGGGGCTGCGGGCTTTCCTGGCCACTCTATCCTCAAAAGCACATATTTTTCACTTTACCCCTGAACCGGACCCCAATATGCTGAATGTCGTGGCCTGGCTCCCACAGCCAAGGTGGCAGCCAGAACAACTCTTGCTTTCTTTCATGGTCTCTGGGAACTACTTGCATTGCCACCCAGACTTTGGGGCTGCGGGCTTTTCTGGCCACTCTATCCTCCAAAGAACCTTTTTTTCACTTTCCCCCAGCACCGGCCTCCAATATGCCGAGCGTCCTGGCCTGGCTCCCACAGCCAAGGTGGCAGCCAGAACAACTCTTGCTTTCTTTCAAGGTCTCTGGGAACTACTTGCATTGCTACCCAGACTTTGGGGCTGCACGCTTTCCTGGCCACTCTATCCTCCAAAGAACCTTTTTTTCACTTTCCCCCAGCACCGGCCTCCAATATGCCGAACGTCCTGGCCTGGCTCCCACAGCCAAGGTGGCAGCCAGAACAACTCTTGCTTTCTTTCAAGGTCTCTGGGAACTACTTGCATTGCCACCCAGACTTTGGGGCTGCGGGCTTTCCTGGCCACTCTATCCTCCAAAGAACCTTTTTTTCACTTTCCCCCAGCACCGGCCTCCAATATGCCGAGCGTCCTGGCCTGGCTCCCACAGCCAAGGTGGCAGCCAGAACAACTCTTGCTTTCTTTCATGGTCTCTGGGAACTACTTGCATTGCCACCCAGACTTTGGGGCTGCGGGCTTTCCTGGCCACTCTATCCTCCAAAGAACCTTTTTTTCACTTTCCCCCAGCACCGGCCTCCAATATGCCGAACGTCCTGGCCTGGCTCCCACAGCCAAGGTGGCAGCCAGATCAACTCTTGCTTTCTTTCATGGTCTCTGGGAACTACTTGCATTGCCACCCAGACTTTGGGGCTGCACGCTTTCCTGGCCACTCTGTCCTCAAAAGAACCTTTTTTCACTTTCCCCCAGCACCGGCCTCAAATATGCCGAACGTCCTGGCCTGGCTCCCACAGCCAAGGTGGCAGCCAGAACAACTCTTGCTTTCTTTCAAGGTCTCTGGGAACTACTTACATTGCCACCCAGACTTTGGGGCTGCGGGCTTTCCTGGCCACTCTATCCTCAAAAGCACATATTTTTCACTTTACCCCTGAACCGGACCCCAATATGCTGAACGTCGTGGCCTGGCTCCCACAGCCAAGGTGGCAGCCAGAACAACTCTTGCTTTCTTTCATGGTCTCTGGGAACTACTTGCATTGCCACCCAGACTTTGGGGCTGCGGGCTTTTCTGGCCACTCTATCCACCAAAGAACCTTTTTTTCACTTTCCCCCAGCACCGGCCTCCAATATGCCGAGCGTCCTGGCCTGGCTCCCACAGCCAAGGTGGCAGCCAGAACAACTCTTGCTTTCTTTCAAGGTCTCTGGGAACTACTTGCATTGCTACCCAGACTTTGGGGCTGCACGCTTTCCTGGCCACTCTGTCCTCCAAAGAACCTTTTTTTCACTTTCCCCCAGCACCGGCCTCCAATATGCCGAACGTCCTGGCCTGGCTCCCACAGCCAAGGTGGCAGCCAGAACAACTCTTGCTTTCTTTCATGGTCTCTGGGAACTACTTGCATTGCTACCCAGACTTTGGGGCTGCACGCTTTCCTGGCCACTCTATCCTCCAAAGAACCTTTTTTTCACTTTCCCCCAGCACCGGCCTCCAATATGCCGAACGTCCTGGCCTGGCTCCCACAGCCAAGGTGGCAGCCAGAACAACTCTTGCTTTCTTTCAAGGTCTCTGGGAACTACTTGCATTGCCACCCAGACTTTGGGGCTGCGGGCTTTCCTGGCCACTCTCTCCTCAAAAGAACCTTTTTTTCACTTTCCCCCAGCACCGACCTCCAATATGCCGAACGTCCTGGCCTGGCTCCCACAGCCAAGGTGGCAGCCAGAACAACTCTTGCTTTCTTTCATGGTCTCTGGGAACTACTTGCATTGCCACCCAGACTTTGGGGCTGCGGGCTTTTCTGGCCACTCTATCCTCCGAAGAACCTTTTTTCACTTTCCCCCAGCACCGGCCTCCAATATGCCGAACGTCCTGGCCTGGCTCCCACAGCCAAGGTGGCAGCCAGAACAACTCTTGCTTTCTTTCAAGGTCTCTGGGAACTACTTGCATTGCCACCCAGACTTTGGGGCTGCGGGCTTTCCTGGCCACTCTGTCCTCACAAGCACCTTTTTTTTCACTTTCCCCCAGCACCGGCCTCCAATATGCCGAACGTCGTGGCCTGGCTCCCACAGCCAAGGTGGCAGCCAGAACAACTCTTGCTTTCTTTCAAGGTCTCTGGGAACTACTTGCATTGCTACCCAGACTTTGGGGCTGCACGCTTTCCTGGCCACTCTATCCTCAAAAGAACCTTTTTTTCACTTTCCCCCAGCACCGGCCTCCAATATGCCGAACGTCCTGGCCTGGCTCCCACAGCCAAGGTGGCAGCCAGAACAACTCTTGCTTTCTTTCATGGTCTCTGGGAACTACTTGCATTGCCACCCAGACTTTGGGGCTGCGGGCTTTCCTGGCCACTCTATCCTCCGAAGAACCTTTTTTCACTTTCCCCCAGCACCGGCCTCAAATATGCCGAACGTCCTGGCCTGGCTCCCACAGCCAAGGTGGCAGCCAGATCAACTCTTGCTTTCTTTCAAGGTCTCTGGGAACTACTTGCATTGCCACCCAGACTTTGGGGCTGCACGCTTTCCTGGCCACTCTGTCCTCACAAGCACCTTTTTTTCACTTTCCCCCAGCACCGGCCTCCAATATGCCGAACGTCCTGGCCTGGTTCCCACAGCCAAGGTGGCAGCCAGAACAACTCTTGCTTTCTTTCATGGTCTCTGGGAACTACTTGCATTTCCACCCAGACTTTGGGGCTGCACGCTTTCCTGGCCACTCTATCCTCCAAAGAACCTTTTTTCACTTTCCCCCAGCACCGGCCTCCAATATGCCGAACGTCCTGGCCTGGCTCCCACAGCCAAGGTGGCAGCCAGATCAACTCTTGCTTTCTTTCATGGTCTCTGGGAACTACTTGCATTGCCACCCAGACTTTGGGGCTGCACGCTTTCCTGGCCACTCTATCCTCCAAAGAACCTTTTTTTCACTTTCCCCCAGCACCGGACCCCAATATGCCGAACGTCCTGGCCTGGCTCCCACAGCCAAGGTGGCAGCCAGAACAACTCTTGCTTTCTTTCAAGGTCTCTGGGAACTACTTGCATTGCCACCCAGACTTTGGGGCTGCGGGCTTTCCTGGCCACTCTATCCTCAAAAGAACCTTTTTTTCACTTTCCCCCAGCACCGGCCTCAAATATGCCGAACGTCCTGGCCTGGCTCCCACAGCCAAGGTGGCAGCCAGATCAACTCTTGCTTTCTTTCATGGTCTCTGGGAACTACTTGCATTGCCACCCAGACTTTGGGGCTGCGGGCTTTCCTGGCCACTCTGTCCTCACAAGCACCTTTTTTTTCACTTTCCCCCAGCACCGGCCTCCAATATGCCGAACGTCGTGGCCTGGCTCCCACAGCCAAGGTGGCAGCCAGAACAACTCTTGCTTTCTTTCAAGGTCTCTGGGAACTACTTGCATTGCTACCCAGACTTTGGGGCTGCACGCTTTCCTGGCCACTCTATCCTCCAAAGAACCTTTTTTTCACTTTCCCCCAGCACCGGCCTCAAATATGCCGAACGTCCTGGCCTGGCTCCCACAGCCAAGGTGGCAGCCAGAACAACTCTTGCTTTCTTTCAAGGTCTCTGGGAACTACTTGCATTGCCACCCAGACTTTGGGGCTGTGGGCTTTCCTGGCCACTCTATCCTCAAAAGAACCTTTTTTTCACTTTCCCCCAGCACCGGACCCCAATATGCCGAACGTCCTGGCCTGGCTCCCACAGCCAAGGTGGCAGCCAGAACAACTCTTGCTTTCTTTCATGGTCTCTGGGAACTACTTGCATTGCCACCCAGACTTTGGGGCTGCGGGCTTTCCTGGCCACTCTATCCTCCAAAGAACCTTTTTTTCACTTTCCCCCAGCACCGGCCTCCAATATGCCGAACGTCCTGGCCTGGCTCCCACAGCCAAGGTGGCAGCCAGATCAACTCTTGCTTTCTTTCATGGTCTCTGGGAACTACTTGCATTGCCACCCAGACTTTGGGGCTGCACGCTTTCCTGGCCACTCTATCCTCCAAAGAACCTTTTTTCACTTTCCCCCAGCACCGGCCTCCAATATGCCGAACGTCCTGGCCTGGTTCCCACAGCCAAGGTGGCAGCCAGAACAACTCTTGCTTTCTTTCAAGGTCTCTGGGAACTACTTGCATTGCCACCCAGACTTTGGGGCTGCGGGCTTTCCTGGCCACTCTCTCCTCAAAAGAACCTTTTTTTCACTTTCCCCCAGCACCGGACCCCAATATGCCGAACGTCCTGGCCTGGCTCCCACAGCCAAGGTGGCAGCCAGAACAACTCTTGCTTTCTTTCATGGTCTTTGGGAACTACTTGCATTGCCACCCAGACTTTGGGGCTGCGGGCTTTCCTGGCCACTCTATCCTCCAAAGAACCTTTTTTTCACTTTCCCCCAGCACCGGCCTCCAATATGCCGAACGTCCTGGCCTGGCTCCCACAGCCAAGGTGGCAGCCAGATCAACTCTTGCTTTCTTTCATGGTCTCTGGGAACTACTTGCATTGCCACCCAGACTTTGGGGCTGCACGCTTTCCTGGCCACGCTATCCTCCAAAGAACCTTTTTTCACTTTCCCCCAGCACCGGCCTCAAATATGCCGAACGTCCTGGCCTGGCTCCCACAGCCAAGGTGGCAGCCAGAACAACTCTTGCTTTCTTTCAAGGTCTCTGGGAACTACTTACATTGCCACCCAGACTTTGGGGCTGCGGGCTTTCCTGGCCACTCTATCCTCAAAAGCACATATTTTTCACTTTACCCCTGAACCGGACCCCAATATGCTGAACGTCCTGGCCTGGCTCCCACAGCCAAGGTGGCAGCCAGATCAACTCTTGCTTTCTTTCATGGTCTCTGGGAACTACTTGCATTGCCACCCAGACTTTGGGGCTGCACGCTTTCCTGGCCACTCTGTCCTCCAAAGAACCTTTTTTTCACTTTCCCCCAGCACCGGCCTCCAATATGCCGAACGTCCTGG
Source organism: Numenius arquata (assembly GCF_964106895.1). Lineage (NCBI taxonomy): Eukaryota > Metazoa > Chordata > Aves > Charadriiformes > Scolopacidae > Numenius > Numenius arquata. The sequence continues at coordinate 216,343 of NW_027414639.1, read as the reverse complement.
CCTGGCTCCCACAGCCAAGGTGGCAGCCAGATCAACTCTTGCTTTCTTTCATGGTCTCTGGGAACTACTTGCATTGCCACCCAGACTTTGGGGCTGCACGCTTTCCTGGCCACGCTATCCTCCAAAGAACCTTTTTTCACTTTCCCCCAGCACCGGCCTCAAATATGCCGAACGTCCTGGCCTGGCTCCCACAGCCAAGGTGGCAGCCAGAACAACTCTTGCTTTCTTTCAAGGTCTCTGGGAACTACTTGCATTGCCACCCAGACTTTGGGGCTGCACGCTTTCCTGGCCACTCTGTCCTCACAAGCACCTTTTTTTCACTTTCCCCCAGCACCGGCCTCAAATATGCCGAACGTCCTGGCCTGGTTCCCACAGCCAAGGTGGCAGCCAGAACAACTCTTGCTTTCTTTCAAGGTCTCTGGGAACTACTTGCATTGCCACCCAGACTTTGGGGCTGCGGGCTTTCCTGGCCACTCTATCCTCCAAAGAACCTTTTTTTCACTTTCCCCCAGCACCGGACCCCAATATGCCGAACGTCCTGGCCTGGCTCCCACAGCCAAGGTGGCAGCCAGAACAACTCTTGCTTTCTTTCAAGGTCTCTGGGAACTACTTGCATTGCCACCCAGACTTTGGGGCTGCGGGCTTTCCTGGCCACTCTATCCTCCAAAGAACCTTTTTTCACTTTCCCCCAGCACCGGCCTCCAATATGCCGAACGTCCTGGCCTGGCTCCCACAGCCAAGGTGGCAGCCAGAACAACTCTTGCTTTCTTTCATGGTCTCTGGGAACTACTTGCATTGCCACCCAGACTTTGGGGCTGCGGGCTTTTCTGGCCACTCTATCCTCCAAAGAACCTTTTTTTCACTTTCCCCCAGCACCGGCCTCCAATATGCCGAACGTCCTGGCCTGGCTCCCACAGCCAAGGTGGCAGCCAGAACAACTCTTGCTTTCTTTCAAGGTCTCTGGGAACTACTTGCGTTGCCACCCAGACTTTGGGGCTGCACGCTTTCCTGGCCACTCTATCCTCCAAAGAACCTTTTTTCACTTTCCCCCAGCACCGGCCTCCAATATGCTGAACGTCCTGGCCTGGCTCCCACAGCCAAGGTGGCAGCCAGAACAACTCTTGCTTTCTTTCAAGGTCTCTGGGAACTACTTGCATTGCCACCCAGACTTTGGGGCTGCGGGCTTTCCTGGCCACTCTCTCCTCAAAAGAACCTTTTTTTCACTTTCCCCCAGCACCGGACCCCAATATGCCGAACGTCCTGGCCTGGCTCCCACAGCCAAGGTGGCAGCCAGAACAACTCTTGCTTTCTTTCATGGTCTTTGGGAACTACTTGCATTGCCACCCAGACTTTGGGGCTGCGGGCTTTCCTGGCCACTCTATCCTCCAAAGAACCTTTTTTTCACTTTCCCCCAGCACCGGCCTCCAATATGCCGAACGTCCTGGCCTGGCTCCCACAGCCAAGGTGGCAGCCAGATCAACTCTTGCTTTCTTTCATGGTCTCTGGGAACTACTTGCATTGCCACCCAGACTTTGGGGCTGCACGCTTTCCTGGCCACTCTATCCTCCAAAGAACCTTTTTTCACTTTCCCCCAGCACCGGCCTCAAATATGCCGAACGTCCTGGCCTGGCTCCCACAGCCAAGGTGGCAGCCAGAACAACTCTTGCTTTCTTTCAAGGTCTCTGGGAACTACTTACATTGCCACCCAGACTTTGGGGCTGCGGGCTTTCCTGGCCACTCTATCCTCAAAAGCACATATTTTTCACTTTACCCCTGAACCGGACCCCAATATGCTGAACGTCGTGGCCTGGCTCCCACAGCCAAGGTGGCAGCCAGATCAACTCTTGCTTTCTTTCATGGTCTCTGGGAACTACTTGCATTGCCACCCAGACTTTGGGGCTGCGGGCTTTCCTGGCCACTTTATCCTCCAAAGAACCTTTTTTCAATTTCCCCCAGCACCGGACCCCAATATGCCGAACGTCCTGGCCTGGCTCCCACAGCCAAGGTGGCAGCCAGAACAACTCTTGCTTTCTTTCAAGGTCTCTGGGAACTACTTGCATTGCCACCCAGACTTTGGGGCTGCGGGCTTTCCTGGCCACTCTCTCCTCAAAAGAACCTTTTTTTCACTTTCCCCCAGCACCGGCCTCCAATATGCCGAACGTCCTGGCCTGGCTCCCACAGCCAAGGTGGCAGCCAGATCAACTCTTGCTTTCTTTCATGGTCTCTGGGAACTACTTGCATTGCCACCCAGACTTTGGGGCTGCACGCTTTCCTGGCCACTCTGTCCTCAAAAGAACCTTTTTTTCACTTTCCCCCAGCACCGGCCTCCAATATGCCGAACGTCCTGGCCTGGCTCCCACAGCCAAGGTGGCAGCCAGATCAACTCTTGCTTTCTTTCATGGTCTCTGGGAACTACTTGCATTGCCACCCAGACTTTGGGGCTGCACGCTTTCCTGGCCACTTTATCCTCCGAAGAACCTTTTTTCACTTTCCTCCAGCACCGGCCTCAAATATGCCGAACGTCCTGGCCTGGCTCCCACAGCCAAGGTGGCAGCCAGAACAACTCTTGCTTTCTTTCAAGGTCTCTGGGAACTACTTGCATTGCCACCCAGACTTTGGGGCTGCGGGCTTTCCTGGCCACTCTGTCCTCACAAGCACCTTTTTTTCACTTTCCCCCAGCACCGGCCTCAAATATGCCGAACGTCCTGGCCTGGTTCCCACAGCCAAGGTGGCAGCCAGAACAACTCTTGCTTTCTTTCAAGGTCTCTGGGAACTACTTGCATTGCTACCCAGACTTTGGGGCTGCACGCTTTCCTGGCCACTCTATCCTCCAAAGCACCTTTTTTTCACTTTCCCCCAGCACCGGACCCCAATATGCCGAACGTCCTGGCCTGGCTCCCACAGCCAAGGTGGCAGCCAGAACAACTCTTGCTTTCTTTCAAGGTCTCTGGGAACTACTTGCATTGCCACCCAGACTTTGGGGCTGCGGGCTTTCCTGGCCACTCTCTCCTCAAAAGAACCTTTTTTTCACTTTCCCCCAGCACCGGACCCCAATATGCCGAACGTCCTGGCCTGGCTCCCACAGCCAAGGTGGCAGCCAGAACAACTCTTGCTTTCTTTCATGGTCTCTGGGAACTACTTGCATTTCCACCCAGACTTTGGGGCTGCACGCTTTCCTGGCCACTCTATCCTCCAAAGAACCTTTTTTCACTTTCCCCCAGCACCGGCCTCAAATATGCCGAACGTCCTGGCCTGGCTCCCACAGCCAAGGTGGCAGCCAGAACAACTCTTGCTTTCTTTCATGGTCTCTGGGAACTACTTGCATTGCCACCCAGACTTTGGGGCTGCGGGCTTTCCTGGCCACTCTATCCTCCAAAGAACCTTTTTTTCACTTTCCCCCAGCACCGACCTCCAATATGCCGAACGTCCTGGCCTGGCTCCCACAGCCAAGGTGGCAGCCAGAACAACTCTTGCTTTCTTTCAAGGTCTCTGGGAACTACTTGCATTGCCACCCAGACTTTGGGGCTGCGGGCTTTCCTGGCCACTCTATCCTCCAAAGAACCTTTTTTTCACTTTACCCCTGAACCGGACCCCAATATGCTGAACGTCCTGGCCTGGCTCCCACAGCCAAGGTGGCAGCCAGAACAACTCTTGCTTTCTTTCATGGTCTCTGGGAACTACTTGCATTGCCACCCAGACTTTGGGGCTGCGGGCTTTCCTGGCCACTCTCTCCTCAAAAGAACCTTTTTTTCACTTTCCCCCAGCACCGGACCCCAATATGCCGAACGTCCTGGCCTGGCTCCCACAGCCAAGGTGGCAGCCAGAACAACTCTTGCTTTCTTTCATGGTCTCTGGGAACTACTTGCATTTCCACCCAGACTTTGGGGCTGCACGCTTTCCTGGCCACTCTATCCTCCAAAGAACCTTTTTTCACTTTCCCCCAGCACCGGCCTCAAATATGCCGAACGTCCTGGCCTGGCTCCCACAGCCAAGGTGGCAGCCAGAACAACTCTTGCTTTCTTTCATGGTCTCTGGGAACTACTTGCATTGCCACCCAGACTTTGGGGCTGCGGGCTTTCCTGGCCACTCTATCCTCCAAAGAACCTTTTTTTCACTTTCCCCCAGCACCGACCTCCAATATGCCGAACGTCCTGGCCTGGCTCCCACAGCCAAGGTGGCAGCCAGAACAACTCTTGCTTTCTTTCAAGGTCTCTGGGAACTACTTGCATTGCCACCCAGACTTTGGGGCTGCACGCTTTCCTGGCCACTCTATCCTCCAAAGAACCTTTTTTTCACTTTACCCCTGAACCGGACCCCAATATGCTGAACGTCCTGGCCTGGCTCCCACAGCCAAGGTGGCAGCCAGAACAACTCTTGCTTTCTTTCATGGTCTCTGGGAACTACTTGCATTGCCACCCAGACTTTGGGGCTGCGGGCTTTCCTGGCCACTCTATCCTCCAAAGAACCTTTTTTTCACTTTCCCCCAGCACCGGCCTCCAATATGCCGAACACCGTGGCCTGGCTCCCACAGCCAAGGTGGCAGCCAGAACAACTCTTGCTTTCTTTCAAGGTCTCTGGGAACTACTTGCATTGCTACCCAGACTTTGGGGCTGCACGCTTTCCTGGCCACTCTATCCTCCAAAGAACCTTTTTTTCACTTTCCCCCAGCACTGGCCTCCAATATGCCGAACGTCCTGGCCTGGCTCCCACAGCCAAGGTGGCAGCCAGAACAACTCTTGCTTTCTTTCATGGTCTCTGGGAACTACTTGCATTGCCACCCAGACTTTGGGGCTGCGGGCTTTCCTGGCCACTCTATCCTCAAAAGAACCTTTTTTTCACTTTCCCCCAGCACCGGACCCCAATATGCCGAACGTCCTGGCCTGGCTCCCACAGCCAAGGTGGCAGCCAGAACAACTCTTGCTTTCTTTCAAGGTCTCTGGGAACTACTTGCATTGCCACCCAGACTTTGGGGCTGCGGGCTTTCCTGGCCACTCTATCCTCCAAAGAACCTTTTTTCACTTTCCCCCAGCACCGGCCTCAAATATGCCGAACGTCCTGGCCTGGCTCCCACAGCCAAGGTGGCAGCCAGAACAACTCTTGCTTTCTTTCATGGTCTCTGGGAACTACTTGCATTGCCACCCAGACTTTGGGGCTGCGGGCTTTTCTGGCCACTCTATCCTCCAAAGAACCTTTTTTTCACTTTCCCCCAGCACCGGCCTCCAATATGCCGAACGTCGTGGCCTGGCTCCCACAGCCAAGGTGGCAGCCAGAACAACTCTTGCTTTCTTTCAAGGTCTCTGGGAACTACTTGCGTTGCTACCCAGACTTTGGGGCTGCACGCTTTCCTGGCCACTCTATCCTCCAAAGAACCTTTTTTCACTTTCCCCCAGCACCGGCCTCCAATATGCTGAACGTCCTGGCCTGGCTCCCACAGCCAAGGTGGCAGCCAGAACAACTCTTGCTTTCTTTCAAGGTCTCTGGGAACTACTTGCATTGCCACCCAGACTTTGGGGCTGCGGGCTTTCCTGGCCACTCTCTCCTCAAAAGAACCTTTTTTTCACTTTCCCCCAGCACCGGACCCCAATATGCCGAACGTCCTGGCCTGGCTCCCACAGCCAAGGTGGCAGCCAGAACAACTCTTGCTTTCTTTCATGGTCTCTGGGAACTGTTTGCATTGCCACCCAGACTTTGGGGCTGCGGGCTTTCCTGGCCACTCTATCCTCCAAAGAACCTTTTTTTCACTTTCCCCCAGCACCGGCCTCCAATATGCCGAACGTCCTGGCCTGGCTCCCACAGCCAAGGTGGCAGCCAGATCAACTCTTGCTTTCTTTCATGGTCTCTGGGAACTACTTGCATTGCCACCCAGACTTTGGGGCTGCACGCTTTCCTGGCCACTCTATCCTCCAAAGAACCTTTTTTCACTTTCCCCCAGCACCGGCCTCAAATATGCCGAACGTCCTGGCCTGGCTCCCACAGCCAAGGTGGCAGCCAGATCAACTCTTGCTTTCTTTCATGGTCTCTGGGAACTACTTGCATTGCCACCCAGACTTTGGGGCTGCACGCTTTCCTGGCCACTTTATCCTCCAAAGAACCTTTTTTCACTTTCCTCCAGCACCGGCCTCAAATATGCCGAACGTCCTGGCCTGGCTCCCACAGCCAAGGTGGCAGCCAGAACAACTCTTGCTTTCTTTCAAGGTCTCTGGGAACTACTTGCATTGCCACCCAGACTTTGGGGCTGCGGGCTTTCCTGGCCACTCTGTCCTCACAAGCACCTTTTTTTCACTTTCCCCCAGCACCGGCCTCAAATATGCCGAACGTCCTGGCCTGGTTCCCACAGCCAAGGTGGCAGCCAGAACAACTCTTGCTTTCTTTCAAGGTCTCTGGGAACTACTTGCATTGCCACCCAGACTTTGGGGCTGCGGGCTTTCCTGGCCACTCTATCCTCAAAAGAACCTTTTTTTCACTTTCCCCCAGCACCGGACCCCAATATGCCGAACGTCCTGGCCTGGCTCCCACAGCCAAGGTGGCAGCCAGAACAACTCTTGCTTTCTTTCATGGTCTCTGGGAACTACTTGCATTGCCACCCAGACTTTGGGGCTGCGGGCTTTCCTGGCCACTCTATCCTCCAAAGAACCTTTTTTCACTTTCCCCCAGCACCGGCCTCCAATATGCTGAACGTCCTGGCCTGGCTCCCACAGCCAAGGTGGCAGCCAGAACAACTCTTGCTTTCTTTCATGGTCTCTGGGAACTACTTGCATTGCCACCCAGACTTTGGGGCTGCGGGCTTTCCTGGCCACTCTATCCTCAAAAGCTCATATTTTTCACTTTACCCCTGAACCGGACCCCAATATGCTGAACGTCCTGGCCTGGCTCCCACAGCCAAGGTGGCAGCCAGATCAACTCTTGCTTTCTTTCATGGTCTCTGGGAACTACTTGCATTGCCACCCAGACTTTGGGGCTGCACGCTTTCCTGGCCACTCTATCCTCAAAAGAACCTTTTTTCACTTTCCCCCAGCACCGGCCTCAAATATGCCGAACGTCCTGGCCTGGCTCCCACAGCCAAGGTGGCAGCCAGATCAACTCTTGCTTTCTTTCATGGTCTCTGGGAACTACTTGCATTGCCACCCAGACTTTGGGGCTGCACGCTTTCCTGGCCACTTTATCCTCCGAAGAACCTTTTTTCACTTTCCTCCAGCACCGGCCTCAAATATGCCGAACGTCCTGGCCTGGCTCCCACAGCCAAGGTGGCAGCCAGAACAACTCTTGCTTTCTTTCAAGGTCTCTGGGAACTACTTGCATTGCCACCCAGACTTTGGGGCTGCGGGCTTTCCTGGCCACTCTGTCCTCACAAGCACCTTTTTTTCACTTTCCCCCAGCACCGGCCTCAAATATGCCGAACGTCCTGGCCTGGTTCCCACAGCCAAGGTGGCAGCCAGAACAACTCTTGCTTTCTTTCAAGGTCTCTGGGAACTACTTGCATTGCTACCCAGACTTTGGGGCTGCACGCTTTCCTGGCCACTCTATCCTCCAAAGCACCTTTTTTTCACTTTCCCCCAGCACCGGACCCCAATATGCCGAACGTCCTGGCCTGGCTCCCACAGCCAAGGTGGCAGCCAGAACAACTCTTGCTTTCTTTCAAGGTCTCTGGGAACTACTTGCATTGCCACCCAGACTTTGGGGCTGCGGGCTTTCCTGGCCACTCTCTCCTCAAAAGAACCTTTTTTTCACTTTCCCCCAGCACCGGACCCCAATATGCCGAACGTCCTGGCCTGGCTCCCACAGCCAAGGTGGCAGCCAGAACAACTCTTGCTTTCTTTCATGGTCTCTGGGAACTACTTGCATTTCCACCCAGACTTTGGGGCTGCACGCTTTCCTGGCCACTCTATCCTCCAAAGAACCTTTTTTCACTTTCCCCCAGCACCGGCCTCAAATATGCCGAACGTCCTGGCCTGGCTCCCACAGCCAAGGTGGCAGCCAGAACAACTCTTGCTTTCTTTCATGGTCTCTGGGAACTACTTGCATTGCCACCCAGACTTTGGGGCTGCGGGCTTTCCTGGCCACTCTATCCTCCAAAGAACCTTTTTTTCACTTTCCCCCAGCACCGACCTCCAATATGCCGAACGTCCTGGCCTGGCTCCCACAGCCAAGGTGGCAGCCAGAACAACTCTTGCTTTCTTTCAAGGTCTCTGGGAACTACTTGCATTGCCACCCAGACTTTGGGGCTGCGGGCTTTCCTGGCCACTCTATCCTCCAAAGAACCTTTTTTTCACTTTACCCCTGAACCGGACCCCAATATGCTGAACGTCCTGGCCTGGCTCCCACAGCCAAGGTGGCAGCCAGAACAACTCTTGCTTTCTTTCATGGTCTCTGGGAACTACTTGCATTGCCACCCAGACTTTGGGGCTGCGGGCTTTCCTGGCCACTCTCTCCTCAAAAGAACCTTTTTTTCACTTTCCCCCAGCACCGGACCCCAATATGCCGAACGTCCTGGCCTGGCTCCCACAGCCAAGGTGGCAGCCAGAACAACTCTTGCTTTCTTTCATGGTCTCTGGGAACTACTTGCATTTCCACCCAGACTTTGGGGCTGCACGCTTTCCTGGCCACTCTATCCTCCAAAGAACCTTTTTTCACTTTCCCCCAGCACCGGCCTCAAATATGCCGAACGTCCTGGCCTGGCTCCCACAGCCAAGGTGGCAGCCAGAACAACTCTTGCTTTCTTTCATGGTCTCTGGGAACTACTTGCATTGCCACCCAGACTTTGGGGCTGCGGGCTTTCCTGGCCACTCTATCCTCCAAAGAACCTTTTTTTCACTTTCCCCCAGCACCGACCTCCAATATGCCGAACGTCCTGGCCTGGCTCCCACAGCCAAGGTGGCAGCCAGAACAACTCTTGCTTTCTTTCAAGGTCTCTGGGAACTACTTGCATTGCCACCCAGACTTTGGGGCTGCGGGCTTTCCTGGCCACTCTATCCTCCAAAGAACCTTTTTTTCACTTTACCCCTGAACCGGACCCCAATATGCTGAACGTCCTGGCCTGGCTCCCACAGCCAAGGTGGCAGCCAGAACAACTCTTGCTTTCTTTCATGGTCTCTGGGAACTACTTGCATTGCCACCCAGACTTTGGGGCTGCGGGCTTTCCTGGCCACTCTATCCTCCAAAGAACCTTTTTTTCACTTTCCCCCAGCACCGGCCTCCAATATGCCGAACACCGTGGCCTGGCTCCCACAGCCAAGGTGGCAGCCAGAACAACTCTTGCTTTCTTTCAAGGTCTCTGGGAACTACTTGCATTGCTACCCAGACTTTGGGGCTGCACGCTTTCCTGGCCACTCTATCCTCCAAAGAACCTTTTTTTCACTTTCCCCCAGCACTGGCCTCCAATATGCCGAACGTCCTGGCCTGGCTCCCACAGCCAAGGTGGCAGCCAGAACAACTCTTGCTTTCTTTCAAGGTCTCTGGGAACTACTTGCATTGCCACCCAGACTTTGGGGCTGCGGGCTTTCCTGGCCACTCTATCCTCAAAAGAACCTTTTTTTCACTTTCCCCCAGCACCGGACCCCAATATGCCGAACGTCCTGGCCTGGCTCCCACAGCCAAGGTGGCAGCCAGAACAACTCTTGCTTTCTTTCAAGGTCTCTGGGAACTACTTGCATTGCCACCCAGACTTTGGGGCTGCGGGCTTTCCTGGCCACTCTATCCTCCAAAGAACCTTTTTTCACTTTCCCCCAGCACCGGCCTCAAATATGCCGAACGTCCTGGCCTGGCTCCCACAGCCAAGGTGGCAGCCAGAACAACTCTTGCTTTCTTTCATGGTCTCTGGGAACTACTTGCATTGCCACCCAGACTTTGGGGCTGCGGGCTTTTCTGGCCACTCTATCCTCCAAAGAACCTTTTTTTCACTTTCCCCCAGCACCGGCCTCCAATATGCCGAACGTCGTGGCCTGGCTCCCACAGCCAAGGTGGCAGCCAGAACAACTCTTGCTTTCTTTCAAGGTCTCTGGGAACTACTTGCGTTGCTACCCAGACTTTGGGGCTGCACGCTTTCCTGGCCACTCTATCCTCCAAAGAACCTTTTTTCACTTTCCCCCAGCACCGGCCTCCAATATGCTGAACGTCCTGGCCTGGCTCCCACAGCCAAGGTGGCAGCCAGAACAACTCTTGCTTTCTTTCAAGGTCTCTGGGAACTACTTGCATTGCCACCCAGACTTTGGGGCTGCGGGCTTTCCTGGCCACTCTCTCCTCAAAAGAACCTTTTTTTCACTTTCCCCCAGCACCGGACCCCAATATGCCGAACGTCCTGGCCTGGCTCCCACAGCCAAGGTGGCAGCCAGAACAACTCTTGCTTTCTTTCATGGTCTCTGGGAACTGTTTGCATTGCCACCCAGACTTTGGGGCTGCGGGCTTTCCTGGCCACTCTATCCTCCAAAGAACCTTTTTTTCACTTTCCCCCAGCACCGGCCTCCAATATGCCGAACGTCCTGGCCTGGCTCCCACAGCCAAGGTGGCAGCCAGATCAACTCTTGCTTTCTTTCATGGTCTCTGGGAACTACTTGCATTGCCACCCAGACTTTGGGGCTGCACGCTTTCCTGGCCACTCTATCCTCCAAAGAACCTTTTTTCACTTTCCCCCAGCACCGGCCTCAAATATGCCGAACGTCCTGGCCTGGCTCCCACAGCCAAGGTGGCAGCCAGATCAACTCTTGCTTTCTTTCATGGTCTCTGGGAACTACTTGCATTGCCACCCAGACTTTGGGGCTGCACGCTTTCCTGGCCACTTTATCCTCCAAAGAACCTTTTTTCACTTTCCTCCAGCACCGGCCTCAAATATGCCGAACGTCCTGGCCTGGCTCCCACAGCCAAGGTGGCAGCCAGAACAACTCTTGCTTTCTTTCAAGGTCTCTGGGAACTACTTGCATTGCCACCCAGACTTTGGGGCTGCGGGCTTTCCTGGCCACTCTGTCCTCACAAGCACCTTTTTTTCACTTTCCCCCAGCACCGGCCTCAAATATGCCGAACGTCCTGGCCTGGTTCCCACAGCCAAGGTGGCAGCCAGAACAACTCTTGCTTTCTTTCAAGGTCTCTGGGAACTACTTGCATTGCCACCCAGACTTTGGGGCTGCGGGCTTTCCTGGCCACTCTATCCTCAAAAGAACCTTTTTTTCACTTTCCCCCAGCACCGGACCCCAATATGCCGAACGTCCTGGCCTGGCTCCCACAGCCAAGGTGGCAGCCAGAACAACTCTTGCTTTCTTTCATGGTCTCTGGGAACTACTTGCATTGCCACCCAGACTTTGGGGCTGCGGGCTTTCCTGGCCACTCTATCCTCCAAAGAACCTTTTTTCACTTTCCCCCAGCACCGGCCTCCAATATGCTGAACGTCCTGGCCTGGCTCCCACAGCCAAGGTGGCAGCCAGAACAACTCTTGCTTTCTTTCATGGTCTCTGGGAACTACTTGCATTGCCACCCAGACTTTGGGGCTGCGGGCTTTCCTGGCCACTCTATCCTCAAAAGCTCATATTTTTCACTTTACCCCTGAACCGGACCCCAATATGCTGAACGTCCTGGCCTGGCTCCCACAGCCAAGGTGGCAGCCAGATCAACTCTTGCTTTCTTTCATGGTCTCTGGGAACTACTTGCATTGCCACCCAGACTTTGGGGCTGCACGCTTTCCTGGCCACTCTATCCTCCAAAGAACCTTTTTTCACTTTCCCCCAGCACCGGCCTCAAATATGCCGAACGTCCTGGCCTGGCTCCCACAGCCAAGGTGGCAGCCAGATCAACTCTTGCTTTCTTTCATGGTCTCTGGGAACTACTTGCATTGCCACCCAGACTTTGGGGCTGCACGCTTTCCTGGCCACTTTATCCTCCGAAGAACCTTTTTTCACTTTCCTCCAGCACCGGCCTCAAATATGCCGAACGTCCTGGCCTGGCTCCCACAGCCAAGGTGGCAGCCAGAACAACTCTTGCTTTCTTTCAAGGTCTCTGGGAACTACTTGCATTGCCACCCAGACTTTGGGGCTGCGGGCTTTCCTGGCCACTCTGTCCTCACAAGCACCTTTTTTTCACTTTCCCCCAGCACCGGCCTCAAATATGCCGAACGTCCTGGCCTGGTTCCCACAGCCAAGGTGGCAGCCAGAACAACTCTTGCTTTCTTTCAAGGTCTCTGGGAACTACTTGCATTGCCACCCAGACTTTGGGGCTGCGGGCTTTCCTGGCCACTCTCTCCTCAAAAGAACCTTTTTTTCACTTTCCCCCAGCACCGGACCCCAATATGCCGAACGTCCTGGCCTGGCTCCCACAGCCAAGGTGGCAGCCAGAACAACTCTTGCTTTCTTTCATGGTCTCTGGGAACTACTTGCATTGCCACCCAGACTTTGGGGCTGCGGGCTTTCCTGGCCACTCTATCCTCCAAAGAACCTTTTTTCACTTTCCCCCAGCACCGGCCTCCAATATGCCGAACGTCCTGGCCTGGCTCCCACAGCCAAGGTGGCAGCCAGAACAACTCTTGCTTTCTTTCATGGTCTCTGGGAACTACTTGCATTGCCACCCAGACTTTGGGGCTGCGGGCTTTCCTGGCCACTCTATCCTCCAAAGAACCTTTTTTTCACTTTCCCCCAGCACCGGCCTCCAATATGCCGAACGTCCTGGCCTGGCTCCCACAGCCAAGGTGGCAGCCAGAACAACTCTTGCTTTCTTTCAAGGTCTCTGGGAACTACTTGCATTGCCACCCAGACTTTGGGGCTGCGGGCTTTCCTGGCCACTCTATCCTCAAAAGAACCTTTTTTTCACTTTCCCCCAGCACCGGACCCCAATATGCCGAACGTCCTGGCCTGGCTCCCACAGCCAAGGTGGCAGCCAGAACAACTCTTGCTTTCTTTCAAGGTCTCTGGGAACTACTTGCATTGCTACCCAGACTTTGGGGCTGCACGCTTTCCTGGCCACTCTATCCTCCAAAGCACCTTTTTTTCACTTTCCCCCAGCACCGGACCCCAATATGCCGAACGTCCTGGCCTGGCTCCCACAGCCAAGGTGGCAGCCAGAACAACTCTTGCTTTCTTTCAAGGTCTCTGGGAACTACTTGCATTGCCACCCAGACTTTGGGGCTGCGGGCTTTCCTGGCCACTCTCTCCTCAAAAGAACCTTTTTTTCACTTTCCCCCAGCACCGGACCCCAATATGCCGAACGTCCTGGCCTGGCTCCCACAGCCAAGGTGGCAGCCAGAACAACTCTTGCTTTCTTTCATGGTCTCTGGGAACTACTTGCATTTCCACCCAGACTTTGGGGCTGCACGCTTTCCTGGCCACTCTATCCTCCAAAGAACCTTTTTTCACTTTCCCCCAGCACCGGCCTCAAATATGCCGAACGTCCTGGCCTGGCTCCCACAGCCAAGGTGGCAGCCAGAACAACTCTTGCTTTCTTTCATGGTCTCTGGGAACTACTTGCATTGCCACCCAGACTTTGGGGCTGCGGGCTTTCCTGGCCACTCTATCCTCCAAAGAACCTTTTTTTCACTTTCCCCCAGCACCGACCTCCAATATGCCGAACGTCCTGGCCTGGCTCCCACAGCCAAGGTGGCAGCCAGAACAACTCTTGCTTTCTTTCAAGGTCTCTGGGAACTACTTGCATTGCCACCCAGACTTTGGGGCTGCGGGCTTTCCTGGCCACTCTATCCTCCAAAGAACCTTTTTTTCACTTTACCCCTGAACCGGACCCCAATATGCTGAACGTCCTGGCCTGGCTCCCACAGCCAAGGTGGCAGCCAGAACAACTCTTGCTTTCTTTCATGGTCTCTGGGAACTACTTGCATTGCCACCCAGACTTTGGGGCTGCACGCTTTCCTGGCCACTCTCTCCTCAAAAGAACCTTTTTTTCACTTTCCCCCAGCACCGGACCCCAATATGCCGAACGTCCTGGCCTGGCTCCCACAGCCAAGGTGGCAGCCAGAACAACTCTTGCTTTCTTTCATGGTCTCTGGGAACTACTTGCATTTCCACCCAGACTTTGGGGCTGCACGCTTTCCTGGCCACTCTATCCTCCAAAGAACCTTTTTTCACTTTCCCCCAGCACCGGCCTCAAATATGCCGAACGTCCTGGCCTGGCTCCCACAGCCAAGGTGGCAGCCAGAACAACTCTTGCTTTCTTTCATGGTCTCTGGGAACTACTTGCATTGCCACCCAGACTTTGGGGCTGCACGCTTTCCTGGCCACTCTATCCTCCAAAGAACCTTTTTTTCACTTTCCCCCAGCACCGACCTCCAATATGCCGAACGTCCTGGCCTGGCTCCCACAGCCAAGGTGGCAGCCAGAACAACTCTTGCTTTCTTTCAAGGTCTCTGGGAACTACTTGCATTGCCACCCAGACTTTGGGGCTGCGGGCTTTCCTGGCCACTCTATCCTCCAAAGAACCTTTTTTTCACTTTACCCCTGAACCGGACCCCAATATGCTGAACGTCCTGGCCTGGCTCCCACAGCCAAGGTGGCAGCCAGAACAACTCTTGCTTTCTTTCATGGTCTCTGGGAACTACTTGCATTGCCACCCAGACTTTGGGGCTGCGGGCTTTCCTGGCCACTCTATCCTCAAAAGAACCTTTTTTTCACTTTCCCCCAGCACCGGCCTCCAATATGCCGAACACCGTGGCCTGGCTCCCACAGCCAAGGTGGCAGCCAGAACAACTCTTGCTTTCTTTCAAGGTCTCTGGGAACTACTTGCATTGCTACCCAGACTTTGGGGCTGCACGCTTTCCTGGCCACTCTATCCTCCAAAGAACCTTTTTTTCACTTTCCCCCAGCACCGGCCTCCAATATGCCGAACGTCCTGGCCTGGCTCCCACAGCCAAGGTGGCAGCCAGAACAACTCTTGTTTTCTTTCAAGGTCTCTGGGAACTACTTGCATTGCCACCCAGACTTTGGGGCTGCGGGCTTTCCTGGCCACTCTCTCCTCAAAAGAACCTTTTTTTCACTTTCCCCCAGCACCGGACCCCAATATGCCGAACGTCCTGGCCTGGCTCCCACAGCCAAGGTGGCAGCCAGAACAACTCTTGCTTTCTTTCATGGTCTCTGGGAACTACTTGCATTGCCACCCAGACTTTGGGGCTGCACGCTTTCCTGGCCACTCTATCCTCAAAAGAACTTTTTTTTCACTTTCCCCCAGCACCGGCCTCCAATATGCCGAACGTCCTGGCCTGGCTCCCACAGCCAAGGTGGCAGCCAGATCAACTCTTGCTTTCTTTCATGGTCTCTGGGAACTACTTGCATTGCCACCCAGACTTTGGGGCTGCGGGCTTTCCTGGCCACTTTATCCTCCGAAGAACCTTTTTTCACTTTCCCCCAGCACCGGCCTCAAATATGCCGAACGTCCTGGCCTGGCTCCCACAGCCAAGGTGGCAGCCAGAACAACTCTTGCTTTCTTTCAAGGTCTCTGGGAACTACTTGCATTGCCACCCAGACTTTGGGGCTGCGGGCTTTCCTGGCCACTCTATCCTCAAAAGAACCTTTTTTTCACTTTCCCCCAGCACCGGACCCCAATATGCCGAACGTCCTGGCCTGGCTCCCACAGCCAAGGTGGCAGCCAGAACAACTCTTGCTTTCTTTCAAGGTCTCTGGGAACTACTTGCATTGCCACCCAGACTTTGGGGCTGCGGGCTTTCCTGGCCACTCTATCCTCCAAAGAACCTTTTTTCACTTTCCCCCAGCACCGGCCTCCAATATGCCGAACGTCCTGGCCTGGCTCCCACAGCCAAGGTGGCAGCCAGAACAACTCTTGCTTTCTTTCATGGTCTCTGGGAACTACTTGCATTGCCACCCAGACTTTGGGGCTGCGGGCTTTTCTGGCCACTCTATCCTCCAAAGAACCTTTTTTTCACTTTCCCCCAGCACCGGCCTCCAATATGCCGAACGTCGTGGCCTGGCTCCCACAGCCAAGGTGGCAGCCAGAACAACTCTTGCTTTCTTTCAAGGTCTCTGGGAACTACTTGCGTTGCTACCCAGACTTTGGGGCTGCACGCTTTCCTGGCCACTCTATCCTCCAAAGAACCTTTTTTCACTTTCCCCCAGCACCGGCCTCCAATATGCTGAACGTCCTGGCCTGGCTCCCACAGCCAAGGTGGCAGCCAGAACAACTCTTGCTTTCTTTCAAGGTCTCTGGGAACTACTTGCATTGCCACCCAGACTTTGGGGCTGCGGGCTTTCCTGGCCACTCTGTCCTCCAAAGAACCTTTTTTTCACTTTCCCCCAGCACCGGACCCCAATATGCCGAACGTCCTGGCCTGGCTCCCACAGCCAAGGTGGCAGCCAGAACAACTCTTGCTTTCTTTCATGGTCTCTGGGAACTGTTTGCATTGCCACCCAGACTTTGGGGCTGCGGGCTTTCCTGGCCACTCTATCCTCCAAAGAACCTTTTTTTCACTTTCCCCCAGCACCGGCCTCCAATATGCCGAACGTCCTGGCCTGGCTCCCACAGCCAAGGTGGCAGCCAGATCAACTCTTGCTTTCTTTCATGGTCTCTGGGAACTACTTGCATTGCCACCCAGACTTTGGGGCTGCACGCTTTCCTGGCCACTCTATCCTCCAAAGAACCTTTTTTCACTTTCCCCCAGCACCGGCCTCAAATATGCCGAACGTCCTGGCCTGGCTCCCACAGCCAAGGTGGCAGCCAGAACAACTCTTGCTTTCTTTCAAGGTCTCTGGGAACTACTTGCATTGCCACCCAGACTTTGGGGCTGCGGGCTTTCCTGGCCACTCTATCCTCAAAAGCACATATTTTTCACTTTACCCCTGAACCGGACCCCAATATGCTGAACGTCGTGGCCTGGCTCCCACAGCCAAGGTGGCAGCCAGATCAACTCTTGCTTTCTTTCATGGTCTCTGGGAACTACTTGCATTGCCACCCAGACTTTGGGGCTGCACGCTTTCCTGGCCACTTTATCCTCCAAAGAACCTTTTTTCAATTTCCCCCAGCACCGGACCCCAATATGCCGAACGTCCTGGCCTGGCTCCCACAGCCAAGGTGGCAGCCAGAACAACTCTTGCTTTCTTTCAAGGTCTCTGGGAACTACTTGCATTGCCACCCAGACTTTGGGGCTGCACGCTTTCCTGGCCACTCTCTCCTCAAAAGAACCTTTTTTTCACTTTCCCCCAGCACCGGCCTCCAATATGCCGAACGTCCTGGCCTGGCTCCCACAGCCAAGGTGGCAGCCAGATCAACTCTTGCTTTCTTTCATGGTCTCTGGGAACTACTTGCATTGCCACCCAGACTTTGGGGCTGCACGCTTTCCTGGCCACTCTGTCCTCCAAAGAACCTTTTTTTCACTTTCCCCCAGCACCGGCCTCCAATATGCCGAACGTCCTGGCCTGGCTCCCACAGCCAAGGTGGCAGCCAGATCAACTCTTGCTTTCTTTCATGGTCTCTGGGAACTACTTGCATTGCCACCCAGACTTTGGGGCTGCATGCTTTCCTGGCCACTTTATCCTCCAAAGAACCTTTTTTCACTTTCCCCCAGCACCGGCCTCCAATATGCCGAACACCGTGGCCTGGCTCCCACAGCCAAGGTGGCAGCCAGAACAACTCTTGCTTTCTTTCAAGGTCTCTGGGAACTACTTGCATTGCTACCCAGACTTTGGGGCTGCACGCTTTCCTGGCCACTCTATCCTCCAAAGAACCTTTTTTTCACTTTACCCCTGAACCGGACCCCAATATGCTGAACGTCCTGGCCTGGCTCCCACAGCCAAGGTGGCAGCCAGAACAACTCTTGCTTTCTTTCATGGTCTCTGGGAACTACTTGCATTGCCACCCAGACTTTGGGGCTGCGGGCTTTCCTGGCCACTCTATCCTCCAAAGAACCTTTTTTTCACTTTCCCCCAGCACCGGCCTCCAATATGCCGAACACCGTGGCCTGGCTCCCACAGCCAAGGTGGCAGCCAGAACAACTCTTGCTTTCTTTCAAGGTCTCTGGGAACTACTTGCATTGCTACCCAGACTTTGGGGCTGCACGCTTTCCTGGCCACTCTATCCTCCAAAGAACCTTTTTTTCACTTTCCCCCAGCACCGGCCTCCAATATGCCGAACGTCCTGGCCTGGCTCCCACAGCCAAGGTGGCAGCCAGAACAACTCTTGCTTTCTTTCAAGGTCTCTGGGAACTACTTGCATTGCCACCCAGACTTTGGGGCTGCGGGCTTTCCTGGCCACTCTATCCTCAAAAGAACCTTTTTTTCACTTTCCCCCAGCACCGGACCCCAATATGCCGAACGTCCTGGCCTGGCTCCCACAGCCAAGGTGGCAGCCAGAACAACTCTTGCTTTCTTTCATGGTCTCTGGGAACTACTTGCATTGCCACCCAGACTTTGGGGCTGCACGCTTTCCTGGCCACTCTATCCTCAAAAGAACTTTTTTTTCACTTTCCCCCAGCACCGGCCTCCAATATGCCGAACGTCCTGGCCTGGCTCCCACAGCCAAGGTGGCAGCCAGATCAACTCTTGCTTTCTTTCATGGTCTCTGGGAACTACTTGCATTGCCACCCAGACTTTGGGGCTGCGGGCTTTCCTGGCCACTTTATCCTCCGAAGAACCTTTTTTCACTTTCCCCCAGCACCGGCCTCAAATATGCCGAACGTCCTGGCCTGGCTCCCACAGCCAAGGTGGCAGCCAGAACAACTCTTGCTTTCTTTCAAGGTCTCTGGGAACTACTTGCATTGCCACCCAGACTTTGGGGCTGCGGGCTTTCCTGGCCACTCTATCCTCAAAAGAACCTTTTTTTCACTTTCCCCCAGCACCGGACCCCAATATGCCGAACGTCCTGGCCTGGCTCCCACAGCCAAGGTGGCAGCCAGAACAACTCTTGCTTTCTTTCAAGGTCTCTGGGAACTACTTGCATTGCCACCCAGACTTTGGGGCTGCGGGCTTTCCTGGCCACTCTATCCTCCAAAGAACCTTTTTTCACTTTCCCCCAGCACCGGCCTCCAATATGCCGAACGTCCTGGCCTGGCTCCCACAGCCAAGGTGGCAGCCAGAACAACTCTTGCTTTCTTTCATGGTCTCTGGGAACTACTTGCATTGCCACCCAGACTTTGGGGCTGCGGGCTTTTCTGGCCACTCTATCCTCCAAAGAACCTTTTTTTCACTTTCCCCCAGCACCGGCCTCCAATATGCCGAACGTCGTGGCCTGGCTCCCACAGCCAAGGTGGCAGCCAGAACAACTCTTGCTTTCTTTCAAGGTCTCTGGGAACTACTTGCGTTGCTACCCAGACTTTGGGGCTGCACGCTTTCCTGGCCACTCTATCCTCCAAAGAACCTTTTTTCACTTTCCCCCAGCACCGGCCTCCAATATGTTGAACGTCCTGGCCTGGCTCCCACAGCCAAGGTGGCAGCCAGAACAACTCTTGCTTTCTTTCAAGGTCTCTGGGAACTACTTGCATTGCCACCCAGACTTTGGGGCTGCGGGCTTTCCTGGCCACTCTCTCCTCCAAAGAACCTTTTTTTCACTTTCCCCCAGCACCGGACCCCAATATGCCGAACGTCCTGGCCTGGCTCCCACAGCCAAGGTGGCAGCCAGAACAACTCTTGCTTTCTTTCATGGTCTCTGGGAACTGTTTGCATTGCCACCCAGACTTTGGGGCTGCGGGCTTTCCTGGCCACTCTATCCTCCAAAGAACCTTTTTTTCACTTTCCCCCAGCACCGGCCTCCAATATGCCGAACGTCCTGGCCTGGCTCCCACAGCCAAGGTGGCAGCCAGATCAACTCTTGCTTTCTTTCAAGGTCTCTGGGAACTACTTGCATTGCCACCCAGACTTTGGGGCTGCGGGCTTTCCTGGCCACTCTATCCTCAAAAGCACATATTTTTCACTTTACCCCTGAACCGGACCCCAATATGCTGAACGTCGTGGCCTGGCTCCCACAGCCAAGGTGGCAGCCAGATCAACTCTTGCTTTCTTTCATGGTCTCTGGGAACTACTTGCATTGCCACCCAGACTTTGGGGCTGCACGCTTTCCTGGCCACTTTATCCTCCAAAGAACCTTTTTTCAATTTCCCCCAGCACCGGACCCCAATATGCCGAACGTCCTGGCCTGGCTCCCACAGCCAAGGTGGCAGCCAGAACAACTCTTGCTTTCTTTCAAGGTCTCTGGGAACTACTTGCATTGCCACCCAGACTTTGGGGCTGCGGGCTTTCCTGGCCACTCTCTCCTCAAAAGAACCTTTTTTTCACTTTCCCCCAGCACCGGCCTCCAATATGCCGAACGTCCTGGCCTGGCTCCCACAGCCAAGGTGGCAGCCAGATCAACTCTTGCTTTCTTTCATGGTCTCTGGGAACTACTTGCTTGCCACCCAGACTTTGGGGCTGCACGCTTTCCTGGCCACTCTGTCCTCCAAAGAACCTTTTTTTCACTTTCCCCCAGCACCGGCCTCCAATATGCCGAACGTCCTGGCCTGGCTCCCACAGCCAAGGTGGCAGCCAGATCAACTCTTGCTTTCTTTCATGGTCTCTGGGAACTACTTGCATTGCCACCCAGACTTTGGGGCTGCATGCTTTCCTGGCCACTCTATCCTCCAAAGAACCTTTTTTCACTTTCCCCCAGCACCGGCCTCCAATATGCCGAACACCGTGGCCTGGCTCCCACAGCCAAGGTGGCAGCCAGAACAACTCTTGCTTTCTTTCAAGGTCTCTGGGAACTACTTGCATTGCCACCCAGACTTTGGGGCTGCGGGCTTTCCTGGCCACTCTATCCTCCAAAGAACCTTTTTTTCACTTTACCCCTGAACCGGACCCCAATATGCTGAACGTCCTGGCCTGGCTCCCACAGCCAAGGTGGCAGCCAGAACAACTCTTGCTTTCTTTCATGGTCTCTGGGAACTACTTGCATTGCCACCCAGACTTTGGGGCTGCACGCTTTCCTGGCCACTCTATCCTCCAAAGAACCTTTTTTTCACTTTCCCCCAGCACCGGCCTCCAATATGCCGAACACCGTGGCCTGGCTCCCACAGCCAAGGTGGCAGCCAGAACAACTCTTGCTTTCTTTCAAGGTCTCTGGGAACTACTTGCATTGCTACCCAGACTTTGGGGCTGCACGCTTTCCTGGCCACTCTATCCTCCAAAGAACCTTTTTTTCACTTTCCCCCAGCACCGGCCTCCAATATGCCGAACGTCCTGGCCTGGCTCCCACAGCCAAGGTGGCAGCCAGAACAACTCTTGCTTTCTTTCAAGGTCTCTGGGAACTACTTGCATTGCCACCCAGACTTTGGGGCTGCGGGCTTTCCTGGCCACTCTATCCTCAAAAGAACCTTTTTTTCACTTTCCCCCAGCACCGGACCCCAATATGCCGAACGTCCTGGCCTGGCTCCCACAGCCAAGGTGGCAGCCAGAACAACTCTTGCTTTCTTTCATGGTCTCTGGGAACTACTTGCATTGCCACCCAGACTTTGGGGCTGCACGCTTTCCTGGCCACTCTATCCTCAAAAGAACTTTTTTTTCACTTTCCCCCAGCACCGGCCTCCAATATGCCGAACGTCCTGGCCTGGCTCCCACAGCCAAGGTGGCAGCCAGATCAACTCTTGCTTTCTTTCATGGTCTCTGGGAACTACTTGCATTGCCACCCAGACTTTGGGGCTGCGGGCTTTCCTGGCCACTCTATCCTCCAAAGAACCTTTTTTCACTTTCCCCCAGCACCGGCCTCAAATATGCCGAACGTCCTGGCCTGGCTCCCACAGCCAAGGTGGCAGCCAGATCAACTCTTGCTTTCTTTCATGGTCTCTGGGAACTACTTGCATTGCCACCCAGACTTTGGGGCTGCGGGCTTTCCTGGCCACTCTATCTTCCAAAGAACCTTTTTTTCACTTTCCCCCAGCACCGACCTCCAATATGCCGAACGTCCTGGCCTGGCTCCCACAGCCAAGGTGGCAGCCAGAACAACTCTTGCTTTCTTTCAAGGTCTCTGGGAACTACTTGCATTGCCACCCAGACTTTGGGGCTGCACGCTTTCCTGGCCACTCTATCCTCAAAAGAACCTTTTTTTCACTTTACCCCTGAACCGGACCCCAATATGCTGAACGTCCTGGCCTGGCTCCCACAGCCAAGGTGGCAGCCAGAACAACTCTTGCTTTCTTTCAAGGTCTCTGGGAACTACTTGCATTGCCACCCAGACTTTGGGGCTGCGGGCTTTCCTGGCCACTCTATCCTCAAAAGCACATATTTTTCACTTTACCCCTGAACCGGACCCCAATATGCTGAACGTCCTGGCCTGGCTCCCACAGCCAAGGTGGCAGCCAGAACAACTCTTGCTTTCTTTCATGGTCTCTGGGAACTACTTGCATTGCCACCCAGACTTTGGGGCTGCGGGCTTTCCTGGCCACTCTATCCTCCAAAGAACCTTTTTTTCACTTTCCCCCAGCACCGGCCTCCAATATGCCGAACGTCCTGGCCTGGCTCCCACAGCCAAGGTGGCAGCCAGAACAACTCTTGCTTTCTTTCAAGGTCTCTGGGAACTACTTGCATTGCTACCCAGACTTTGGGGCTGCGGGCTTTCCTGGCCACTCTATCCTCAAAAGAACCTTTTTTTCACTTTCCCCCAGCACCGGCCTCCAATATGCCGAACGTCCTGGCCTGGCTCCCACAGCCAAGGTGGCAGCCAGAACAACTCTTGCTTTCTTTCAAGGTCTCTGGGAACTACTTGCATTGCCACCCAGACTTTGGGGCTGCGGGCTTTCCTGGCCACTCTATCCTCAAAAGAACCTTTTTTTCACTTTCCCCCAGCACCGGACCCCAATATGCCGAACGTCCTGGCCTGGCTCCCACAGCCAAGGTGGCAGCCAGAACAACTCTTGCTTTCTTTCATGGTCTCTGGGAACTACTTGCATTGCCACCCAGACTTTGGGGCTGCACGCTTTCCTGGCCACTCTATCCTCAAAAGAACTTTTTTTTCACTTTCCCCCAGCACCGGCCTCCAATATGCCGAACGTCCTGGCCTGGCTCCCACAGCCAAGGTGGCAGCCAGATCAACTCTTGCTTTCTTTCATGGTCTCTGGGAACTACTTGCATTGCCACCCAGACTTTGGGGCTGCGGGCTTTCCTGGCCACTCTATCCTCCAAAGAACCTTTTTTCACTTTCCCCCAGCACCGGCCTCAAATATGCCGAACGTCCTGGCCTGGCTCCCACAGCCAAGGTGGCAGCCAGAACAACTCTTGCTTTCTTTCATGGTCTCTGGGAACTACTTGCATTGCCACCCAGACTTTGGGGCTGCGGGCTTTCCTGGCCACTCTATCCTCAAAAGAACCTTTTTTTCACTTTCCCCCAGCACCGACCTCCAATATGCCGAACGTCCTGGCCTGGCTCCCACAGCCAAGGTGGCAGCCAGAACAACTCTTGCTTTCTTTCATGGTCTCTGGGAACTACTTGCATTGCCACTCAGACTTTGGGGCTGCGGGCTTTCCTGGCCACTCTATCCTCAAAAGAACCTTTTTTTCACTTTACCCCTGAACCGGACCCCAATATGCTGAACGTCCTGGCCTGGCTCCCACAGCCAAGGTGGCAGCCAGAACAACTCTTGCTTTCTTTCAAGGTCTCTGGGAACTACTTGCATTGCCACCCAGACTTTGGGGCTGCGGGCTTTCCTGGCCACTCTATCCTCAAAAGCACATATTTTTCACTTTACCCCTGAACCGGACCCCAATATGCTGAACGTCCTGGCCTGGCTCCCACAGCCAAGGTGGCAGCCAGAACAACTCTTGCTTTCTTTCATGGTCTCTGGGAACTACTTGCATTGCCACCCAGACTTTGGGGCTGCACGCTTTCCTGGCCACTCTATCCTCCAAAGAACCTTTTTTTCACTTTCCCCCAGCACCGGCCTCCAATATGCCGAACGTCCTGGCCTGGCTCCCACAGCCAAGGTGGCAGCCAGAACAACTCTTGCTTTCTTTCAAGGTCTCTGGGAACTACTTGCATTGCCACCCAGACTTTGGGGCTGCGGGCTTTCCTGGCCACTCTATCCTCAAAAGCACATATTTTTCACTTTACCCCTGAACCGGACCCCAATATGCTGAACGTCCTGGCCTGGCTCCCACAGCCAAGGTGGCAGCCAGAACAACTCTTGCTTTCTTTCATGGTCTCTGGGAACTACTTGCATTTCCACCCAGACTTTGGGGCTGCACGCTTTCCTGGCCACTCTATCCTCCAAAGAACCTTTTTTTCACTTTCCCCCAGCACCGGCCTCCAATATGCCGAACGTCCTGGCCTGGCTCCCACAGCCAAGGTGGCAGCCAGAACAACTCTTGCTTTCTTTCAAGGTCTCTGGGAACTACTTGCATTGCCACCCAGACTTTGGGGCTGCGGGCTTTCCTGGCCACTCTATCCTCAAAAGAACCTTTTTTTCACTTTCCCCCAGCACCGGACCCCAATATGCCGAACGTCCTGGCCTGGCTCCCACAGCCAAGGTGGCAGCCAGAACAACTCTTGCTTTCTTTCATGGTCTCTGGGAACTACTTGCATTGCCACCCAGACTTTGGGGCTGCACGCTTTCCTGGCCACTCTATCCTCAAAAGAACTTTTTTTTCACTTTCCCCCAGCACCGGCCTCCAATATGCCGAACGTCCTGGCCTGGCTCCCACAGCCAAGGTGGCAGCCAGAACAACTCTTGCTTTCTTTCATGGTCTCTGGGAACTACTTGCATTGCCACCCAGACTTTGGGGCTGCGGGCTTTCCTGGCCACTCTATCCTCCAAAGAACCTTTTTTCACTTTCCCCCAGCACCGGCCTCAAATATGCCGAACGTCCTGGCCTGGCTCCCACAGCCAAGGTGGCAGCCAGAACAACTCTTGCTTTCTTTCATGGTCTCTGGGAACTACTTGCATTGCCACCCAGACTTTGGGGCTGCGGGCTTTCCTGGCCACTCTATCCTCAAAAGAACCTTTTTTTCACTTTCCCCCAGCACCGACCTCCAATATGCCGAACGTCCTGGCCTGGCTCCCACAGCCAAGGTGGCAGCCAGAACAACTCTTGCTTTCTTTCATGGTCTCTGGGAACTACTTGCATTGCCACTCAGACTTTGGGGCTGCGGGCTTTCCTGGCCACTCTATCCTCAAAAGAACCTTTTTTTCACTTTACCCCTGAACCGGACCCCAATATGCTGAACGTCCTGGCCTGGCTCCCACAGCCAAGGTGGCAGCCAGAACAACTCTTGCTTTCTTTCAAGGTCTCTGGGAACTACTTGCATTGCCACCCAGACTTTGGGGCTGCGGGCTTTCCTGGCCACTCTATCCTCAAAAGCACATATTTTTCACTTTACCCCTGAACCGGACCCCAATATGCTGAACGTCCTGGCCTGGCTCCCACAGCCAAGGTGGCAGCCAGAACAACTCTTGCTTTCTTTCATGGTCTCTGGGAACTACTTGCATTGCCACCCAGACTTTGGGGCTGCACGCTTTCCTGGCCACTCTATCCTCCAAAGAACCTTTTTTTCACTTTCCCCCAGCACCGGCCTCCAATATGCCGAACGTCCTGGCCTGGCTCCCACAGCCAAGGTGGCAGCCAGAACAACTCTTGCTTTCTTTCAAGGTCTCTGGGAACTACTTGCATTGCCACCCAGACTTTGGGGCTGCGGGCTTTCCTGGCCACTCTATCCTCCAAAGAACCTTTTTTTCACTTTCCCCCAGCACCGGACCCCAATATGCCGAACGTCCTGGCCTGGCTCCCACAGCCAAGGTGGCAGCCAGAACAACTCTTGCTTTCTTTCATGGTCTCTGGGAACTACTTGCATTGCCACCCAGACTTTGGGGCTGCGGGCTTTCCTGGCCACTCTATCCTCCAAAGAACCTTTTTTTCACTTTCCCCCAGCACCGGCCTCCAATATGCCGAACGTCCTGGCCTGGCTCCCACAGCCAAGGTGGCAGCCAGATCAACTCTTGCTTTCTTTCATGGTCTCTGGGAACTACTTGCATTGCTACCCAGACTTTGGGGCTGCACGCTTTCCTGGCCACTTTATCCTCCAAAGAACCTTTTTTCACTTTCCCCCAGCACCGGCCTCCAATATGCCGAACGTCCTGGCCTGGCTCCCACAGCCAAGGTGGCAGCCAGAACAACTCTTGCTTTCTTTCAAGGTCTCTGGGAACTACTTGCATTGCCACCCAGACTTTGGGGCTGCGGGCTTTCCTGGCCACTCTATCCTCAAAAGCACATATTTTTCACTTTACCCCTGAACCGGACCCCAATATGCTGAGCGTCCTGGCCTGGCTCCCACAGCCAAGGTGGCAGCCAGAACAACTCTTGCTTTCTTTCATGGTCTCTGGGAACTACTTGCATTGCCACCCAGACTTTGGGGCTGCGGGCTTTCCTGGCCACTCTATCCTCCAAAGAACCTTTTTTCACTTTCCCCCAGCACCGGCCTCCAATATGCCGAACGTCCTGGCCTGGCTCCCACAGCCAAGGTGGCAGCCAGAACAACTCTTGCTTTCTTTCAAGGTCTCTGGGAACTACTTGCATTGCCACCCAGACTTTGGGGCTGCGGGCTTTCCTGGCCACTCTATCCTCCAAAGAACCTTTTTTCACTTTCCCCCAGCACCGGCCTCCAATATGCCGAACGTCCTGGCCTGGCTCCCACAGCCAAGGTGGCAGCCAGAACAACTCTTGCTTTCTTTCATGGTCTCTGGGAACTACTTGCATTGCCACCCAGACTTTGGGGCTGCGGGCTTTCCTGGCCACTCTATCCTCCAAAGAACCTTTTTTTCACTTTCCCCCAGCACCGGCCTCCAATATGCTGAACGTCCTGGCCTGGCTCCCACAACCAAGGTGGCAGCCAGATCAACTCTTGCTTTCTTTCAAGGTCTCTGGGAACTACTTGCATTGCCACCCAGACTTTGGGGCTGCGGGCTTTCCTGGCCACTCTATCCTCCAAAGAACCTTTTTTTCACTTTCCCCCAGCACCGGACCCCAATATGCCGAACGTCCTGGCCTGGCTCCCACAGCCAAGGTGGCAGCCAGAACAACTCTTGCTTTCTTTCATGGTCTCTGGGAACTACTTGCATTGCCACCCAGACTTTGGGGCTGCGGGCTTTCCTGGCCACTCTCTCCTCCAAAGAACCTTTTTTTCACTTTCCCCCAGCACCGGCCTCCAATATGCCGAACGTCCTGGCCTGGCTCCCACAGCCAAGGTGGCAGCCAGATCAACTCTTGCTTTCTTTCATGGTCTCTGGGAACTACTTGCATTGCCACCCAGACTTTGGGGCTGCACGCTTTCCTGGCCACTTTATCCTCAAAAGAACCTTTTTTCACTTTCCCCCAGCACCGGCCTCCAATATGTCGAACGTCCTGGCCTGGCTCCCACAGCCAAGGTGGCAGCCAGAACAACTCTTGCTTTCTTTCAAGGTCTCTGGGAACTACTTGCATTGCCACCTAGACTTTGGGGCTGCGGGCTTTCCTGGCCACTCTATCCTCAAAAGCACATATTTTTCACTTTACCCCTGAACCGGACCCCAATATGCTGAGCGTCCTGGCCTGGCTCCCACAGCCAAGGTGGCAGCCAGAACAACTCTTGCTTTCTTTCATGGTCTCTGGGAACTACTTGCATTGCCACCCAGACTTTGGGGCTGCGGGCTTTCCTGGCCACTCTATCCTCCAAAGAACCTTTTTTCACTTTCCCCCAGCACCGGCCTCCAATATGCCGAACGTCCTGGCCTGGCTCCCACAGCCAAGGTGGCAGCCAGAACAACTCTTGCTTTCTTTCAAGGTCTCTGGGAACTACTTGCATTGCCACCCAGACTTTGGGGCTGCACGCTTTCCTGGCCACTCTATCCTCCAAAGAACCTTTTTTCACTTTCCCCCAGCACCGGCCTCAAATATGCCGAACGTCCTGGCCTGGCTCCCACAGCCAAGGTGGCAGCCAGAACAACTCTTGCTTTCTTTCATGGTCTCTGGGAACTACTTGCATTGCCACCCAGACTTTGGGGCTGCGGGCTTTCCTGGCCACTCTATCCTCCAAAGAACCTTTTTTTCACTTTCCCCCAGCACCGACCTCCAATATGCCGAACGTCCTGGCCTGGCTCCCACAGCCAAGGTGGCAGCCAGAACAACTCTTGCTTTCTTTCAAGGTCTCTGGGAACTACTTGCATTGCCACCCAGACTTTGGGGCTGCGGGCTTTCCTGGCCACTCTATCCTCAAAAGCACATATTTTTCACTTTACCCCAGCACCGGACCCCAATATGCTGAACGTCCTGGCCTGGCTCCCACAGCCAAGGTGGCAGCCAGAACAACTCTTGCTTTCTTTCATGGTCTCTGGGAACTACTTGCATTGCCACCCAGACTTTGGGGCTGCGGGCTTTCCTGGCCACTCTATCCTCCAAAGAACCTTTTTTCACTTTCCCCCAGCACCGGCCTCAAATATGCCGAACGTCCTGGCCTGGCTCCCACAGCCAAGGTGGCAGCCAGAACAACTCTTGCTTTCTTTCATGGTCTCTGGGAACTACTTGCATTGCCACCCAGACTTTGGGGCTGCGGGCTTTCCTGGCCACTCTATCCTCAAAAGAACCTTTTTTTCACTTTCCCCCAGCACCGACCTCCAATATGCCGAACGTCCTGGCCTGGCTCCCACAGCCAAGGTGGCAGCCAGAACAACTCTTGCTTTCTTTCATGGTCTCTGGGAACTACTTGCATTGCCACTCAGACTTTGGGGCTGCGGGCTTTCCTGGCCACTCTATCCTCAAAAGAACCTTTTTTTCACTTTACCCCTGAACCGGACCCCAATATGCTGAACGTCCTGGCCTGGCTCCCACAGCCAAGGTGGCAGCCAGAACAACTCTTGCTTTCTTTCAAGGTCTCTGGGAACTACTTGCATTGCCACCCAGACTTTGGGGCTGCGGGCTTTCCTGGCCACTCTATCCTCAAAAGCACATATTTTTCACTTTACCCCTGAACCGGACCCCAATATGCTGAACGTCCTGGCCTGGCTCCCACAGCCAAGGTGGCAGCCAGAACAACTCTTGCTTTCTTTCATGGTCTCTGGGAACTACTTGCATTGCCACCCAGACTTTGGGCTGCACGCTTTCCTGGCCACTCTATCCTCCAAAGAACCTTTTTTTCACTTTCCCCCAGCACCGGCCTCCAATATGCCGAACGTCCTGGCCTGGCTCCCACAGCCAAGGTGACAGCCAGAACAACTCTTGCTTTCTTTCAAGGTCTCTGGGAACTACTTGCATTGCCACCCAGACTTTGGGGCTGCGGGCTTTCCTGGCCACTCTATCCTCCAAAGAACCTTTTTTTCACTTTCCCCCAGCACCGGACCCCAATATGCCGAACGTCCTGGCCTGGCTCCCACAGCCAAGGTGGCAGCCAGAACAACTCTTGCTTTCTTTCATGGTCTCTGGGAACTACTTGCATTGCCACCCAGACTTTGGGGCTGCGGGCTTTCCTGGCCACTCTATCCTCCAAAGAACCTTTTTTTCACTTTCCCCCAGCACCGGCCTCCAATATGCCGAACGTCCTGGCCTGGCTCCCACAGCCAAGGTGGCAGCCAGATCAACTCTTGCTTTCTTTCATGGTCTCTGGGAACTACTTGCATTGCTACCCAGACTTTGGGGCTGCACGCTTTCCTGGCCACTTTATCCTCCAAAGAACCTTTTTTCACTTTCCCCCAGCACCGGCCTCCAATATGCCGAACGTCCTGGCCTGGCTCCCACAGCCAAGGTGGCAGCCAGAACAACTCTTGCTTTCTTTCAAGGTCTCTGGGAACTACTTGCATTGCCACCCAGACTTTGGGGCTGCGGGCTTTCCTGGCCACTCTATCCTCAAAAGCACATATTTTTCACTTTACCCCTGAACCGGACCCCAATATGCTGAGCGTCCTGGCCTGGCTCCCACAGCCAAGGTGGCAGCCAGAACAACTCTTGCTTTCTTTCAAGGTCTCTGGGAACTACTTGCATTGCCACCCAGACTTTGGGGCTGCGGGCTTTCCTGGCCACTCTATCCTCCAAAGAACCTTTTTTTCACTTTCCCCCAGCACCGACCTCCAATATGCCGAACGTCCTGGCCTGGCTCCCACAGCCAAGGTGGCAGCCAGAACAACTCTTGCTTTCTTTCAAGGTCTCTGGGAACTACTTGCATTGCCACCCAGACTTTGGGGCTGCGGGCTTTCCTGGCCACTCTATCCTCAAAAGCACATATTTTTCACTTTACCCCAGCACCGGACCCCAATATGCTGAACGTCCTGGCCTGGCTCCCACAGCCAAGGTGGCAGCCAGAACAACTCTTGCTTTCTTTCATGGTCTCTGGGAACTACTTGCATTGCCACCCAGACTTTGGGGCTGCGGGCTTTCCTGGCCACTCTATCCTCCAAAGAACCTTTTTTCACTTTCCCCCAGCACCGGCCTCAAATATGCCGAACGTCCTGGCCTGGCTCCCACAGCCAAGGTGGCAGCCAGAACAACTCTTGCTTTCTTTCATGGTCTCTGGGAACTACTTGCATTGCCACTCAGACTTTGGGGCTGCGGGCTTTCCTGGCCACTCTATCCTCAAAAGAACCTTTTTTTCACTTTACCCCTGAACCGGACCCCAATATGCTGAACGTCCTGGCCTGGCTCCCACAGCCAAGGTGGCAGCCAGAACAACTCTTGCTTTCTTTCAAGGTCTCTGGGAACTACTTGCATTGCCACCCAGACTTTGGGGCTGCGGGCTTTCCTGGCCACTCTATCCTCAAAAGCACATATTTTTCACTTTACCCCTGAACCGGACCCAAATATGCTGAACGTCCTGGCCTGGCTCCCACAGCCAAGGTGGCAGCCAGAACAACTCTTGCTTTCTTTCATGGTCTCTGGGAACTACTTGCATTGCCACCCAGACTTTGGGGCTGCACGCTTTCCTGGCCACTCTATCCTCCAAAGAACCTTTTTTTCACTTTCCCCCAGCACCGGCCTCCAATATGCCGAACGTCCTGGCCTGGCTCCCACAGCCAAGGTGGCAGCCAGAACAACTCTTGCTTTCTTTCAAGGTCTCTGGGAACTACTTGCATTGCCACCCAGACTTTGGGGCTGCACGCTTTCCTGGCCACTCTATCCTCAAAAGCACATATTTTTCACTTTACCCCTGAACCGGACCCCAATATGCTGAACGTCCTGGCCTGGCTCCCACAGCCAAGGTGGCAGCCAGAACAACTCTTGCTTTCTTTCATGGTCTCTGGGAACTACTTGCATTGCCACCCAGACTTTGGGGCTGCGGGCTTTCCTGGCCACTCTATCCTCCAAAGAACCTTTTTTTCACTTTCCCCCAGCACCGGCCTCCAATATGCCGAACGTCCTGGCCTGGCTCCCACAGCCAAGGTGGCAGCCAGATCAACTCTTGCTTTCTTTCATGGTCTCTGGGAACTACTTGCATTGCCACCCAGACTTTGGGGCTGCACGCTTTCCTGGCCACTTTATCCTCAAAAGAACCTTTTTTCACTTTCCCCCAGCACCGGCCTCCAATATGTCGAACGTCCTGGCCTGGCTCCCACAGCCAAGGTGGCAGCCAGAACAACTCTTGCTTTCTTTCAAGCTCTCTGGGAACTACTTGCATTGCCACCCAGACTTTGGGGCTGCGGGCTTTCCTGGCCACTCTATCCTCAAAAGCACATATTTTTCACTTTACCCCTGAACCGGACCCCAATATGCTGAGCGTCCTGGCCTGGCTCCCACAGCCAAGGTGGCAGCCAGAACAACTCTTGCTTTCTTTCATGGTCTCTGGGAACTACTTGCATTGCCACCCAGACTTTGGGGCTGCGGGCTTTCCTGGCCACTCTATCCTCCAAAGAACCTTTTTTCACTTTCCCCCAGCACCGGCCTCCAATATGCCGAACGTCCTGGCCTGGCTCCCACAGCCAAGGTGGCAGCCAGAACAACTCTTGCTTTCTTTCAAGGTCTCTGGGAACTACTTGCATTGCCACCCAGACTTTGGGGCTGCACGCTTTCCTGGCCACTCTATCCTCCAAAGAACCTTTTTTCACTTTCCCCCAGCACCGGCCTCAAATATGCCGAACGTCCTGGCCTGGCTCCCACAGCCAAGGTGGCAGCCAGAACAACTCTTGCTTTCTTTCATGGTCTCTGGGAACTACTTGCATTGCCACCCAGACTTTGGGGCTGCGGGCTTTCCTGGCCACTCTATCCTCCAAAGAACCTTTTTTTCACTTTCCCCCAGCACCGACCTCCAATATGCCGAACGTCCTGGCCTGGCTCCCACAGCCAAGGTGGCAGCCAGAACAACTCTTGCTTTCTTTCAAGGTCTCTGGGAACTACTTGCATTGCCACCCAGACTTTGGGGCTGCGGGCTTTCCTGGCCACTCTATCCTCAAAAGCACATATTTTTCACTTTACCCCAGCACCGGACCCCAATATGCTGAACGTCCTGGCCTGGCTCCCACAGCCAAGGTGGCAGCCAGAACAACTCTTGCTTTCTTTCATGGTCTCTGGGAACTACTTGCATTGCCACCCAGACTTTGGGGCTGCGGGCTTTCCTGGCCACTCTATCCTCCAAAGAACCTTTTTTCACTTTCCCCCAGCACCGGCCTCAAATATGCCGAACGTCCTGGCCTGGCTCCCACAGCCAAGGTGGCAGCCAGAACAACTCTTGCTTTCTTTCATGGTCTCTGGGAACTACTTGCATTGCCACCCAGACTTTGGGGCTGCGGGCTTTCCTGGCCACTCTATCCTCAAAAGAACCTTTTTTTCACTTTCCCCCAGCACCGACCTCCAATATGCCGAACGTCCTGGCCTGGCTCCCACAGCCAAGGTGGCAGCCAGAACAACTCTTGCTTTCTTTCATGGTCTCTGGGAACTACTTGCATTGCCACTCAGACTTTGGGGCTGCGGGCTTTCCTGGCCACTCTATCCTCAAAAGAACCTTTTTTTCACTTTACCCCTGAACCGGACCCCAATATGCTGAACGTCCTGGCCTGGCTCCCACAGCCAAGGTGGCAGCCAGAACAACTCTTGCTTTCTTTCAAGGTCTCTGGGAACTACTTGCATTGCCACCCAGACTTTGGGGCTGCGGGCTTTCCTGGCCACTCTATCCTCAAAAGCACATATTTTTCACTTTACCCCTGAACCGGACCCCAATATGCTGAACGTCCTGGCCTGGCTCCCACAGCCAAGGTGGCAGCCAGAACAACTCTTGCTTTCTTTCATGGTCTCTGGGAACTACTTGCATTGCCACCCAGACTTTGGGGCTGCACGCTTTCCTGGCCACTCTATCCTCCAAAGAACCTTTTTTTCACTTTCCCCCAGCACCGGCCTCCAATATGCCGAACGTCCTGGCCTGGCTCCCACAGCCAAGGTGGCAGCCAGAACAACTCTTGCTTTCTTTCAAGGTCTCTGGGAACTACTTGCATTGCCACCCAGACTTTGGGGCTGCGGGCTTTCCTGGCCACTCTATCCTCCAAAGAACCTTTTTTTCACTTTCCCCCAGCACCGGACCCCAATATGCCGAACGTCCTGGCCTGGCTCCCACAGCCAAGGTGGCAGCCAGAACAACTCTTGCTTTCTTTCATGGTCTCTGGGAACTACTTGCATTGCCACCCAGACTTTGGGGCTGCGGGCTTTCCTGGCCACTCTATCCTCCAAAGAACCTTTTTTTCACTTTCCCCCAGCACCGGCCTCCAATATGCCGAACGTCCTGGCCTGGCTCCCACAGCCAAGGTGGCAGCCAGATCAACTCTTGCTTTCTTTCATGGTCTCTGGGAACTACTTGCATTGCTACCCAGACTTTGGGGCTGCACGCTTTCCTGGCCACTTTATCCTCCAAAGAACCTTTTTTCACTTTCCCCCAGCACCGGCCTCCAATATGCCGAACGTCCTGGCCTGGCTCCCACAGCCAAGGTGGCAGCCAGAACAACTCTTGCTTTCTTTCAAGGTCTCTGGGAACTACTTGCATTGCCACCCAGACTTTGGGGCTGCGGGCTTTCCTGGCCACTCTATCCTCAAAAGCACATATTTTTCACTTTACCCCTGAACCGGACCCCAATATGCTGAGCGTCCTGGCCTGGCTCCCACAGCCAAGGTGGCAGCCAGAACAACTCTTGCTTTCTTTCATGGTCTCTGGGAACTACTTGCATTGCCACCCAGACTTTGGGGCTGCGGGCTTTCCTGGCCACTCTATCCTCCAAAGAACCTTTTTTCACTTTCCCCCAGCACCGGCCTCCAATATGCCGAACGTCCTGGCCTGGC
Source organism: Numenius arquata (assembly GCF_964106895.1). Taxonomy (NCBI): domain Eukaryota; kingdom Metazoa; phylum Chordata; class Aves; order Charadriiformes; family Scolopacidae; genus Numenius; species Numenius arquata. The sequence goes on along the minus strand of NW_027414639.1, from coordinate 182,186 downwards.
TCCCACAGCCAAGGTGGCAGCCAGAACAACTCTTGCTTTCTTTCATGGTCTCTGGGAACTACTTGCATTGCCACCCAGACTTTGGGGCTGCGGGCTTTCCTGGCCACTCTATCCTCCAAAGAACCTTTTTTTCACTTTCCCCCAGCACCGACCTCCAATATGCCGAACGTCCTGGCCTGGCTCCCACAGCCAAGGTGGCAGCCAGAACAACTCTTGCTTTCTTTCAAGGTCTCTGGGAACTACTTGCATTGCCACCCAGACTTTGGGGCTGCACGCTTTCCTGGCCACTCTATCCTCAAAAGCACATATTTTTCACTTTACCCCAGCACCGGACCCCAATATGCTGAACGTCCTGGCCTGGCTCCCACAGCCAAGGTGGCAGCCAGAACAACTCTTGCTTTCTTTCATGGTCTCTGGGAACTACTTGCATTGCCACCCAGACTTTGGGGCTGCGGGCTTTCCTGGCCACTCTATCCTCCAAAGAACCTTTTTTCACTTTCCCCCAGCACCGGCCTCAAATATGCCGAACGTCCTGGCCTGGCTCCCACAGCCAAGGTGGCAGCCAGAACAACTCTTGCTTTCTTTCATGGTCTCTGGGAACTACTTGCATTGCCACCCAGACTTTGGGGCTGCGGGCTTTCCTGGCCACTCTATCCTCAAAAGAACCTTTTTTTCACTTTCCCCCAGCACCGACCTCCAATATGCCGAACGTCCTGGCCTGGCTCCCACAGCCAAGGTGGCAGCCAGAACAACTCTTGCTTTCTTTCATGGTCTCTGGGAACTACTTGCATTGCCACTCAGACTTTGGGGCTGCGGGCTTTCCTGGCCACTCTATCCTCAAAAGAACCTTTTTTTCACTTTACCCCTGAACCGGACCCCAATATGCTGAACGTCCTGGCCTGGCTCCCACAGCCAAGGTGGCAGCCAGAACAACTCTTGCTTTCTTTCAAGGTCTCTGGGAACTACTTGCATTGCCACCCAGACTTTGGGGCTGCGGGCTTTCCTGGCCACTCTATCCTCAAAAGCACATATTTTTCACTTTACCCCTGAACCGGACCCCAATATGCTGAACGTCCTGGCCTGGCTCCCACAGCCAAGGTGGCAGCCAGAACAACTCTTGCTTTCTTTCATGGTCTCTGGGAACTACTTGCATTGCCACCCAGACTTTGGGGCTGCACGCTTTCCTGGCCACTCTATCCTCCAAAGAACCTTTTTTTCACTTTCCCCCAGCACCGGCCTCCAATATGCCGAACGTCCTGGCCTGGCTCCCACAGCCAAGGTGGCAGCCAGAACAACTCTTGCTTTCTTTCAAGGTCTCTGGGAACTACTTGCATTGCCACCCAGACTTTGGGGCTGCGGGCTTTCCTGGCCACTCTATCCTCCAAAGAACCTTTTTTTCACTTTCCCCCAGCACCGGACCCCAATATGCCGAACATCCTGGCCTGGCTCCCACAGCCAAGGTGGCAGCCAGAACAACTCTTGCTTTCTTTCATGGTCTCTGGGAACTACTTGCATTGCCACCCAGACTTTGGGGCTGCGGGCTTTCCTGGCCACTCTATCCTCCAAAGAACCTTTTTTTCACTTTCCCCCAGCACCGGCCTCCAATATGCCGAACGTCCTGGCCTGGCTCCCACAGCCAAGGTGGCAGCCAGATCAACTCTTGCTTTCTTTCATGGTCTCTGGGAACTACTTGCATTGCTACCCAGACTTTGGGGCTGCACGCTTTCCTGGCCACTTTATCCTCCAAAGAACCTTTTTTCACTTTCCCCCAGCACCGGCCTCCAATATGCCGAACGTCCTGGCCTGGCTCCCACAGCCAAGGTGGCAGCCAGAACAACTCTTGCTTTCTTTCAAGGTCTCTGGGAACTACTTGCATTGCCACCCAGACTTTGGGGCTGCGGGCTTTCCTGGCCACTCTATCCTCAAAAGCACATATTTTTCACTTTACCCCTGAACCGGACCCCAATATGCTGAGCGTCCTGGCCTGGCTCCCACAGCCAAGGTGGCAGCCAGAACAACTCTTGCTTTCTTTCATGGTCTCTGGGAACTACTTGCATTGCCACCCAGACTTTGGGGCTGCGGGCTTTCCTGGCCACTCTATCCTCCAAAGAACCTTTTTTCACTTTCCCCCAGCACCGGCCTCCAATATGCCGAACGTCCTGGCCTGGCTCCCACAGCCAAGGTGGCAGCCAGAACAACTCTTGCTTTCTTTCAAGGTCTCTGGGAACTACTTGCATTGCCACCCAGACTTTGGGGCTGCGGGCTTTCCTGGCCACTCTATCCTCAAAAGCACATATTTTTCACTTTACCCCAGCACCGGACCCCAATATGCTGAACGTCCTGGCCTGGCTCCCACAGCCAAGGTGGCAGCCAGAACAACTCTTGCTTTCTTTCATGGTCTCTGGGAACTACTTGCATTGCCACCCAGACTTTGGGGCTGCGGGCTTTCCTGGCCACTCTATCCTCCAAAGAACCTTTTTTTCACTTTCCCCCAGCACCGGCCTCCAATATGCTGAACGTCCTGGCCTGGCTCCCACAGCCAAGGTGGCAGCCAGATCAACTCTTGCTTTCTTTCAAGGTCTCTGGGAACTACTTGCATTGCCACCCAGACTTTGGGGCTGCGGGCTTTCCTGGCCACTCTATCCTCCAAAGAACCTTTTTTTCACTTTCCCCCAGCACCGGACCCCAATATGCCGAACGTCCTGGCCTGGCTCCCACAGCCAAGGTGGCAGCCAGAACAACTCTTGCTTTCTTTCATGGTCTCTGGGAACTACTTGCATTGCCACCCAGACTTTGGGGCTGCGGGCTTTCCTGGCCACTCTCTCCTCCAAAGAACCTTTTTTTCACTTTCCCCCAGCACCGGCCTCCAATATGCCGAACGTCCTGGCCTGGCTCCCACAGCCAAGGTGGCAGCCAGATCAACTCTTGCTTTCTTTCATGGTCTCTGGGAACTACTTGCATTGCCACCCAGACTTTGGGGCTGCACGCTTTCCTGGCCACTTTATCCTCCAAAGAACCTTTTTTCACTTTCCCCCAGCACCGGCCTCCAATATGTCGAACGTCCTGGCCTGGCTCCCACAGCCAAGGTGGCAGCCAGAACAACTCTTGCTTTCTTTCAAGGTCTCTGGGAACTACTTGCATTGCCACCCAGACTTTGGGGCTGCGGGCTTTCCTGGCCACTCTATCCTCAAAAGCACATATTTTTCACTTTACCCCTGAACCGGACCCCAATATGCTGAGCGTCCTGGCCTGGCTACCACAGCCAAGGTGGCAGCCAGAACAACTCTTGCTTTCTTTCATGGTCTCTGGGAACTACTTGCATTGCCACCCAGACTTTGGGGCTGCGGGCTTTCCTGGCCACTCTATCCTCCAAAGAACCTTTTTTCACTTTCCCCCAGCACCGGCCTCCAATATGCCGAACGTCCTGGCCTGGCTCCCACAGCCAAGGTGGCAGCCAGAACAACTCTTGCTTTCTTTCAAGGTCTCTGGGAACTACTTGCATTGCCACCCAGACTTTGGGGCTGCACGCTTTCCTGGCCACTCTATCCTCCAAAGAACCTTTTTTCACTTTCCCCCAGCACCGGCCTCCAATATGCCGAACGTCCTGGCCTGGCTCCCACAGCCAAGGTGGCAGCCAGAACAACTCTTGCTTTCTTTCATGGTCTCTGGGAACTACTTGCATTGCCACCCAGACTTTGGGGCTGCGGGCTTTCCTGGCCACTCTATCCTCCAAAGAACCTTTTTTTCACTTTCCCCCAGCACCGACCTCCAATATGCCGAACGTCCTGGCCTGGCTCCCACAGCCAAGGTGGCAGCCAGAACAACTCTTGCTTTCTTTCAAGGTCTCTGGGAACTACTTGCATTGCCACCCAGACTTTGGGGCTGCACGCTTTCCTGGCCACTCTATCCTCAAAAGCACATATTTTTCACTTTACCCCAGCACCGGACCCCAATATGCTGAACGTCCTGGCCTGGCTCCCACAGCCAAGGTGGCAGCCAGAACAACTCTTGCTTTCTTTCATGGTCTCTGGGAACTACTTGCATTGCCACCCAGACTTTGGGGCTGCGGGCTTTCCTGGCCACTCTATCCTCCAAAGAACCTTTTTTTCACTTTCCCCCAGCACCGGCCTCCAATATGCCGAACACCGTGGCCTGGCTCCCACAGCCAAGGTGGCAGCCAGAACAACTCTTGCTTTCTTTCAAGGTCTCTGGGAACTACTTGCATTGCTACCCAGACTTTGGGGCTGCACGCTTTCCTGGCCACTCTATCCTCCAAAGAACCTTTTTTTCACTTTCCCCCAGCACCGGCCTCCAATATGCCGAACGTCCTGGCCTGGCTCCCACAGCCAAGGTGGCAGCCAGAACAACTCTTGCTTTCTTTCAAGGTCTCTGGGAACTACTTGCATTGCCACCCAGACTTTGGGGCTGCGGGCTTTCCTGGCCACTCTCTCCTCAAAAGAACCTTTTTTTCACTTTCCCCCAGCACCGGACCCCAATATGCCGAACGTCCTGGCCTGGCTCCCACAGCCAAGGTGGCAGCCAGAACAACTCTTGCTTTCTTTCATGGTCTCTGGGAACTACTTGCATTGCCACCCAGACTTTGGGGCTGCACGCTTTCCTGGCCACTCTATCCTCAAAAGAACCTTTTTTCACTTTCCCCCAGCACCGGCCTCAAATATGCCGAACGTCCTGGCCTGGCTCCCACAGCCAAGGTGGCAGCCAGAACAACTCTTGCTTTCTTTCATGGTCTCTGGGAACTACTTGCATTGCCACCCAGACTTTGGGGCTGCGGGCTTTCCTGGCCACTCTATCCTCCAAAGAACCTTTTTTTCACTTTCCCCCAGCACCGGCCTCCAATATGCCGAACGTCCTGGCCTGGCTCCCACAGCCAAGGTGGCAGCCAGAACAACTCTTGCTTTCTTTCAAGGTCTCTGGGAACTACTTGCATTGCTACCCAGACTTTGGGGCTGCGGGCTTTCCTGGCCACTCTATCCTCAAAAGAACCCTTTTTTCACTTTCCCCCAGCACCGGCCTCCAATATGCCGAACGTCCTGGCCTGGCTCCCACAGCCAAGGTGGCAGCCAGAACAACTCTTGCTTTCTTTCAAGGTCTCTGGGAACTACTTGCATTGCCACCCAGACTTTGGGGCTGCGGGCTTTCCTGGCCACTCTATCCTCAAAAGAACCTTTTTTTCACTTTCCCCCAGCACCGGACCCCAATATGCCGAACGTCCTGGCCTGGCTCCCACAGCCAAGGTGGCAGCCAGATCAACTCTTGCTTTCTTTCATGGTCTCTGGGAACTACTTGCATTGCCACCCAGACTTTGGGGCTGCACGCTTTCCTGGCCACTCTATCCTCAAAAGAACTTTTTTTTCACTTTCCCCCAGCACCGGCCTCCAATATGCCGAACGTCCTGGCCTGGCTCCCACAGCCAAGGTGGCAGCCAGATCAACTCTTGCTTTCTTTCATGGTCTCTGGGAACTACTTGCATTGCCACCCAGACTTTGGGGCTGCGGGCTTTCCTGGCCACTCTATCCTCCAAAGAACCTTTTTTCACTTTCCCCCAGCACCGGCCTCCAATATGCCGAACGTCCTGGCCTGGCTCCCACAGCCAAGGTGGCAGCCAGAACAACTCTTGCTTTCTTTCATGGTCTCTGGGAACTACTTGCATTGCCACCCAGACTTTGGGGCTGCGGGCTTTCCTGGCCACTCTATCCTCAAAAGAACCTTTTTTTCACTTTCCCCCAGCACCGACCTCCAATATGCCGAACGTCCTGGCCTGGCTCCCACAGCCAAGGTGGCAGCCAGAACAACTCTTGCTTTCTTTCAAGGTCTCTGGGAACTACTTGCATTGCCACTCAGACTTTGGGGCTGCGGGCTTTCCTGGCCACTCTATCCTCAAAAGAACCTTTTTTTCACTTTACCCCTGAACCGGACCCCAATATGCTGAACGTCCTGGCCTGGCTCCCACAGCCAAGGTGGCAGCCAGAACAACTCTTGCTTTCTTTCAAGGTCTCTGGGAACTACTTGCATTGCCACCCAGACTTTGGGGCTGCGGGCTTTCCTGGCCACTCTATCCTCAAAAGCACATATTTTTCACTTTACCCCTGAACCGGACCCCAATATGCTGAACGTCCTGGCCTGGCTCCCACAGCCAAGGTGGCAGCCAGAACAACTCTTGCTTTCTTTCATGGTCTCTGGGAACTACTTGCATTGCCACCCAGACTTTGGGGCTGCGGGCTTTCCTGGCCACTCTCTCCTCCAAAGAACCTTTTTTTCACTTTCCCCCAGCACCGGCCTCCAATATGCCGAACGTCCTGGCCTGGCTCCCACAGCCAAGGTGGCAGCCAGATCAACTCTTGCTTTCTTTCATGGTCTCTGGGAACTACTTGCATTGCCACCCAGACTTTGGGGCTGCGGGCTTTCCTGGCCACTCTATCCTCCAAAGAACCTTTTTTCACTTTCCCCCAGCACCGGCCTCCAATATGCCGAACGTCCTGGCCTGGCTCCCACAGCCAAGGTGGCAGCCAGAACAACTCTTGCTTTCTTTCATGGTCTCTGGGAACTACTTGCATTGCCACCCAGACTTTGGGGCTGCGGGCTTTCCTGGCCACTCTATCCTCAAAAGAACCTTTTTTTCACTTTCCCCCAGCACCGACCTCCAATATGCCGAACGTCCTGGCCTGGCTCCCACAGCCAAGGTGGCAGCCAGAACAACTCTTGCTTTCTTTCAAGGTCTCTGGGAACTACTTGCATTGCCACTCAGACTTTGGGGCTGCGGGCTTTCCTGGCCACTCTATCCTCAAAAGAACCTTTTTTTCACTTTACCCCTGAACCGGACCCCAATATGCTGAACGTCCTGGCCTGGCTCCCACAGCCAAGGTGGCAGCCAGAACAACTCTTGCTTTCTTTCAAGGTCTCTGGGAACTACTTGCATTGCCACCCAGACTTTGGGGCTGCGGGCTTTCCTGGCCACTCTATCCTCAAAAGCACATATTTTTCACTTTACCCCTGAACCGGACCCCAATATGCTGAACGTCCTGGCCTGGCTCCCACAGCCAAGGTGGCAGCCAGAACAACTCTTGCTTTCTTTCATGGTCTCTGGGAACTACTTGCATTGCCACCCAGACTTTGGGGCTGCGGGCTTTCCTGGCCACTCTCTCCTCCAAAGAACCTTTTTTTCACTTTCCCCCAGCACCGGCCTCCAATATGCCGAACGTCCTGGCCTGGCTCCCACAGCCAAGGTGGCAGCCAGATCAACTCTTGCTTTCTTTCATGGTCTCTGGGAACTACTTGCATTGCCACCCAGACTTTGGGGCTGCACGCTTTCCTGGCCACTTTATCCTCCAAAGAACCTTTTTTCACTTTCCCCCAGCACCGGCCTCCAATATGCCGAACGTCCTGGCCTGGCTCCCACAGCCAAGGTGGCAGCCAGAACAACTCTTGCTTTCTTTCAAGGTCTCTGGGAACTACTTGCATTGCCACCCAGACTTTGGGGCTGCGGGCTTTCCTGGCCACTCTATCCTCAAAAGCACATATTTTTCACTTTACCCCTGAACCGGACCCCAATATGCTGAGCGTCCTGGCCTGGCTCCCACAGCCAAGGTGGCAGCCAGAACAACTCTTGCTTTCTTTCATGGTCTCTGGGAACTACTTGCATTGCCACCCAGACTTTGGGGCTGTGGGCTTTCCTGGCCACTCTATCCTCCAAAGAACCTTTTTTCACTTTCCCCCAGCACCGGCCTCCAATATGCCGAACGTCCTGGCCTGGCTCCCACAGCCAAGGTGGCAGCCAGAACAACTCTTGCTTTCTTTCAAGGTCTCTGGGAACTACTTGCATTGCCACCCAGACTTTGGGGCTGCACGCTTTCCTGGCCACTCTATCCTCAAAAGCACATATTTTTCACTTTACCCCAGCACCGGACCCCAATATGCTGAACGTCCTGGCCTGGCTCCCACAGCCAAGGTGGCAGCCAGAACAACTCTTGCTTTCTTTCATGGTCTCTGGGAACTACTTGCATTGCCACCCAGACTTTGGGGCTGCGGGCTTTCCTGGCCACTCTATCCTCCAAAGAACCTTTTTTTCACTTTCCCCCAGCACCGGCCTCCAATATGCCGAACGTCCTGGCCTGGCTCCCACAGCCAAGGTGGCAGCCAGATCAACTCTTGCTTTCTTTCAAGGTCTCTGGGAACTACTTGCATTGCCACCCAGACTTTGGGGCTGCGGGCTTTCCTGGCCACTCTATCCTCCAAAGAACCTTTTTTTCACTTTCCCCCAGCACCGGACCCCAATATGCCGAACGTCCTGGCCTGGCTCCCACAGCCAAGGTGGCAGCCAGAACAACTCTTGCTTTCTTTCATGGTCTCTGGGAACTACTTGCATTGCCACCCAGACTTTGGGGCTGCGGGCTTTCCTGGCCACTCTCTCCTCCAAAGAACCTTTTTTTCACTTTCCCCCAGCACCGGCCTCCAATATGCCGAACGTCCTGGCCTGGCTCCCACAGCCAAGGTGGCAGCCAGAACAACTCTTGCTTTCTTTCATGGTCTCTGGGAACTACTTGCATTGCCACCCAGACTTTGGGGCTGCACGCTTTCCTGGCCACTTTATCCTCCAAAGAACCTTTTTTCACTTTCCCCCAGCACCGGCCTCAAATATGCCGAACGTCCTGGCCTGGCTCCCACAGCCAAGGTGGCAGCCAGAACAACTCTTGCTTTCTTTCAAGGTCTCTGGGAACTACTTGCATTGCCACCCAGACTTTGGGGCTGCGGGCTTTCCTGGCCACTCTATCCTCAAAAGCACATATTTTTCACTTTACCCCTGAACCGGACAATATGCTGAGCGTCCTGGCCTGGCTCCCACAGCCAAGGTGGCAGCCAGAACAACTCTTGCTTTCTTTCATGGTCTCTGGGAACTACTTGCATTGCCACCCAGACTTTGGGGCTGCGGGCTTTCCTGGCCACTCTATCCTCCAAAGAACCTTTTTTCACTTTCCCCCAGCACCGGCCTCCAATATGCCGAACGTCCTGGCCTGGCTCCCACAGCCAAGGTGGCAGCCAGAACAACTCTTGCTTTCTTTCAAGGTCTCTGGGAACTACTTGCATTGCCACCCAGACTTTGGGGCTGCGGGCTTTCCTGGCCACTCTATCCTCAAAAGCACATATTTTTCACTTTACCCCAGCACCGGACCCCCAATATGCTGAACGTCCTGGCCTGGCTCCCACAGCCAAGGTGGCAGCCAGAACAACTCTTGCTTTCTTTCATGGTCTCTGGGAACTACTTGCATTGCCACCCAGACTTTGGGGGCTGCACGCTTTCCTGGCCACTCTATCCTCCAAAGAACCTTTTTTTTCACTTTCCCCCAGCACCGGCCTCCAATATGCCGAACGTCCTGGCCTGGCTCCCACAGCCAAGGTGGCAGCCAGAACAACTCTTGCTTTCTTTCAAGGTCTCTGGGAACTACTTGCATTGCCACCCAGACTTTGGGGCTGCGGGCTTTCCTGGCCACTCTGTCCTCCAAAGAACCTTTTTTTCACTTTCCCCCAGCACCGCCTCCAATATGCCGAACGTCCTGGCCTGGCTCCCACAGCCAAGGTGGCAGCCAGAACAACTCTTGCTTTCTTTCATGGTCTCTGGGAACTACTTGCATTGCCACCCCAGACTTTGGGGCTGCACGCTTTCCTGGCCACTCTATCCTCCAAAGAACCTTTTTTTCACTTTACCCCTGAACCGGACCCCAATATGCTGAACGTCCTGGCCTGGCTCCCACAGCCAAGGTGGCAGCCAGAACAACTCTTGCTTTCTTTCATGGTCTCTGGAACTACTTGCATTGCCACCCAGACTTTGGGGCTGCGGGCTTTCCTGGCCACTCTATCCTCAAAAGCACCTTTTATTCACTTTCCCCCAGCACCGGACCCCAATATGCCGAACGTCCTGGCCTGGCTCCCACAGCCAAGGTGGCAGCCAGATCAACTCTTGCTTTCTTTCATGGTCTCTGGGAACTACTTGCATTGCCACCCAGACTTTGGGGCTGCACGCTTTCCTGGCCACTCTATCCTCCAAAGAACCTTTTTTTCACTTTCCCCCAGCACCGGCCTCCAATATGCCGAACGTCCTGGCCTGGCTCCCACAGCCAAGGTGGCAGCCAGATCAACTCTTGCTTTCTTTCATGGTCTCTGGGAACTACTTGCATTGCCACCCAGACTTTGGGGCTGCGGGCTTTCCTGGCCACTCTATCCTCCAAAGAACCTTTTTTTTCACTTTCCCCCAGCACCGGCCTCCAATATGCCGAACGTCCTGGCCTGGCTCCCACAGCCAAGGTGGCAGCCAGAACAACTCTTGCTTTCTTTCAAGGTCTCTGGGAACTACTTGCAATGCCACCCAGACTTTGGGGCTGCGGGCTTTCCTGGCCACTCTGTCCTCCAAAGAACCTTTTTTTCACTTTCCCCCAGCACCGGCCTCCAGTATGCCGAACGTCCTGGCCTGGCTCCCACAGCCAAGGTGGCAGCCAGAACAACTCTTGCTTTCTTTCATGGTCTCTGGGAACTACTTGCATTGCCACCCAGACTTTGGGGCTGCGGCTTTCCTGGCCACTCTGTCCTCCAAAGAACCTTTTTTTCACTTTCCCCCAGCACCGGCCTCCAATATGCCGAACGTCCTGGCCTGGCTCCCACAGCCAAGGTGGCAGCCAGAACAACTCTTGCTTTCTTTCAAGGTCTCTGGGAACTACTTGCAATGCCACCCAGACTTTGGGGCTGCGGCTTTCCTGGCCACTCTGTCCTCCAAAGAACCTTTTTTTCACTTCCCCCAGCACCGGCCTCCAGTATGCCGAACGTCCTGGCCTGGCTCCCACAGCCAAGGTGGCAGCCAGAACAACTCTTGCTTTCTTTCATGGTCTCTGGGAACTACTTGCATTGCCACCCAGACTTTGGGGCTGCGGGCTTTCCTGGCCACTCTGTCCTCCAAAGAACCTTTTTTTCACTTTCCCCCAGCACCGGCCTCCAATATGCCGAACGTCCTGGCCTGGCTCCCACAGCCAAGGTGGCAGCCAGAACAAACTCTTGCTTTCTTTCATGGTCTCTGGGAACTACTTGCAATGCCACCCAGACTTTGGGGCTGCGGGCTTTCCTGGCCACTCTATCCTCCAAAGAACCTTTTTTTCACTTTATCCCTGAACAAGACCCCAATATGCTGAACGTCCTGGCCTGGCTCCCACAGCCAAGGTGGCAGCCAGAACAACTCTTGCTTTCTTTCAAGGTCTCTGGGAACTACTTGCATTGCCACCCAGACTTTGGGGCTGCACGCTTTCCTGGCCACTCTGTCCTCCAAAGAACCATTTTTTCACTTTCCCCCAGCACCGGACCCCAATATGCCGAACGTCCTGGCCTGGCTCCCACAGCCAAGGTGGCAGCCAGAACAACTCTTGCTTTCTTTCATGGTCTCTGGGAACTACTTGCATTGCCACCCAGACTTTGGGGCTGCGGGCTTTCCTGGCCACTCTATCCTCAAAAGAACCTTTTTTTCACTTTCCCCCAGCACCGACCTCCAATATGCCGAACGTCCTGGCCTGGCTCCCACAGCCAAGGTGGCAGCCAGAACAACTCTTGCTTTCTTTCAAGGTCTCTGGGAACTACTTGCAATTGCCACTCAGACTTTGGGGGCTGCGGGCTTTCCTGGCCACTCTATCCTCAAAAGAACCTTTTTTTCACTTTACCCCTGAACCGGACCCCAATATGCTGAACGTCCTGGCCTGGCTCCCACAGCCAAGGTGGCAGCCGGAACAACTCTTGCTTTCTTTCAAGGTCTCTGGGAACTACTTGCATTGCCACCCAGACTTTGGGGCTGCGGGCTTTCCTGGCCACTCTATCCTCAAAAGCACATATTTTTCACTTTACCCCTGAACCGGACCCCAATATGCTGAACGTCCTGGCCTGGCTCCCACAGCCAAGGTGGCAGCCAGAACAACTCTTGCTTTCTTTCATGGTCTCTGGGAACTACTTGCATTGCCACCCAGACTTTGGGGCTGCGGGCTTTCCTGGCCACTCTATCCTCAAAAGCACATATTTTTCACTTTACCCCTGAACCGGACCCCAATATGCTGAGCGTCCTGGCCTGGCTCCCACAGCCAAGGTGGCAGCCAGAACAACTCTTGCTTTCTTTCATGGTCTCTGGGAACTACTTGCATTGCCACCCAGACTTTGGGGCTGCACGCTTTCCTGGCCACTCTATCCTCCAAAGAACCTTTTTTTCACTTTCCCCCAGCACCGGCCTCCAATATGCCGAACGTCCTGGCCTGGCTCCCACAGCCAAGGTGGCAGCCAGAACAACTCTTGCTTTCTTTCAAGGTCTCTGGGAACTACTTGCATTGCCACCCAGACTTTGGGGCTGCGGGCTTTCCTGGCCACTCTATCCTCAAAAGCACATATTTTTCACTTTACCCCAGCACCGGACCCCAATATGCTGAACGTCCTGGCCTGGCTCCCACAGCCAAGGTGGCAGCCAGAACAACTCTTGCTTTCTTTCATGGTCTCTGGGAACTACTTGCATTGCCACCCAGACTTTGGGGCTGCACGCTTTCCTGGCCACTCTATCCTCCAAAGAACCTTTTTTTCACTTTCCCCCAGCACCGGCCTCCAATATGCCGAACGTCCTGGCCTGGCTCCCACAGCCAAGGTGGCAGCCAGAACAACTCTTGCTTTCTTTCATGGTCTCTGGGAACTACTTGCATTGCCACCCAGACTTTGGGGCTGCGGGCTTTCCTGGCCACTCTGTCCTCCAAAGAACCTTTTTTTCACTTTACCCCTGAACCGGACCCCAATATGCTGAACGTCCTGGCCTGGCTCCCACAGCCAAGGTGGCAGCCAGAACAACTCTTGCTTTCTTTCAAGGTCTCTGGAACTACTTGCATTGCCACCCAGACTTTGGGGCTGCGGGCTTTCCTGGCCACTCTATCCTCAAAAGCACCTTTTATTCACTTTCCCCCAGCACCGGACCCCAATATGCCGAACGTCCTGGCCTGGCTCCCACAGCCAAGGTGGCAGCCAGATCAACTCTTGCTTTCTTTCATGGTCTCTGGGAACTACTTGCATTGCCACCCAGACTTTGGGGCTGCACGCTTTCCTGGCCACTCTATCCTCCAAAGAACCTTTTTTTCACTTTCCCCCAGCACCAGCCTCCAATATGCCGAACGTCCTGGCCTGGCTCCCACAGCCAAGGTGGCAGCCAGATCAACTCTTGCTTTCTTTCATGGTCTCTGGAACTACTTGCATTGCCACCCAGACTTTGGGGCTGCGGCTTTCCTGGCCACTCTATCCTCCAAAGAACCTTTTTTTCACTTTCCCCCAGCACGCGCCTCCAATATGCCGAACGTCCTGGCCTGGCTCCCACAGCCAAGGTGGCAGCCAGAACAACTCTTGCTTTCTTTCATGGTCTCTGGGAACTACTTGCAATGCCACCCAGACTTTGGGGCTGCGGGCTTTCCTGGCCACTCTGTCCTCAAAGAACCCTTTTTTTCACTTTCCCCCAGCACCGGCCTCCAATATGCCGAACGTCCTGGCCTGGCTCCCACAGCCAAGGTGGCAGCCAGAACAACTCTTGCTTTCTTTCATGGTCTCTGGGAACTACTTGCATTGCCACCCAGACTTTGGGGCTGCGGGCTTTCCTGGCCACTCTGTCCTCCAAAGAACCTTTTTTTCACTTTCCCCCAGCACCGGCCTCCAATATGCCGAACGTCCTGGCCTGGCTCCCACAGCCAAGGTGGCAGCCAGATCAACTCTTGCTTTCTTTCATGGTCTCTGGGAACTACTTGCAATGCCACCCAGACTTTGGGGCTGCGGGCTTTCCTGGCCACTCTATCCTCCAAAGAACCTTTTTTTCACTTTATCCCTGAACAAGACCCCAATATGCTGAACGTCCTGCCTGGCTCCCACAGCCAAGGTGGCAGCCAGAACAACTCTTGCTTTCTTTCAAGGTCTCTGGGAACTACTTGCATTGCCACCCAGACTTTGGGGCTGCGGGCTTTCCTGGCCACTCTGTCCTCAAAAGAACCTTTTTTTCACTTTCCCCCAGCACCGGACCCCAATATGCTGAACGTCCTGGCCTGGCTCCCACAGCCAAGGTGGCAGCCAGAACAACTCTTGCTTTCTTTCATGGTCTCTGGGAACTACTTGCATTGCCACCCAGACTTTGGGGCTGCAGGCTTTCCTGGCCACTCTATCCTCAAAAGAACCTTTTTTCACTTTCCCCCAGCACCGGCCTCCAATATGCCGAACGTCCTGGCCTGGCTCCCACAGCCAAGGTGGCAGCCAGATCAACTCTTGCTTTCTTTCATGGTCTCTGGGAACTACTTGCATTGCCACCCAGACTTTGGGGCTGCACGCTTTCCTGGCCACTCTATCCTCCAAAGAACCTTTTTTCACTTTCCCCCAGCACCGGCCTCCAATATGCCGAACGTCCTGGCCTGGCTCCCACAGCCAAGGTGGCAGCCAGAACAACTCTTGCTTTCTTTCATGGTCTCTGGGAACTACTTGCATTGCCACCCAGACTTTGGGGCTGCGGGCTTTCCTGGCCACTCTATCCTCCAAAGAACCTTTTTTTCACTTTCCCCCAGCACCGGCCTCCAATATGCCGAACGTCCTGGCCTGGCTCCCACAGCCAAGTTGGCAGCCAGAACAACTCTTGCTTTCTTTCAAGGTCTCTGGGAACTATTTGCATTGCCACCCAGACTTTGGGGCTGCACGCTTTCCTGGCCACTCTATCCTCAAAAGCACATATTTTTCACTTTACCCCTGAACCGGACCCCAATATGCTGAACGTCCTGGCCTGGCTCCCACAGCCAAGGTGGCAGCCAGAACAACTCTTGCTTTCTTTCATGGTCTCTGGGAACTACTTGCATTGCCACCCAGACTTTGGGGCTGCGGGCTTTCCTGGCCACTCTATCCTCAAAAGCACATATTTTTCACTTTACCCCTGAACCGGACCCCAATATGCTGAGCGTCCTGGCCTGGCTCCCACAGCCAAGGTGGCAGCCAGAACAACTCTTGCTTTCTTTCATGGTCTCTGGGAACTACTTGCATTGCCACCCAGACTTTGGGGCTGCGGGCTTTCCTGGCCACTCTATCCTCCAAAGAACCTTTTTTCACTTTCCCCCAGCACCGGCCTCCAATATGCCGAATGTCCTGGCCTGGCTCCCACAGCCAAGGTGGCAGCCAGAACAACTCTTGCTTTCTTTCAAGGTCTCTGGGAACTACTTGCATTGCCACCCAGACTTTGGGGCTGCGGGCTTTCCTGGCCACTCTATCCTCAAAAGCACATATTTTTCACTTTACCCCAGCACCGGACCCCAATATGCTGAACGTCCTGGCCTGGCTCCCACAGCCAAGGTGGCAGCCAGAACAACTCTTGCTTTCTTTCATGGTCTCTGGGAACTACTTGCATTGCCACCCAGACTTTGGGGCTGCACGCTTTCCTGGCCACTCTATCCTCCAAAGAACCTTTTTTTCACTTTCCCCCAGCACCGGCCTCCAATATGCCGAACGTCCTGGCCTGGCTCCCACAGCCAAGGTGGCAGCCAGAACAACTCTTGCTTTCTTTCAAGGTCTCTGGGAACTACTTGCATTGCCACCCAGACTTTGGGGCTGCGGGCTTTCCTGGCCACTCTGTCCTCCAAAGAACCTTTTTTTCACTTTCCCCCAGCACCGGCCTCCAATATGCCGAACGTCCTGGCCTGGCTCCCACAGCCAAGGTGGCAGCCAGAACAACTCTTGCTTTCTTTCATGGTCTCTGGGAACTACTTGCATTGCCACCCAGACTTTGGGGCTGCACGCTTTCCTGGCCACTCTATCCTCCAAAGAACCTTTTTTTCACTTTACCCCTGAACCGGACCCCAATATGCTGAACGTCCTGGCCTGGCTCCCACAGCCAAGGTGGCAGCCAGAACAACTCTTGCTTTCTTTCAAGGTCTCTGGGAACTACTTGCATTGCCACCCAGACTTTGGGGCTGCGGACTTTCCTGGCCACTCTATCCTCAAAAGCACCTTTTATTCACTTTCCCCCAGCACCGGACCCCAATATGCCGAACGTCCTGGCCTGGCTCCCACAGCCAAGGTGGCAGCCAGAACAACTCTTGCTTTCTTTCATGGTCTCTGGGAACTACTTGCATTGCCACCCAGACTTTGGGGCTGCACGCTTTCCTGGCCACTCTATCCTCCAAAGAACCTTTTTTTCACTTTCCCCCAGCACCGGCCTCCAATATGCCGAACGTCCTGGCCTGGCTCCCACAGCCAAGGTGGCAGCCAGATCAACTCTTGCTTTCTTTCATGGTCTCTGGGAACTACTTGCATTGCCACCCAGACTTTGGGGCTGCGGGCTTTCCTGGCCACTCTATCCTCCAAAGAACCTTTTTTTCACTTTCCCCCAGCACCGGCCTCCAATATGCCGAACGTCCTGGCCTGGCTCCCACAGCCAAGGTGGCAGCCAGAACAACTCTTGCTTTCTTTCATGGTCTCTGGGAACTACTTGCAATGCCACCCAGACTTTGGGGCTGCGGGCTTTCCTGGCCACTCTGTCCTCCAAAGAACCTTTTTTTCACTTTCCCCCAGCACCGGCCTCCAATATGCCGAACGTCCTGGCCTGGCTCCCACAGCCAAGGTGGCAGCCAGAACAACTCTTGCTTTCTTTCATGGTCTCTGGGAACTACTTGCAATGCCACCCAGACTTTGGGGCTGCGGGCTTTCCTGGCCACTCTATCCTCCAAAGAACCTTTTTTTCACTTTATCCCTGAACAAGACCCCAATATGCTGAACGTCCTGGCCTGGCTCCCACAGCCAAGGTGGCAGCCAGAACAACTCTTGCTTTCTTTCAAGGTCTCTGGGAACTACTTGCATTGCCACCCAGACTTTGGGGCTGCGGGCTTTCCTGGCCACTCTGTCCTCCAAAGAACCATTTTTTCACTTTCCCCCAGCACCGGACCCCAATATGCCGAACGTCCTGGCCTGGCTCCCACAGCCAAGGTGGCAGCCAGAACAACTCTTGCTTTCTTTCATGGTCTCTGGGAACTACTTGCATTGCCACCCAGACTTTGGGGCTGCGGGCTTTCCTGGCCACTCTATCCTCAAAAGAACCTTTTTTTCACTTTCCCCCAGCACCGACCTCCAATATGCCGAACGTCCTGGCCTGGCTCCCACAGCCAAGGTGGCAGCCAGAACAACTCTTGCTTTCTTTCAAGGTCTCTGGGAACTACTTGCATTGCCACCCAGACTTTGGGGCTGCGGGCTTTCCTGGCCACTCTATCCTCAAAAGCACATATTTTTCACTTTACCCCAGCACCGGACCCCAATATGCTGAACGTCCTGGCCTGGCTCCCACAGCCAAGGTGGCAGCCAGAACAACTCTTGCTTTCTTTCATGGTCTCTGGGAACTACTTGCATTGCCACCCAGACTTTGGGGCTGCACGCTTTCCTGGCCACTCTATCCTCCAAAGAACCTTTTTTTCACTTTCCCCCAGCACCGGCCTCCAATATGCCGAACGTCCTGGCCTGGCTCCCACAGCCAAGGTGGCAGCCAGAACAACTCTTGCTTTCTTTCAAGGTCTCTGGGAACTACTTGCATTGCCACCCAGACTTTGGGGCTGCGGGCTTTCCTGGCCACTCTGTCCTCCAAAGAACCTTTTTTTCACTTTCCCCCAGCACCGGCCTCCAATATGCCAAACGTCCTGGCCTGGCTCCCACAGCCAAGGTGGCAGCCAGAACAACTCTTGCTTTCTTTCATGGTCTCTGGGAACTACTTGCATTGCCACCCAGACTTTGGGGCTGCACGCTTTCCTGGCCACTCTATCCTCCAAAGAACCTTTTTTTCACTTTACCCCTGAACCGGACCCCAATATGCTGAACGTCCTGGCCTGGCTCCCACAGCCAAGGTGGCAGCCAGAACAACTCTTGCTTTCTTTCAAGGTCTCTGGGAACTACTTGCATTGCCACCCAGACTTTGGGGCTGCGGGCTTTCCTGGCCACTCTATCCTCAAAAGCACCTTTTATTCACTTTCCCCCAGCACCGGACCCCAATATGCCGAACGTCCTGGCCTGGCTCCCACAGCCAAGGTGGCAGCCAGATCAACTCTTGCTTTCTTTCATGGTCTCTGGGAACTACTTGCATTGCCACCCAGACTTTGGGGCTGCACGCTTTCCTGGCCACTCTATCCTCCAAAGAACCTTTTTTTCACTTTCCCCCAGCACCAGCCTCCAATATGCCGAACGTCCTGGCCTGGCTCCCACAGCCAAGGTGGCAGCCAGATCAACTCTTGCTTTCTTTCATGGTCTCTGGGAACTACTTGCATTGCCACCCAGACTTTGGGGCTGCGGGCTTTCCTGGCCACTCTATCCTCCAAAGAACCTTTTTTTCACTTTCCCCCAGCACCGGCCTCCAATATGCCGAACGTCCTGGCCTGGCTCCCACAGCCAAGGTGGCAGCCAGAACAACTCTTGCTTTCTTTCATGGTCTCTGGGAACTACTTGCAATGCCACCCAGACTTTGGGGCTGCGGGCTTTCCTGGCCACTCTGTCCTCCAAAGAACCTTTTTTTCACTTTCCCCCAGCACCGGCCTCCAGTATGCCGAACGTCCTGGCCTGGCTCCCACAGCCAAGGTGGCAGCCAGAACAACTCTTGCTTTCTTTCATGGTCTCTGGGAACTACTTGCATTGCCACCCAGACTTTGGGGCTGCGGGCTTTCCTGGCCACTCTGTCCTCCAAAGAACCTTTTTTTCACTTTCCCCCAGCACCGGCCTCCAATATGCCGAACGTCCTGGCCTGGCTCCCACAGCCAAGGTGGCAGCCAGATCAACTCTTGCTTTCTTTCATGGTCTCTGGGAACTACTTGCATTGCCACCCAGACTTTGGGGCTGCACGCTTTCCTGGCCACTCTATCCTCAAAAGAACCTTTTTTTCACTTTCCCCCAGCACCGGCCTCCAATATGCCGAATGTCCTGGCCTGGCTCCCACAGCCAAGGTGGCAGCCAGATCAACTCTTGCTTTCTTTCATGGTCTCTGGGAACTACTTGCATTGCCACCCAGACTTTGGGGCTGCGGGCTTTCCTGGCCACTCTATCCTCCAAAGAACCTTTTTTCACTTTCCCCCAGCACCGGCCTCCAATATGCCGAACGTCCTGGCCTGGCTCCCACAGCCAAGGTGGCAGCCAGAACAACTCTTGCTTTCTTTCAAGGTCTCTGGGAACTACTTGCATTGCCACCCAGACTTTGGGGCTGCGGGCTTTCCTGGCCACTCTATCCTCAAAAGCTCATATTTTTCACTTTACCCCTGAACCGGACCCCAATATGCTGAACGTCCTGGCCTGGCTCCCACAGCCAAGGTGGCAGCCAGAACAACTCTTGCTTTCTTTCAAGGTCTCTGGGAACTACTTGCATTGCCACCCAGACTTTGGGGCTGCGGGCTTTCCTGGCCACTCTGTCCTCCAAAGAACCATTTTTTCACTTTCCCCCAGCACCGGACCCCAATATGCCGAACGTCCTGGCCTGGCTCCCACAGCCAAGGTGGCAGCCAGAACAACTCTTGCTTTCTTTCATGGTCTCTGGGAACTACTTGCATTGCCACCCAGACTTTGGGGCTGCGGGCTTTCCTGGCCACTCTATCCTCAAAAGAACCTTTTTTTCACTTTCCCCCAGCACCGACCTCCAATATGCCGAACGTCCTGGCCTGGCTCCCACAGCCAAGGTGGCAGCCAGAACAACTCTTGCTTTCTTTCAAGGTCTCTGGGAACTACTTGCATTGCCACCCAGACTTTGGGGCTGCGGGCTTTCCTGGCCACTCTATCCTCAAAAGCACATATTTTTCACTTTACCCCAGCACCGGACCCCAATATGCTGAACGTCCTGGCCTGGCTCCCACAGCCAAGGTGGCAGCCAGAACAACTCTTGCTTTCTTTCATGGTCTCTGGGAACTACTTGCATTGCCACCCAGACTTTGGGGCTGCACGCTTTCCTGGCCACTCTATCCTCCAAAGAACCTTTTTTTCACTTTCCCCCAGCACCGGCCTCCAATATGCCGAACGTCCTGGCCTGGCTCCCACAGCCAAGGTGGCAGCCAGAACAACTCTTGCTTTCTTTCAAGGTCTCTGGGAACTACTTGCATTGCCACCCAGACTTTGGGGCTGCGGGCTTTCCTGGCCACTCTGTCCTCCAAAGAACCTTTTTTTCACTTTCCCCCAGCACCGGCCTCCAATATGCCAAACGTCCTGGCCTGGCTCCCACAGCCAAGGTGGCAGCCAGAACAACTCTTGCTTTCTTTCATGGTCTCTGGGAACTACTTGCATTGCCACCCAGACTTTGGGGCTGCACGCTTTCCTGGCCACTCTATCCTCCAAAGAACCTTTTTTTCACTTTACCCCTGAACCGGACCCCAATATGCTGAACGTCCTGGCCTGGCTCCCACAGCCAAGGTGGCAGCCAGAACAACTCTTGCTTTCTTTCAAGGTCTCTGGGAACTACTTGCATTGCCACCCAGACTTTGGGGCTGCGGGCTTTCCTGGCCACTCTATCCTCAAAAGCACCTTTTATTCACTTTCCCCCAGCACCGGACCCCAATATGCCGAACGTCCTGGCCTGGCTCCCACAGCCAAGGTGGCAGCCAGATCAACTCTTGCTTTCTTTCATGGTCTCTGGGAACTACTTGCATTGCCACCCAGACTTTGGGGCTGCACGCTTTCCTGGCCACTCTATCCTCCAAAGAACCTTTTTTTCACTTTCCCCCAGCACCAGCCTCCAATATGCCGAACGTCCTGGCCTGGCTCCCACAGCCAAGGTGGCAGCCAGATCAACTCTTGCTTTCTTTCATGGTCTCTGGGAACTACTTGCATTGCCACCCAGACTTTGGGGCTGCGGGCTTTCCTGGCCACTCTATCCTCCAAAGAACCTTTTTTTCACTTTCCCCCAGCACCGGCCTCCAATATGCCGAACGTCCTGGCCTGGCTCCCACAGCCAAGGTGGCAGCCAGAACAACTCTTGCTTTCTTTCATGGTCTCTGGGAACTACTTGCAATGCCACCCAGACTTTGGGGCTGCGGGCTTTCCTGGCCACTCTGTCCTCCAAAGAACCTTTTTTTCACTTTCCCCCAGCACCGGCCTCCAGTATGCCGAACGTCCTGGCCTGGCTCCCACAGCCAAGGTGGCAGCCAGAACAACTCTTGCTTTCTTTCATGGTCTCTGGGAACTACTTGCATTGCCACCCAGACTTTGGGGCTGCGGGCTTTCCTGGCCACTCTGTCCTCCAAAGAACCTTTTTTTCACTTTCCCCCAGCACCGGCCTCCAATATGCCGAACGTCCTGGCCTGGCTCCCACAGCCAAGGTGGCAGCCAGATCAACTCTTGCTTTCTTTCATGGTCTCTGGGAACTACTTGCATTGCCACCCAGACTTTGGGGCTGCACGCTTTCCTGGCCACTCTATCCTCAAAAGAACCTTTTTTTCACTTTCCCCCAGCACCGGCCTCCAATATGCCGAATGTCCTGGCCTGGCTCCCACAGCCAAGGTGGCAGCCAGATCAACTCTTGCTTTCTTTCATGGTCTCTGGGAACTACTTGCATTGCCACCCAGACTTTGGGGCTGCACGCTTTCCTGGCCACTCTATCCTCCAAAGAACCTTTTTTCACTTTCCCCCAGCACCGGCCTCCAATATGCCGAACGTCCTGGCCTGGCTCCCACAGCCAAGGTGGCAGCCAGAACAACTCTTGCTTTCTTTCAAGGTCTCTGGGAACTACTTGCATTGCCACCCAGACTTTGGGGCTGCGGGCTTTCCTGGCCACTCTATCCTCAAAAGCTCATATTTTTCACTTTACCCCTGAACCGGACCCCAATATGCTGAACGTCCCGGCCTGGCTCCCACAGCCAAGGTGGCAGCCAGAACAACTCTTGCTTTCTTTCATGGTCTCTGGGAACTACTTGCATTGCCACCCAGACTTTGGGGCTGCGGGCTTTCCTGGCCACTCTATCCTCCAAAGAACCTTTTTTCACTTTACCCCAGCACCGGACCCCAATATGCTGAACGTCCTGGCCTGGCTCCCACAGCCAAGGTGGCAGCCAGAACAACTCTTGCTTTCTTTCATGGTCTCTGGGAACTACTTGCATTGCCACCCAGACTTTGGGGCTGCACGCTTTCCTGGCCACTCTATCCTCCAAAGAACCTTTTTTTCACTTTACCCCTGAACCGGACCCCAATATGCTGAACGTCCTGGCCTGGCTCCCACAGCCAAGGTGGCAGCCAGAACAACTCTTGCTTTCTTTCAAGGTCTCTGGGAACTACTTGCATTGCCACCCAGACTTTGGGGCTGCGGGCTTTCCTGGCCACTCTATCCTCAAAAGCACCTTTTATTCACTTTCCCCCAGCACCGGACCCCAATATGCCGAACGTCCTGGCCTGGCTCCCACAGCCAAGGTGGCAGCCAGATCAACTCTTGCTTTCTTTCATGGTCTCTGGGAACTACTTGCATTGCCACCCAGACTTTGGGGCTGCACGCTTTCCTGGCCACTCTATCCTCCAAAGAACCTTTTTTTCACTTTCCCCCAGCACCGGCCTCCAATATGCCGAACGTCCTGGCCTGGCTCCCACAGCCAAGGTGGCAGCCAGATCAACTCTTGCTTTCTTTCATGGTCTCTGGGAACTACTTGCATTGCCACCCAGACTTTGGGGCTGCGGGCTTTCCTGGCCACTCTATCCTCCAAAGAACCTTTTTTTCACTTTCCCCCAGCACCGGCCTCCAATATGCCGAACGTCCTGGCCTGGCTCCCACAGCCAAGGTGGCAGCCAGAACAACTCTTGCTTTCTTTCATGGTCTCTGGGAACTACTTGCAATGCCACCCAGACTTTGGGGCTGCGGGCTTTCCTGGCCACTCTGTCCTCCAAAGAACCTTTTTTTCACTTTCCCCCAGCACCGGCCTCCAGTATGCCGAACGTCCTGGCCTGGCTCCCACAGCCAAGGTGGCAGCCAGAACAACTCTTGCTTTCTTTCATGGTCTCTGGGAACTACTTGCATTGCCACCCAGACTTTGGGGCTGCGGGCTTTCCTGGCCACTCTGTCCTCCAAAGAACCTTTTTTTCACTTTCCCCCAGCACCGGCCTCCAATATGCCGAACGTCCTGGCCTGGCTCCCACAGCCAAGGTGGCAGCCAGATCAACTCTTGCTTTCTTTCATGGTCTCTGGGAACTACTTGCAATGCCACCCAGACTTTGGGGCTGCGGGCTTTCCTGGCCACTCTATCCTCCAAAGAACCTTTTTTTCACTTTATCCCTGAACAAGACCCCAATATGCTGAACGTCCTGGCCTGGCTCCCACAGCCAAGGTGGCAGCCAGAACAACTCTTGCTTTCTTTCAAGGTCTCTGGGAACTACTTGCATTGCCACCCAGACTTTGGGGCTGCGGGCTTTCCTGGCCACTCTGTCCTCAAAAGAACCTTTTTTTCACTTTCCCCCAGCACCGGACCCCAATATGCCAAACGTCCTGGCCTGGCTCCCACAGCCAAGGTGGCAGCCAGAACAACTCTTGCTTTCTTTCATGGTCTCTGGGAACTACTTGCATTGCCACCCAGACTTTGGGGCTGCAGGCTTTCCTGGCCACTCTATCCTCAAAAGAACCTTTTTTTCACTTTCCCCCAGCACCGGCCTCCAATATGCCGAATGTCCTGGCCTGGCTCCCACAGCCAAGGTGGCAGCCAGATCAACTCTTGCTTTCTTTCATGGTCTCTGGGAACTACTTGCATTGCCACCCAGACTTTGGGGCTGCACGCTTTCCTGGCCACTCTATCCTCCAAAGAACCTTTTTTCACTTTCCCCCAGCACCGGCCTCCAATATGCCGAACGTCCTGGCCTGGCTCCCACAGCCAAGGTGGCAGCCAGAACAACTCTTGCTTTCTTTCAAGGTCTCTGGGAACTACTTGCATTGCCACCCAGACTTTGGGGCTGCGGGCTTTCCTGGCCACTCTATCCTCAAAAGCTCATATTTTTCACTTTACCCCTGAACCGGACCCCAATATGCTGAACGTCCCGGCCTGGCTCCCACAGCCAAGGTGGCAGCCAGAACAACTCTTGCTTTCTTTCATGGTCTCTGGGAACTACTTGCATTGCCACCCAGACTTTGGGGCTGCGGGCTTTCCTGGCCACTCTATCCTCCAAAGAACCTTTTTTTCACTTTCCCCCAGCACCGGCCTCCAATATGCCGAACGTCCTGGCCTGGCTCCCACAGCCAAGGTGGCAGCCAGAACAACTCTTGCTTTCTTTCAAGGTCTCTGGGAACAATTTGCATTGCCACCCAGACTTTGGGGCTGCGGGCTTTCCTGGCCACTCTATCCTCAAAAGCACATATTTTTCACTTTACCCCTGAACCGGACCCCAATATGCTGAACGTCCTGGCCTGGCTCCCACAGCCAAGGTGGCAGCCAGAACAACTCTTGCTTTCTTTCATGGTCTCTGGGAACTACTTGCATTGCCACCCAGACTTTGGGGCTGCGGGCTTTCCTGGCCACTCTATCCTCAAAAGCACATATTTTTCACTTTACCCCTGAACCGGACCCCAATATGCTGAGCGTCCTGGCCTGGCTCCCACAGCCAAGGTGGCAGCCAGAACAACTCTTGCTTTCTTTCATGGTCTCTGGGAACTACTTGCATTGCCACCCAGACTTTGGGGCTGCGGGCTTTCCTGGCCACTCTATCCTCCAAAGAACCTTTTTTCACTTTCCCCCAGCACCGGCCTCCAATATGCCGAACGTCCTGGCCTGGCTCCCACAGCCAAGGTGGCAGCCAGAACAACTCTTGCTTTCTTTCAAGGTCTCTGGGAACTACTTGCATTGCCACCCAGACTTTGGGGCTGCGGGCTTTCCTGGCCACTCTATCCTCAAAAGCACATATTTTTCACTTTACCCCAGCACCGGACCCCAATATGCTGAACGTCCTGGCCTGGCTCCCACAGCCAAGGTGGCAGCCAGAACAACTCTTGCTTTCTTTCATGGTCTCTGGGAACTACTTGCATTGCCACCCAGACTTTGGGGCTGCACGCTTTCCTGGCCACTCTATCCTCCAAAGAACCTTTTTTTCACTTTATCCCTGAACAAGACCCCAATATGCTGAACGTCCTGGCCTGGCTCCCACAGCCAAGGTGGCAGCCAGAACAACTCTTGCTTTCTTTCAAGGTCTCTGGGAACTACTTGCATTGCCACCCAGACTTTGGGGCTGCGGGCTTTCCTGGCCACTCTGTCCTCAAAAGAACCTTTTTTTCACTTTCCCCCAGCACCGGACCCCAATATGCCAAACGTCCTGGCCTGGCTCCCACAGCCAAGGTGGCAGCCAGAACAACTCTTGCTTTCTTTCATGGTCTCTGGGAACTACTTGCATTGCCACCCAGACTTTGGGGCTGCAGGCTTTCCTGGCCACTCTATCCTCAAAAGAACCTTTTTTTCACTTTCCCCCAGCACCGGCCTCCAATATGCCGAATGTCCTGGCCTGGCTCCCACAGCCAAGGTGGCAGCCAGATCAACTCTTGCTTTCTTTCATGGTCTCTGGGAACTACTTGCATTGCCACCCAGACTTTGGGGCTGCACGCTTTCCTGGCCACTCTATCCTCCAAAGAACCTTTTTTCACTTTCCCCCAGCACCGGCCTCCAATATGCCGAACGTCCTGGCCTGGCTCCCACAGCCAAGGTGGCAGCCAGAACAACTCTTGCTTTCTTTCAAGGTCTCTGGGAACTACTTGCATTGCCACCCAGACTTTGGGGCTGCGGGCTTTCCTGGCCACTCTATCCTCAAAAGCTCATATTTTTCACTTTACCCCTGAACCGGACCCCAATATGCTGAACGTCCCGGCCTGGCTCCCACAGCCAAGGTGGCAGCCAGAACAACTCTTGCTTTCTTTCATGGTCTCTGGGAACTACTTGCATTGCCACCCAGACTTTGGGGCTGCGGGCTTTCCTGGCCACTCTATCCTCCAAAGAACCTTTTTTTCACTTTCCCCCAGCACCGGCCTCCAATATGCCGAACGTCCTGGCCTGGCTCCCACAGCCAAGGTGGCAGCCAGAACAACTCTTGCTTTCTTTCAAGGTCTCTGGGAACAATTTGCATTGCCACCCAGACTTTGGGGCTGCGGGCTTTCCTGGCCACTCTATCCTCAAAAGCACATATTTTTCACTTTACCCCTGAACCGGACCCCAATATGCTGAACGTCCTGGCCTGGCTCCCACAGCCAAGGTGGCAGCCAGAACAACTCTTGCTTTCTTTCATGGTCTCTGGGAACTACTTGCATTGCCACCCAGACTTTGGGGCTGCGGGCTTTCCTGGCCACTCTATCCTCAAAAGCACATATTTTTCACTTTACCCCTGAACCGGACCCCAATATGCTGAGCGTCCTGGCCTGGCTCCCACAGCCAAGGTGGCAGCCAGAACAACTCTTGCTTTCTTTCATGGTCTCTGGGAACTACTTGCATTGCCACCCAGACTTTGGGGCTGCGGGCTTTCCTGGCCACTCTATCCTCCAAAGAACCTTTTTTCACTTTCCCCCAGCACCGGCCTCCAATATGCCGAACGTCCTGGCCTGGCTCCCACAGCCAAGGTGGCAGCCAGAACAACTCTTGCTTTCTTTCAAGGTCTCTGGGAACTACTTGCATTGCCACCCAGACTTTGGGGCTGCGGGCTTTCCTGGCCACTCTATCCTCAAAAGCACATATTTTTCACTTTACCCCAGCACCGGACCC
The DNA here is from genome assembly GCF_964106895.1 of Numenius arquata. Taxonomy (NCBI): domain Eukaryota; kingdom Metazoa; phylum Chordata; class Aves; order Charadriiformes; family Scolopacidae; genus Numenius; species Numenius arquata. The sequence continues at coordinate 155,451 of NW_027414639.1, read as the reverse complement.
CAATATGCTGAACGTCCTGGCCTGGCTCCCACAGCCAAGGTGGCAGCCAGAACAACTCTTGCTTTCTTTCATGGTCTCTGGGAACTACTTGCATTGCCACCCAGACTTTGGGGCTGCACGCTTTCCTGGCCACTCTATCCTCCAAAGAACCTTTTTTTCACTTTATCCCTGAACAAGACCCCAATATGCTGAACGTCCTGGCCTGGCTCCCACAGCCAAGGTGGCAGCCAGAACAACTCTTGCTTTCTTTCAAGGTCTCTGGGAACTACTTGCATTGCCACCCAGACTTTGGGGCTGCGGGCTTTCCTGGCCACTCTGTCCTCAAAAGAACCTTTTTTTCACTTTCCCCCAGCACCGGACCCCAATATGCCAAACGTCCTGGCCTGGCTCCCACAGCCAAGGTGGCAGCCAGAACAACTCTTGCTTTCTTTCATGGTCTCTGGGAACTACTTGCATTGCCACCCAGACTTTGGGGCTGCAGGCTTTCCTGGCCACTCTATCCTCAAAAGAACCTTTTTTTCACTTTCCCCCAGCACCGGCCTCCAATATGCCGAATGTCCTGGCCTGGCTCCCACAGCCAAGGTGGCAGCCAGATCAACTCTTGCTTTCTTTCATGGTCTCTGGGAACTACTTGCATTGCCACCCAGACTTTGGGGCTGCACGCTTTCCTGGCCACTCTATCCTCCAAAGAACCTTTTTTCACTTTCCCCCAGCACCGGCCTCCAATATGCCGAACGTCCTGGCCTGGCTCCCACAGCCAAGGTGGCAGCCAGAACAACTCTTGCTTTCTTTCAAGGTCTCTGGGAACTACTTGCATTGCCACCCAGACTTTGGGGCTGCGGGCTTTCCTGGCCACTCTATCCTCAAAAGCTCATATTTTTCACTTTACCCCTGAACCGGACCCCAATATGCTGAACGTCCCGGCCTGGCTCCCACAGCCAAGGTGGCAGCCAGAACAACTCTTGCTTTCTTTCATGGTCTCTGGGAACTACTTGCATTGCCACCCAGACTTTGGGGCTGCGGGCTTTCCTGGCCACTCTATCCTCCAAAGAACCTTTTTTTCACTTTCCCCCAGCACCGGCCTCCAATATGCCGAACGTCCTGGCCTGGCTCCCACAGCCAAGGTGGCAGCCAGAACAACTCTTGCTTTCTTTCAAGGTCTCTGGGAACAATTTGCATTGCCACCCAGACTTTGGGGCTGCGGGCTTTCCTGGCCACTCTATCCTCAAAAGCACATATTTTTCACTTTACCCCTGAACCGGACCCCAATATGCTGAACGTCCTGGCCTGGCTCCCACAGCCAAGGTGGCAGCCAGAACAACTCTTGCTTTCTTTCATGGTCTCTGGGAACTACTTGCATTGCCACCCAGACTTTGGGGCTGCGGGCTTTCCTGGCCACTCTATCCTCAAAAGCACATATTTTTCACTTTACCCCTGAACCGGACCCCAATATGCTGAGCGTCCTGGCCTGGCTCCCACAGCCAAGGTGGCAGCCAGAACAACTCTTGCTTTCTTTCATGGTCTCTGGGAACTACTTGCATTGCCACCCAGACTTTGGGGCTGCGGGCTTTCCTGGCCACTCTATCCTCCAAAGAACCTTTTTTCACTTTCCCCCAGCACCGGCCTCCAATATGCCGAACGTCCTGGCCTGGCTCCCACAGCCAAGGTGGCAGCCAGAACAACTCTTGCTTTCTTTCAAGGTCTCTGGGAACTACTTGCATTGCCACCCAGACTTTGGGGCTGCGGGCTTTCCTGGCCACTCTATCCTCAAAAGCACATATTTTTCACTTTACCCCAGCACCGGACCCCAATATGCTGAACGTCCTGGCCTGGCTCCCACAGCCAAGGTGGCAGCCAGAACAACTCTTGCTTTCTTTCATGGTCTCTGGGAACTACTTGCATTGCCACCCAGACTTTGGGGCTGCACGCTTTCCTGGCCACTCTATCCTCCAAAGAACCTTTTTTTCACTTTATCCCTGAACAAGACCCCAATATGCTGAACGTCCTGGCCTGGCTCCCACAGCCAAGGTGGCAGCCAGAACAACTCTTGCTTTCTTTCAAGGTCTCTGGGAACTACTTGCATTGCCACCCAGACTTTGGGGCTGCGGGCTTTCCTGGCCACTCTGTCCTCAAAAGAACCTTTTTTTCACTTTCCCCCAGCACCGGACCCCAATATGCCAAACGTCCTGGCCTGGCTCCCACAGCCAAGGTGGCAGCCAGAACAACTCTTGCTTTCTTTCATGGTCTCTGGGAACTACTTGCATTGCCACCCAGACTTTGGGGCTGCAGGCTTTCCTGGCCACTCTATCCTCAAAAGAACCTTTTTTTCACTTTCCCCCAGCACCGGCCTCCAATATGCCGAATGTCCTGGCCTGGCTCCCACAGCCAAGGTGGCAGCCAGATCAACTCTTGCTTTCTTTCATGGTCTCTGGGAACTACTTGCATTGCCACCCAGACTTTGGGGCTGCGGGCTTTCCTGGCCACTCTATCCTCCAAAGAACCTTTTTTCACTTTCCCCCAGCACCGGCCTCCAATATGCCGAACGTCCTGGCCTGGCTCCCACAGCCAAGGTGGCAGCCAGAACAACTCTTGCTTTCTTTCAAGGTCTCTGGGAACTACTTGCATTGCCACCCAGACTTTGGGGCTGCGGGCTTTCCTGGCCACTCTATCCTCAAAAGCTCATATTTTTCACTTTACCCCTGAACCGGACCCCAATATGCTGAACGTCCCGGCCTGGCTCCCACAGCCAAGGTGGCAGCCAGAACAACTCTTGCTTTCTTTCATGGTCTCTGGGAACTACTTGCATTGCCACCCAGACTTTGGGGCTGCGGGCTTTCCTGGCCACTCTATCCTCCAAAGAACCTTTTTTTCACTTTCCCCCAGCACCGGCCTCCAATATGCCGAACGTCCTGGCCTGGCTCCCACAGCCAAGGTGGCAGCCAGAACAACTCTTGCTTTCTTTCAAGGTCTCTGGGAACAATTTGCATTGCCACCCAGACTTTGGGGCTGCGGGCTTTCCTGGCCACTCTATCCTCAAAAGCACATATTTTTCACTTTACCCCTGAACCGGACCCCAATATGCTGAACGTCCTGGCCTGGCTCCCACAGCCAAGGTGGCAGCCAGAACAACTCTTGCTTTCTTTCATGGTCTCTGGGAACTACTTGCATTGCCACCCAGACTTTGGGGCTGCGGGCTTTCCTGGCCACTCTATCCTCAAAAGCACATATTTTTCACTTTACCCCTGAACCGGACCCCAATATGCTGAGCGTCCTGGCCTGGCTCCCACAGCCAAGGTGGCAGCCAGAACAACTCTTGCTTTCTTTCATGGTCTCTGGGAACTACTTGCATTGCCACCCAGACTTTGGGGCTGCGGGCTTTCCTGGCCACTCTATCCTCCAAAGAACCTTTTTTCACTTTCCCCCAGCACCGGCCTCCAATATGCCGAACGTCCTGGCCTGGCTCCCACAGCCAAGGTGGCAGCCAGAACAACTCTTGCTTTCTTTCAAGGTCTCTGGGAACTACTTGCATTGCCACCCAGACTTTGGGGCTGCGGGCTTTCCTGGCCACTCTATCCTCAAAAGCACATATTTTTCACTTTACCCCAGCACCGGACCCCAATATGCTGAACGTCCTGGCCTGGCTCCCACAGCCAAGGTGGCAGCCAGAACAACTCTTGCTTTCTTTCATGGTCTCTGGGAACTACTTGCATTGCCACCCAGACTTTGGGGCTGCACGCTTTCCTGGCCACTCTATCCTCCAAAGAACCTTTTTTTCACTTTCCCCCAGCACCGGCCTCCAATATGCCGAACGTCCTGGCCTGGCTCCCACAGCCAAGGTGGCAGCCAGAACAACTCTTGCTTTCTTTCAAGGTCTCTGGGAACTACTTGCATTGCCACCCAGACTTTGGGGCTGCGGGCTTTCCTGGCCACTCTGTCCTCCAAAGAACCTTTTTTTCACTTTCCCCCAGCACCGGCCTCCAATATGCCGAACGTCCTGGCCTGGCTCCCACAGCCAAGGTGGCAGCCAGAACAACTCTTGCTTTCTTTCATGGTCTCTGGGAACTACTTGCATTGCCACCCAGACTTTGGGGCTGCACGCTTTCCTGGCCACTCTATCCTCCAAAGAACCTTTTTTTCACTTTACCCCTGAACCGGACCCCAATATGCTGAACGTCCTGGCCTGGCTCCCACAGCCAAGGTGGCAGCCAGAACAACTCTTGCTTTCTTTCAAGGTCTCTGGGAACTACTTGCATTGCCACCCAGACTTTGGGGCTGCGGGCTTTCCTGGCCACTCTATCCTCAAAAGCACCTTTTATTCACTTTCCCCCAGCACCGGACCCCAATATGCCGAACGTCCTGGCCTGGCTCCCACAGCCAAGGTGGCAGCCAGATCAACTCTTGCTTTCTTTCATGGTCTCTGGGAACTACTTGCATTGCCACCCAGACTTTGGGGCTGCACGCTTTCCTGGCCACTCTATCCTCCAAAGAACCTTTTTTTCACTTTCCCCCAGCACCGGCCTCCAATATGCCGAACGTCCTGGCCTGGCTCCCACAGCCAAGGTGGCAGCCAGATCAACTCTTGCTTTCTTTCATGGTCTCTGGGAACTACTTGCATTGCCACCCAGACTTTGGGGCTGCGGGCTTTCCTGGCCACTCTATCCTCCAAAGAACCTTTTTTTCACTTTCCCCCAGCACCGGCCTCCAATATGCCGAACGTCCTGGCCTGGCTCCCACAGCCAAGGTGGCAGCCAGAACAACTCTTGCTTTCTTTCATGGTCTCTGGGAACTACTTGCAATGCCACCCAGACTTTGGGGCTGCGGGCTTTCCTGGCCACTCTGTCCTCCAAAGAACCTTTTTTTCACTTTCCCCCAGCACCGGCCTCCAGTATGCCGAACGTCCTGGCCTGGCTCCCACAGCCAAGGTGGCAGCCAGAACAACTCTTGCTTTCTTTCATGGTCTCTGGGAACTACTTGCATTGCCACCCAGACTTTGGGGCTGCGGGCTTTCCTGGCCACTCTGTCCTCCAAAGAACCTTTTTTTCACTTTCCCCCAGCACCGGCCTCCAATATGCCGAACGTCCTGGCCTGGCTCCCACAGCCAAGGTGGCAGCCAGATCAACTCTTGCTTTCTTTCATGGTCTCTGGGAACTACTTGCAATGCCACCCAGACTTTGGGGCTGCGGGCTTTCCTGGCCACTCTGTCCTCCAAAGAACCTTTTTTTCACTTTATCCCTGAACAAGACCCCAATATGCTGAACGTCCTGGCCTGGCTCCCACAGCCAAGGTGGCAGCCAGAACAACTCTTGCTTTCTTTCAAGGTCTCTGGGAACTACTTGCATTGCCACCCAGACTTTGGGGCTGCGGGCTTTCCTGGCCACTCTGTCCTCCAAAGAACCATTTTTTCACTTTCCCCCAGCACCGGACCCCAATATGCCGAACGTCCTGGCCTGGCTCCCACAGCCAAGGTGGCAGCCAGAACAACTCTTGCTTTCTTTCATGGTCTCTGGGAACTACTTGCATTGCCACCCAGACTTTGGGGCTGCGGGCTTTCCTGGCCACTCTATCCTCAAAAGAACCTTTTTTTCACTTTCCCCCAGCACCGACCTCCAATATGCCGAACGTCCTGGCCTGGCTCCCACAGCCAAGGTGGCAGCCAGAACAACTCTTGCTTTCTTTCAAGGTCTCTGGGAACTACTTGCATTGCCACTCAGACTTTGGGGCTGCGGGCTTTCCTGGCCACTCTATCCTCAAAAGAACCTTTTTTTCACTTTACCCCTGAACCGGACCCCAATATGCTGAACGTCCTGGCCTGGCTCCCACAGCCAAGGTGGCAGCCAGAACAACTCTTGCTTTCTTTCAAGGTCTCTGGGAACTACTTGCATTGCCACCCAGACTTTGGGGCTGCGGGCTTTCCTGGCCACTCTATCCTCAAAAGCACATATTTTTCACTTTACCCCTGAACCGGACCCCAATATGCTGAACATCCTGGCCTGGCTCCCACAGCCAAGGTGGCAGCCAGAACAACTCTTGCTTTCTTTCATGGTCTCTGGGAACTACTTGCATTGCCACCCAGACTTTGGGGCTGCGGGCTTTCCTGGCCACTCTATCCTCCAAAGAACCTTTTTTTCACTTTCCCCCAGCACCGGCCTCCAATATGCCGAACGTCCTGGCCTGGCTCCCACAGCCAAGGTGGCAGCCAGAACAACTCTTGCTTTCTTTCAAGGTCTCTGGGAACTACTTGCATTGCCACCCAGACTTTGGGGCTGCGGGCTTTCCTGGCCACTCTATCCTCCAAAGAACCTTTTTTTCACTTTCCCCCAGCACCGGACCCCAATATGCCGAACGTCCTGGCCTGGCTCCCACAGCCAAGGTGGCAGCCAGAACAACTCTTGCTTTCTTTCATGGTCTCTGGGAACTACTTGCATTGCCACCCAGACTTTGGGGCTGCGGGCTTTCCTGGCCACTCTCTCCTCAAAAGAACCTTTTTTTCACTTTTCCCCAGCACCGGCCTCCAATATGCCGAACGTCCTGGCCTGGCTCCCACAGCCAAGGTGGCAGCCAGATCAACTCTTGCTTTCTTTCATGGTCTCTGGGAACTACTTGCATTGCCACCCAGACTTTGGGGCTGCGGGCTTTCCTGGCCACTCTATCCTCAAAAGCACATATTTTTCACTTTACCCCTGAACCGGACCCCAATATGCTGAGCGTCCTGGCCTGGCTCCCACAGCCAAGGTGGCAGCCAGAACAACTCTTGCTTTCTTTCATGGTCTCTGGGAACTACTTGCATTGCCACCCAGACTTTGGGGCTGCGGGCTTTCCTGGCCACTCTATCCTCCAAAGAACCTTTTTTCACTTTCCCCCAGCACCGGCCTCCAATATGCCGAACGTCCTGGCCTGGCTCCCACAGCCAAGGTGGCAGCCAGAACAACTCTTGCTTTCTTTCAAGGTCTCTGGGAACTACTTGCATTGCCACCCAGACTTTGGGGCTGCGGGCTTTCCTGGCCACTCTATCCTCAAAAGAACCTTTTTTTCACTTTCCCCCAGCACCGGCCTCCAATATGCCGAACGTCCTGGCCTGGCTCCCACAGCCAAGGTGGCAGCCAGAACAACTCTTGCTTTCTTTCAAGGTCTCTGGGAACTACTTGCATTGCCACCCAGACTTTGGGGCTGCGGGCTTTCCTGGCCACTCTGTCCTCCAAAGAACCTTTTTTTCACTTTCCCCCAGCACCGGCCTCCAATATGCCGAACGTCCTGGCCTGGCTCCCACAGCCAAGGTGGCAGCCAGAACAACTCTTGCTTTCTTTCATGGTCTCTGGGAACTACTTGCATTGCCACCCAGACTTTGGGGCTGCGGGCTTTCCTGGCCACTCTATCCTCCAAAGAACCTTTTTTTCACTTTACCCCTGAACCGGACCCCAATATGCTGAACGTCCTGGCCTGGCTCCCACAGCCAAGGTGGCAGCCAGAACAACTCTTGCTTTCTTTCAAGGTCTCTGGGAACTACTTGCATTGCCACCCAGACTTTGGGGCTGCGGGCTTTCCTGGCCACTCTATCCTCAAAAGCACCTTTTATTCACTTTCCCCCAGCACCGGACCCCAATATGCCGAACGTCCTGGCCTGGCTCCCACAGCCAAGGTGGCAGCCAGATCAACTCTTGCTTTCTTTCATGGTCTCTGGGAACTACTTGCATTGCCACCCAGACTTTGGGGCTGCACGCTTTCCTGGCCACTCTGTCCTCCAAAGAACCTTTTTTTCACTTTCCCCCAGCACCAGCCTCCAATATGCCGAACGTCCTGGCCTGGCTCCCACAGCCAAGGTGGCAGCCAGAACAACTCTTGCTTTCTTTCAAGGTCTCTGGGAACTACTTGCATTGCCACCCAGACTTTGGGGCTGCGGGCTTTCCTGGCCACTCTGTCCTCCAAAGAACCTTTTTTTCACTTTCCCCCAGCACCGGCCTCCAATATGCCGAACGTCCTGGCCTGGCTCCCACAGCCAAGGTGGCAGCCAGAACAACTCTTGCTTTCTTTCATGGTCTCTGGGAACTACTTGCATTGCCACCCAGACTTTGGGGCTGCACGCTTTCCTGGCCACTCTATCCTCCAAAGAACCTTTTTTTCACTTTACCCCTGAACCGGACCCCAATATGCTGAACGTCCTGGCCTGGCTCCCACAGCCAAGGTGGCAGCCAGAACAACTCTTGCTTTCTTTCATGGTCTCTGGGAACTACTTGCAATGCCACCCAGACTTTGGGGCTGCGGGCTTTCCTGGCCACTCTGTCCTCCAAAGAACCTTTTTTTCACTTTCCCCCAGCACCGGCCTCAAATATGCCGAACGTCCTGGCCTGGCTCCCACAGCCAAGGTGGCAGCCAGAACAACTCTTGCTTTCTTTCATGGTCTCTGGGAACTACTTGCATTGCCACCCAGACTTTGGGGCTGCGGGCTTTCCTGGCCACTCTATCCTCCAAAGAACCTTTTTTTCACTTTCCCCCAGCACCGGCCTCCAATATGCCGAACGTCCTGGCCTGGCTCCCACAGCCAAGGTGGCAGCCAGATCAACTCTTGCTTTCTTTCATGGTCTCTGGGAACTACTTGCATTGCCACCCAGACTTTGGGGCTGCACGCTTTCCTGGCCACTCTATCCTCCAAAGAACCTTTTTTTCACTTTCCCCCAGCACCGGCCTCAAATATGCCGAACGTCCTGGCCTGGCTCCCACAGCCAAGGTGGCAGCCAGAACAACTCTTGCTTTCTTTCAAGGTCTCTGGGAACTACTTGCAATGCCACCCAGACTTTGGGGCTGCGGGCTTTCCTGGCCACTCTATCCTCAAAAGCACATATTTTTCACTTTACCCCTGAACCGGACCCCAATATGCTGAACGTCCTGGCCTGGCTCCCACAGCCAAGGTGGCAGCCAGAACAACTCTTGCTTTCTTTCATGGTCTCTGGGAACTACTTGCATTGCCACCCAGACTTTGGGGCTGCAGGCTTTCCTGGCCACTCTATCCTCAAAAGAACCTTTTTTTCACTTTCCCCCAGCACCGGCCTCCAATATGCCGAACGTCCTGGCCTGGCTCCCACAGCCAAGGTGGCAGCCAGATCAACTCTTGCTTTCTTTCATGGTCTCTGGGAACTACTTGCATTGCCACCCAGACTTTGGGGCTGCACGCTTTCCTGGCCACTCTATCCTCCAAAGAACCTTTTTTCACTTTCCCCCAGCACCGGCCTCCAATATGCCGAACGTCCTGGCCTGGCTCCCACAGCCAAGGTGGCAGCCAGAACAACTCTTGCTTTCTTTCAAGGTCTCTGGGAACTACTTGCATTGCCACCCAGACTTTGGGGCTGCGGGCTTTCCTGGCCACTCTATCCTCAAAAGCTCATATTTTTCACTTTACCCCTGAACCGGACCCCAATATGCTGAACGTCCTGGCCTGGCTCCCACAGCCAAGGTGGCAGCCAGAACAACTCTTGCTTTCTTTCATGGTCTCTGGGAACTACTTGCATTGCCACCCAGACTTTGGGGCTGCGGGCTTTCCTGGCCACTCTGTCCTCACAAGCACCTTTTTTTCACTTTCCCCCAGCACCGGCCTCCAATATGCCGAACGTCCTGGCCTGGCTCCCACAGCCAAGTTGGCAGCCAGAACAACTCTTGCTTTCTTTCAAGGTCTCTGGGAACTATTTGCATTGCCACCCAGACTTTGGGGCTGCGGGCTTTCCTGGCCACTCTATCCTCAAAAGCACATATTTTTCACTTTACCCCTGAACCGGACCCCAATATGCTGAACGTCCTGGCCTGGCTCCCACAGCCAAGGTGGCAGCCAGAACAACTCTTGCTTTCTTTCATGGTCTCTGGGAACTACTTGCATTGCCACCCAGACTTTGGGGCTGCACGCTTTCCTGGCCACTCTATCCTCCAAAGAACCTTTTTTTCACTTTCCCCCAGCACCGGCCTCCAATATGCCGAACGTCCTGGCCTGGCTCCCACAGCCAAGGTGGCAGCCAGAACAACTCTTGCTTTCTTTCAAGGTCTCTGGGAACTACTTGCATTGCCACCCAGACTTTGGGGCTGCGGGCTTTCCTGGCCACTCTATCCTCAAAAGCACCTTTTTTTCACTTTCCCCCAGCACCGGCCTCCAATATGCCGAACGTCGTGGCCTGGCTCCCACAGCCAAGGTGGCAGCCAGAACAACTCTTGCTTTCTTTCAAGGTCTCTGGGAACTACTTGCATTGCCACCCAGACTTTGGGGCTGCGGGCTTTCCTGGCCACTCTATCCTCCAAAGCACCTTTTTTTCACTTTCCCCCAGCACCGGCCTCCAATATGCCGAACGTCCTGGCCTGGCTCCCACAGCCAAGGTGGCAGCCAGAACAACTCTTGCTTTCTTTCAAGGTCTCTGGGAACTACTTCCAATGCCACCCAGACTTTGGGGCTGCGGGCTTTCCTGGCCACTCTATCCTCAAAAGCACATATTTTTCACTTTACCCCTGAACCGGACCCCAATATGCCGAACGTCCTGGCCTGGCTCCCACAGCCAAGGTGGCAGCCAGAACAACTCTTGCTTTCTTTCATGGTCTCTGGGAACTACTTGCATTGCCACCCAGACTTTGGGGCTGCGGGCTTTCCTGGCCACTCTCTCCTCAAAAGAACCTTTTTTTCACTTTTCCCCAGCACCGGCCTCCAATATGCCGAACGTCCTGGCCTGGCTCCCACAGCCAAGGTGGCAGCCAGATCAACTCTTGCTTTCTTTCATGGTCTCTGGGAACTACTTGCATTGCCACCCAGACTTTGGGGCTGCGGGCTTTCCTGGCCACTCTATCCTCAAAAGCACATATTTTTCACTTTACCCCTGAACCGGACCCCAATATGCTGAGCGTCCTGGCCTGGCTCCCACAGCCAAGGTGGCAGCCAGAACAACTCTTGCTTTCTTTCATGGTCTCTGGGAACTACTTGCATTGCCACCCAGACTTTGGGGCTGCGGGCTTTCCTGGCCACTCTATCCTCCAAAGAACCTTTTTTCACTTTCCCCCAGCACCGGCCTCCAATATGCCGAACGTCCTGGCCTGGCTCCCACAGCCAAGGTGGCAGCCAGAACAACTCTTGCTTTCTTTCAAGGTCTCTGGGAACTACTTGCATTGCCACCCAGACTTTGGGGCTGCGGGCTTTCCTGGCCACTCTATCCTCAAAAGAACCTTTTTTTCACTTTCCCCCAGCACCGGCCTCCAATATGCCGAACGTCCTGGCCTGGCTCCCACAGCCAAGGTGGCAGCCAGAACAACTCTTGCTTTCTTTCAAGGTCTCTGGGAACTACTTGCATTGCCACCCAGACTTTGGGGCTGCGGGCTTTCCTGGCCACTCTGTCCTCCAAAGAACCTTTTTTTCACTTTCCCCCAGCACCGGCCTCCAATATGCCGAACGTCCTGGCCTGGCTCCCACAGCCAAGGTGGCAGCCAGAACAACTCTTGCTTTCTTTCATGGTCTCTGGGAACTACTTGCATTGCCACCCAGACTTTGGGGCTGCGGGCTTTCCTGGCCACTCTATCCTCCAAAGAACCTTTTTTTCACTTTACCCCTGAACCGGACCCCAATATGCTGAACGTCCTGGCCTGGCTCCCACAGCCAAGGTGGCAGCCAGAACAACTCTTGCTTTCTTTCAAGGTCTCTGGGAACTACTTGCATTGCCACCCAGACTTTGGGGCTGCGGGCTTTCCTGGCCACTCTATCCTCAAAAGCACCTTTTATTCACTTTCCCCCAGCACCGGACCCCAATATGCCGAACGTCCTGGCCTGGCTCCCACAGCCAAGGTGGCAGCCAGATCAACTCTTGCTTTCTTTCATGGTCTCTGGGAACTACTTGCATTGCCACCCAGACTTTGGGGCTGCACGCTTTCCTGGCCACTCTGTCCTCCAAAGAACCTTTTTTTCACTTTCCCCCAGCACCAGCCTCCAATATGCCGAACGTCCTGGCCTGGCTCCCACAGCCAAGGTGGCAGCCAGAACAACTCTTGCTTTCTTTCAAGGTCTCTGGGAACTACTTGCATTGCCACCCAGACTTTGGGGCTGCGGGCTTTCCTGGCCACTCTGTCCTCCAAAGAACCTTTTTTTCACTTTCCCCCAGCACCGGCCTCCAATATGCCGAACGTCCTGGCCTGGCTCCCACAGCCAAGGTGGCAGCCAGAACAACTCTTGCTTTCTTTCATGGTCTCTGGGAACTACTTGCATTGCCACCCAGACTTTGGGGCTGCACGCTTTCCTGGCCACTCTATCCTCCAAAGAACCTTTTTTTCACTTTACCCCTGAACCGGACCCCAATATGCTGAACGTCCTGGCCTGGCTCCCACAGCCAAGGTGGCAGCCAGAACAACTCTTGCTTTCTTTCATGGTCTCTGGGAACTACTTGCAATGCCACCCAGACTTTGGGGCTGCGGGCTTTCCTGGCCACTCTGTCCTCCAAAGAACCTTTTTTTCACTTTCCCCCAGCACCGGCCTCAAATATGCCGAACGTCCTGGCCTGGCTCCCACAGCCAAGGTGGCAGCCAGAACAACTCTTGCTTTCTTTCATGGTCTCTGGGAACTACTTGCATTGCCACCCAGACTTTGGGGCTGCGGGCTTTCCTGGCCACTCTATCCTCCAAAGAACCTTTTTTTCACTTTCCCCCAGCACCGGCCTCCAATATGCCGAACGTCCTGGCCTGGCTCCCACAGCCAAGGTGGCAGCCAGATCAACTCTTGCTTTCTTTCATGGTCTCTGGGAACTACTTGCATTGCCACCCAGACTTTGGGGCTGCACGCTTTCCTGGCCACTCTATCCTCCAAAGAACCTTTTTTTCACTTTCCCCCAGCACCGGCCTCAAATATGCCGAACGTCCTGGCCTGGCTCCCACAGCCAAGGTGGCAGCCAGAACAACTCTTGCTTTCTTTCAAGGTCTCTGGGAACTACTTGCAATGCCACCCAGACTTTGGGGCTGCGGGCTTTCCTGGCCACTCTATCCTCAAAAGCACATATTTTTCACTTTACCCCTGAACCGGACCCCAATATGCTGAACGTCCTGGCCTGGCTCCCACAGCCAAGGTGGCAGCCAGAACAACTCTTGCTTTCTTTCATGGTCTCTGGGAACTACTTGCATTGCCACCCAGACTTTGGGGCTGCAGGCTTTCCTGGCCACTCTATCCTCAAAAGAACCTTTTTTTCACTTTCCCCCAGCACCGGCCTCCAATATGCCGAACGTCCTGGCCTGGCTCCCACAGCCAAGGTGGCAGCCAGATCAACTCTTGCTTTCTTTCATGGTCTCTGGGAACTACTTGCATTGCCACCCAGACTTTGGGGCTGCACGCTTTCCTGGCCACTCTATCCTCCAAAGAACCTTTTTTCACTTTCCCCCAGCACCGGCCTCCAATATGCCGAACGTCCTGGCCTGGCTCCCACAGCCAAGGTGGCAGCCAGAACAACTCTTGCTTTCTTTCAAGGTCTCTGGGAACTACTTGCATTGCCACCCAGACTTTGGGGCTGCGGGCTTTCCTGGCCACTCTATCCTCAAAAGCTCATATTTTTCACTTTACCCCTGAACCGGACCCCAATATGCTGAACGTCCTGGCCTGGCTCCCACAGCCAAGGTGGCAGCCAGAACAACTCTTGCTTTCTTTCATGGTCTCTGGGAACTACTTGCATTGCCACCCAGACTTTGGGGCTGCGGGCTTTCCTGGCCACTCTGTCCTCACAAGCACCTTTTTTTCACTTTCCCCCAGCACCGGCCTCCAATATGCCGAACGTCCTGGCCTGGCTCCCACAGCCAAGTTGGCAGCCAGAACAACTCTTGCTTTCTTTCAAGGTCTCTGGGAACTATTTGCATTGCCACCCAGACTTTGGGGCTGCGGGCTTTCCTGGCCACTCTATCCTCAAAAGCACATATTTTTCACTTTACCCCTGAACCGGACCCCAATATGCTGAACGTCCTGGCCTGGCTCCCACAGCCAAGGTGGCAGCCAGAACAACTCTTGCTTTCTTTCATGGTCTCTGGGAACTACTTGCATTGCCACCCAGACTTTGGGGCTGCACGCTTTCCTGGCCACTCTATCCTCCAAAGAACCTTTTTTTCACTTTCCCCCAGCACCGGCCTCCAATATGCCGAACGTCCTGGCCTGGCTCCCACAGCCAAGGTGGCAGCCAGAACAACTCTTGCTTTCTTTCAAGGTCTCTGGGAACTACTTGCATTGCCACCCAGACTTTGGGGCTGCGGGCTTTCCTGGCCACTCTATCCTCAAAAGCACCTTTTTTTCACTTTCCCCCAGCACCGGCCTCCAATATGCCGAACGTCGTGGCCTGGCTCCCACAGCCAAGGTGGCAGCCAGAACAACTCTTGCTTTCTTTCAAGGTCTCTGGGAACTACTTGCATTGCCACCCAGACTTTGGGGCTGCGGGCTTTCCTGGCCACTCTATCCTCCAAAGCACCTTTTTTTCACTTTCCCCCAGCACCGGCCTCCAATATGCCGAACGTCCTGGCCTGGCTCCCACAGCCAAGGTGGCAGCCAGAACAACTCTTGCTTTCTTTCAAGGTCTCTGGGAACTACTTCCAATGCCACCCAGACTTTGGGGCTGCGGGCTTTCCTGGCCACTCTATCCTCAAAAGCACATATTTTTCACTTTACCCCTGAACCGGACCCCAATATGCCGAACGTCCTGGCCTGGCTCCCACAGCCAAGGTGGCAGCCAGAACAACTCTTGCTTTCTTTCATGGTCTCTGGGAACTACTTGCATTGCCACCCAGACTTTGGGGCTGCGGGCTTTCCTGGCCACTCTATCCTCAAAAGAACCTTTTTTTCACTTTCCCCCAGCACCGGCCTCCAATATGCCGAACGTCCTGGCCTGGCTCCCACAGCCAAGGTGGCAGCCAGATCAACTCTTGCTTTCTTTCATGGTCTCTGGGAACTACTTGCATTGCCACCCAGACTTTGGGGCTGCACGCTTTCCTGGCCACTCTATCCTCCAAAGAACCTTTTTTTCACTTTCCCCCAGCACCGGCCTCAAATATGCCGAACGTCCTGGCCTGGCTCCCACAGCCAAGGTGGCAGCCAGAACAACTCTTGCTTTCTTTCAAGGTCTCTGGGAACTACTTGCAATGCCACCCAGACTTTGGGGCTGCGGGCTTTCCTGGCCACTCTATCCTCAAAAGCACATATTTTTCACTTTACCCCTGAACCGGACCCCAATATGCTGAACGTCCTGGCCTGGCTCCCACAGCCAAGGTGGCAGCCAGAACAACTCTTGCTTTCTTTCATGGTCTCTGGGAACTACTTGCATTGCCACCCAGACTTTGGGGCTGCGGGCTTTCCTGGCCACTCTGTCCTCCAAAGAACCTTTTTTTCACTTTCCCCCAGCACCGGACCCCAATATGCTGAACGTCCTGGCCTGGCTCCCACAGCCAAGGTGGCAGCCAGAACAACTCTTGCTTTCTTTCAAGGTCTCTGGGAACTACTTGCATTGCCACCCAGACTTTGGGGCTGCGGGCTTTCCTGGCCACTCTATCCTCAAAAGCACCTTTTTTTCACTTTCCCCCAGCACCGGCCTCCAATATGCCGAACGTCGTGGCCTGGCTCCCACAGCCAAGGTGGCAGCCAGAACAACTCTTGCTTTCTTTCAAGGTCTCTGGGAACTACTTGCATTGCCACCCAGACTTTGGGGCTGCGGGCTTTCCTGGCCACTCTATCCTCCAAAGCACATATTTTTCACTTTACCCCTGAACCGGACCCCAATATGCCGAACGTCCTGGCCTGGCTCCCACAGCCAAGGTGGCAGCCAGAACAACTCTTGCTTTCTTTCATGGTCTCTGGGAACTACTTGCATTGCCACCCAGACTTTGGGGCTGCGGGCTTTCCTGGCCACTCTATCCTCAAAAGAACCTTTTTTTCACTTTCCCCCAGCACCGGCCTCCAATATGCCGAACGTCCTGGCCTGGCTCCCACAGCCAAGGTGGCAGCCAGATCAACTCTTGCTTTCTTTCATGGTCTCTGGGAACTACTTGCATTGCCACCCAGACTTTGGGGCTGCACGCTTTCCTGGCCACTCTATCCTCCAAAGAACCTTTTTTTCACTTTCCCCCAGCACCGGCCTCAAATATGCCGAACGTCCTGGCCTGGCTCCCACAGCCAAGGTGGCAGCCAGAACAACTCTTGCTTTCTTTCATGGTCTCTGGGAACTACTTGCAATGCCACCCAGACTTTGGGGCTGCGGGCTTTCCTGGCCACTCTATCCTCAAAAGCACATATTTTTCACTTTACCCCTGAACCGGACCCCAATATGCTGAACGTCCTGGCCTGGCTCCCACAGCCAAGGTGGCAGCCAGAACAACTCTTGCTTTCTTTCATGGTCTCTGGGAACTACTTGCATTGCCACCCAGACTTTGGGGCTGCGGGCTTTCCTGGCCACTCTGTCCTCCAAAGAACCTTTTTTTCACTTTCCCCCAGCACCGGACCCCAATATGCTGAACGTCCTGGCCTGGCTCCCACAGCCAAGGTGGCAGCCAGAACAACTCTTGCTTTCTTTCAAGGTCTCTGGGAACTACTTGCATTGCCACCCAGACTTTGGGGCTGCGGGCTTTCCTGGCCACTCTATCCTCAAAAGCACCTTTTTTTCACTTTCCCCCAGCACCGGACCCCAATAAGCCGAACGTCCTGGCCTGGCTCCCACAGCCAAGGTGGCAGCCAGAACAACTCTTGCTTTCTTTCATGGTCTCTGGGAACTATTTGCATTGCCACCCAGACTTTGGGGCTGCGGGCTTTCCTGGCCACTCTATCCTCAAAAGAACCTTTTTTTCACTTTCCCCCAGCACCGGCCTCCAATATGCCGAACGTCGTGGCCTGGCTCCCACAGCCAAGGTGGCAGCCAGAACAACTCTTGCTTTCTTTCAAGGTCTCTGGGAACTACTTGCATTGCCACCCAGACTTTGGGGCTGCGGGCTTTCCTGGCCACTCTATCCTCCAAAGCACCTTTTTTTCACTTTCCCCCAGCACCGGCCTCCAATATGCCGAACGTCCTGGCCTGGCTCCCACAGCCAAGGTGGCAGCCAGAACAACTCTTGCTTTCTTTCAAGGTCTCTGGGAACTACTTCCAATGCCACCCAGACTTTGGGGCTGCGGGCTTTCCTGGCCACTCTATCCTCCAAAGCACATATTTTTCACTTTCCCCCTGAACCGGACCCCAATATGCCGAACGTCCTGGCCTGGCTCCCACAGCCAAGGTGGCAGCCAGAACAACTCTTGCTTTCTTTCATGGTCTCTGGGAACTACTTGCATTGCCACCCAGACTTTGGGGCTGCGGGCTTTCCTGGCCACTCTATCCTCAAAAGAACCTTTTTTTCACTTTCCCCCAGCACCGGCCTCCAATATGCCGAACGTCCTGGCCTGGCTCCCACAGCCAAGGTGGCAGCCAGATCAACTCTTGCTTTCTTTCATGGTCTCTGGGAACTACTTGCATTGCCACCCAGACTTTGGGGCTGCACGCTTTCCTGGCCACTCTATCCTCCAAAGAACCTTTTTTTCACTTTCCCCCAGCACCGGCCTCAAATATGCCGAACGTCCTGGCCTGGCTCCCACAGCCAAGGTGGCAGCCAGAACAACTCTTGCTTTCTTTCAAGGTCTCTGGGAACTACTTGCAATGCCACCCAGACTTTGGGGCTGCGGGCTTTCCTGGCCACTCTATCCTCAAAAGCACATATTTTTCACTTTACCCCTGAACCGGACCCCAATATGCTGAACGTCCTGGCCTGGCTCCCACAGCCAAGGTGGCAGCCAGAACAACTCTTGCTTTCTTTCATGGTCTCTGGGAACTACTTGCATTGCCACCCAGACTTTGGGGCTGCGGGCTTTCCTGGCCACTCTGTCCTCCAAAGAACCTTTTTTTCACTTTCCCCCAGCACCGGACCCCAATATGCTGAACATCCTGGCCTGGCTCCCACAGCCAAGGTGGCAGCCAGAACAACTCTTGCTTTCTTTCAAGGTCTCTGGGAACTACTTGCATTGCCACCCAGACTTTGGGGCTGCGGGCTTTCCTGGCCACTCTATCCTCAAAAGCACCTTTTTTTCACTTTCCCCCAGCACCGGACCCCAATATGCCGAACGTCCTGGCCTGGCTCCCACAGCCAAGGTGGCAGCCAGAACAACTCTTGCTTTCTTTCATGGTCTCTGGGAACTATTTGCATTGCCACCCAGACTTTGGGGCTGCGGGCTTTCCTGGCCACTCTATCCTCCAAAGAACCTTTTTTTCACTTTCCCCCAGCACCGGCCTCCAATATGCCGAACGTCCTGGCCTGGGTCCCACAGCCAAGGTGGCAGCCAGATCAACTCTTGCTTTCTTTCAAGGTCTCTGGGAACTACTTGCATTGCCACCCAGACTTTGGGGCTGCGGGCTTTCCTGGCCACTCTATCCTCAAAAGCACCTTTTTTTCACTTTCCCCCAGCACCGGCCTCCAATATGCCGAACGTCCTGGCCTGGCTCCCACAGCCAAGGTGGCAGCCAGAACAACTCTTGCTTTCTTTCAAGGTCTCTGGGAACTACTTGCATTGCCACCCAGACTTTGGGGCTGCGGGCTTTCCTGGCCACTCTATCCTCCAAAGAACCTTTTTTTCACTTTCCCCCAGCACCGGCCTCCAATATGCCGAACGTCCTGGCCTGGCTCCCACAGCCAAGGTGGCAGCCAGAACAACTCTTGCTTTCTTTCATGGTCTCTGGGAACTACTTGCATTGCCACCCAGACTTTGGGGCTGCACGCTTTCCTGGCCACTCTATCCTCCAAAGAACCTTTTTTTCACTTTCCCCCAGCACCGGCCTCCAATATGCCGAACGTCCTGGCCTGGCTCCCACAGCCAAGGTGGCAGCCAGAACAACTCTTGCTTTCTTTCAAGGTCTCTGGGAACTACTTGCATTGCCACCCAGACTTTGGGGCTGCGGGCTTTCCTGGCCACTCTATCCTCAAAAGAACCTTTTTTTCACTTTCCCCCAGCACCGGACCCCAATAAGCCGAACGTCCTGGCCTGGCTCCCACAGCCAAGGTGGCAGCCAGAACAACTCTTGCTTTCTTTCATGGTCTCTGGGAACTATTTGCATTGCCACCCAGACTTTGGGGCTGCGGGCTTTCCTGGCCACTCTATCCTCAAAAGAACCTTTTTTTCACTTTCCCCCAGCACCGGCCTCCAATATGCCGAACGTCGTGGCCTGGCTCCCACAGCCAAGGTGGCAGCCAGAACAACTCTTGCTTTCTTTCAAGGTCTCTGGGAACTACTTGCATTGCCACCCAGACTTTGGGGCTGCGGGCTTTCCTGGCCACTCTATCCTCCAAAGCACCTTTTTTTCACTTTCCCCCAGCACCGGCCTCCAATATGCCGAACGTCCTGGCCTGGCTCCCACAGCCAAGGTGGCAGCCAGAACAACTCTTGCTTTCTTTCAAGGTCTCTGGGAACTACTTCCAATGCCACCCAGACTTTGGGGCTGCGGGCTTTCCTGGCCACTCTATCCTCCAAAGCACATATTTTTCACTTTACCCCTGAACCGGACCCCAATATGCCGAACGTCCTGGCCTGGCTCCCACAGCCAAGGTGGCAGCCAGAACAACTCTTGCTTTCTTTCATGGTCTCTGGGAACTACTTGCATTGCCACCCAGACTTTGGGGCTGCGGGCTTTCCTGGCCACTCTATCCTCAAAAGAACCTTTTTTTCACTTTCCCCCAGCACCGGCCTCCAATATGCCGAACGTCCTGGCCTGGCTCCCACAGCCAAGGTGGCAGCCAGATCAACTCTTGCTTTCTTTCATGGTCTCTGGGAACTACTTGCATTGCCACCCAGACTTTGGGGCTGCGGGCTTTCCTGGCCACTCTATCCTCCAAAGAACCTTTTTTTCACTTTCCCCCAGCACCGGCCTCCAATATGCCGAACGTCCTGGCCTGGCTCCCACAGCCAAGGTGGCAGCCAGAACAACTCTTGCTTTCTTTCAAGGTCTCTGGGAACTACTTGCAATGCCACCCAGACTTTGGGGCTGCGGGCTTTCCTGGCCACTCTATCCTCAAAAGCACATATTTTTCACTTTACCCCTGAACCGGACCCCAATATGCTGAACGTCCTGGCCTGGCTCCCACAGCCAAGGTGGCAGCCAGAACAACTCTTGCTTTCTTTCATGGTCTCTGGGAACTACTTGCATTGCCACCCAGACTTTGGGGCTGCGGGCTTTCCTGGCCACTCTGTCCTCCAAAGAACCTTTTTTTCACTTTCCCCCAGCACCGGACCCCAATATGCTGAACGTCCTGGCCTGGCTCCCACAGCCAAGGTGGCAGCCAGAACAACTCTTGCTTTCTTTCAAGGTCTCTGGGAACTACTTGCATTGCCACCCAGACTTTGGGGCTGCGGGCTTTCCTGGCCACTCTATCCTCAAAAGCACCTTTTTTTCACTTTCCCCCAGCACCGGACCCCAATATGCCGAACGTCCTGGCCTGGCTCCCACAGCCAAGGTGGCAGCCAGAACAACTCTTGCTTTCTTTCATGGTCTCTGGGAACTACTTGCATTGCCACCCAGACTTTGGGGCTGCGGGCTTTCCTGGCCACTCTATCCTCAAAAGAACCTTTTTTTCACTTTCCCCCAGCACCGGCCTCCAATATGCCGAACGTCCTGGCCTGGGTCCCACAGCCAAGGTGGCAGCCAGATCAACTCTTGCTTTCTTTCAAGGTCTCTGGGAACTACTTGCATTGCCACCCAGACTTTGGGGCTGCGGGCTTTCCTGGCCACTCTATCCTCAAAAGCACCTTTTTTTCACTTTCCCCCAGCACCGGCCTCCAATATGCCGAACGTCCTGGCCTGGCTCCCACAGCCAAGGTGGCAGCCAGAACAACTCTTGCTTTCTTTCAAGGTCTCTGGGAACTACTTGCATTGCCACCCAGACTTTGGGGCTGCGGGCTTTCCTGGCCACTCTATCCTCCAAAGAACCTTTTTTTCACTTTCCCCCAGCACCGGCCTCCAATATGCCGAACGTCCTGGCCTGGCTCCCACAGCCAAGGTGGCAGCCAGAACAACTCTTGCTTTCTTTCATGGTCTCTGGGAACTACTTGCATTGCCACCCAGACTTTGGGGCTGCACGCTTTCCTGGCCACTCTATCCTCCAAAGAACCTTTTTTTCACTTTCCCCCAGCACCGGCCTCCAATATGCCGAACGTCCTGGCCTGGCTCCCACAGCCAAGGTGGCAGCCAGAACAACTCTTGCTTTCTTTCAAGGTCTCTGGGAACTACTTGCATTGCCACCCAGACTTTGGGGCTGCGGGCTTTCCTGGCCACTCTATCCTCAAAAGAACCTTTTTTTCACTTTTCCCCAGCACCGGACCCCAATATGCCGAACGTCCTGGCCTGGCTCCCACAGCCAAGGTGGCAGCCAGAACAACTCTTGCTTTCTTTCAAGGTCTCTGGGAACTACTTGCATTGCCACCCAGACTTTGGGGCTGCGGGCTTTCCTGGCCACTCTATCCTCAAAAGAACCTTTTTTTCACTTTCCCCCAGCACCGGCCTCCAATATGCCGAACGTCCTGGCCTGGCTCCCACAGCCAAGGTGGCAGCCAGATCAACTCTTGCTTTCTTTCATGGTCTCTGGGAACTACTTGCATTGCCACCCAGACTTTGGGGCTGCATGCTTTCCTGGCCACTTTATCCTCCAAAGAACCTTTTTTCACTTTCCCCCAGCACCGGCCTCCAATATGCCGAACGTCCTGGCCTGGCTCCCACAGCCAAGGTGGCAGCCAGAACAACTCTTGCTTTCTTTCATGGTCTCTGGGAACTACTTGCATTGCCACCCAGACTTTGGGGCTGCGGGCTTTCCTGGCCACTCTATCCTCCAAAGAACCTTTTTTCACTTTCCCCCAGCACCGGCCTCCAATATGCCGAACGTCCTGGCCTGGCTCCCACAGCCAAGGTGGCAGCCAGAACAACTCTTGCTTTCTTTCAAGGTCTCTGGGAACTACTTGCATTGCCACCCAGACTTTGGGGCTGCGGGCTTTCCTGGCCACTCTATCCTCCAAAGAACCTTTTTTTCACTTTCCCCCAGCACCGGCCTCCAATATGCCGAACGTCCTGGCCTGGCTCCCACAGCCAAGGTGGCAGCCAGAACAACTCTTGCTTTCTTTCATGGTCTCTGGGAACTACTTGCATTGCCACCCAGACTTTGGGGCTGCACGCTTTCCTGGCCACTCTATCCTCCAAAGAACCTTTTTTTCACTTTCCCCCAGCACCGGCCTCCAATATGCCGAACGTCCTGGCCTGGCTCCCACAGCCAAGGTGGCAGCCAGAACAACTCTTGCTTTCTTTCAAGGTCTCTGGGAACTACTTGCATTGCCACCCAGACTTTGGGGCTGCGGGCTTTCCTGGCCACTCTATCCTCAAAAGAACCTTTTTTTCACTTTTCCCCAGCACCGGACCCCAATATGCCGAACGTCCTGGCCTGGCTCCCACAGCCAAGGTGGCAGCCAGAACAACTCTTGCTTTCTTTCAAGGTCTCTGGGAACTACTTGCATTGCCACCCAGACTTTGGGGCTGCGGGCTTTCCTGGCCACTCTATCCTCAAAAGAACCTTTTTTTCACTTTCCCCCAGCACCGGCCTCCAATATGCCGAACGTCCTGGCCTGGCTCCCACAGCCAAGGTGGCAGCCAGATCAACTCTTGCTTTCTTTCATGGTCTCTGGGAACTACTTGCATTGCCACCCAGACTTTGGGGCTGCATGCTTTCCTGGCCACTTTATCCTCCAAAGAACCTTTTTTCACTTTCCCCCAGCACCGGCCTCCAATATGCCGAACGTCCTGGCCTGGCTCCCACAGCCAAGGTGGCAGCCAGAACAACTCTTGCTTTCTTTCATGGTCTCTGGGAACTACTTGCATTGCCACCCAGACTTTGGGGCTGCGGGCTTTCCTGGCCACTCTATCCTCCAAAGAACCTTTTTTCACTTTCCCCCAGCACCGGCCTCCAATATGCCGAACGTCCTGGCCTGGCTCCCACAGCCAAGGTGGCAGCCAGAACAACTCTTGCTTTCTTTCAAGGTCTCTGGGAACTACTTGCATTGCCACCCAGACTTTGGGGCTGCACGCTTTCCTGGCCACTCTGTCCTCAAAAGAACCTTTTTTTCACTTTCCCCCAGCACCGGCCTCCAATATGCCGAACGTCGTGGCCTGGCTCCCACAGCCAAGGTGGCAGCCAGAACAACTCTTGCTTTCTTTCATGGTCTCTGGGAACTACTTGCATTGCCACCCAGACTTTGGGGCTGCGGGCTTTCCTGGCCACTCTATCCTCCAAAGAACCTTTTTTTCACTTTCCCCCAGCACCGGCCTCCAATATGCCGAACGTCCTGGCCTGGCTCCCACAGCCAAGGTGGCAGCCAGAACAACTCTTGCTTTCTTTCAAGGTCTCTGGGAACTACTTGCATTGCCACCCAGACTTTGGAGCTGCACGCTTTCCTGGCCACTCTATCCTCCAAAGAACCTTTTTTTCACTTTCCCCCAGCAACGGACCCCAATATGCTGAACGTCCTGGCCTGGCTCCCACAGCCAAGGTGGCAGCCAGATCAACTCTTGCTTTCTTTCATGGTCTCTGGGAACTACTTGCATTGCCACCCAGACTTTGGGGCTGCACGCTTTCCTGGCCACTCTATCCTCCAAAGAACCTTTTTTTCACTTTCCCCCAGCACCGGCCTCCAATATGCCGAACGTCCTGGCCTGGCTCCCACAGCCAAGGTGGCAGCCAGAACAACTCTTGCTTTCTTTCAAGGTCTCTGGGAACTACTTGCATTGCCACCCAGACTTTGGGGCTGCGGGCTTTCCTGGCCACTCTATCCTCAAAAGAACCTTTTTTTCACTTTTCCCCAGCACCGGACCCCAATATGCCGAACGTCCTGGCCTGGCTCCCACAGCCAAGGTGGCAGCCAGAACAACTCTTGCTTTCTTTCATGGTCTCTGGGAACTACTTGCATTGCCACCCAGACTTTGGGGCTGCGGGCTTTCCTGGCCACTCTATCCTCAAAAGAACCTTTTTTTCACTTTCCCCCAGCACCGGCCTCCAATATGCCGAACGTCCTGGCCTGGCTCCCACAGCCAAGGTGGCAGCCAGATCAACTCTTGCTTTCTTTCATGGTCTCTGGGAACTACTTGCATTGCCACCCAGACTTTGGGGCTGCATGCTTTCATGGCCACTTTATCCTCCAAAGAACCTTTTTTCACTTTCCCCCAGCACCGGCCTCCAATATGCCGAACGTCCTGGCCTGGCTCCCACAGCCAAGGTGGCAGCCAGAACAACTCTTGCTTTCTTTCATGGTCTCTGGGAACTACTTGCATTGCCACCCAGACTTTGGGGCTGCGGGCTTTCCTGGCCACTCTATCCTCCAAAGAACCTTTTTTCACTTTCCCCCAGCACCGGCCTCCAATATGCCGAACGTCCTGGCCTGGCTCCCACAGCCAAGGTGGCAGCCAGAACAACTCTTGCTTTCTTTCAAGGTCTCTGGGAACTACTTGCATTGCCACCCAGACTTTGGGGCTGCACGCTTTCCTGGCCACTCTGTCCTCAAAAGAACCTTTTTTTCACTTTCCCCCAGCACCGGCCTCCAATATGCCGAACGTCCTGGCCTGGCTCCCACAGCCAAGGTGGCAGCCAGAACAACTCTTGCTTTCTTTCATGGTCTCTGGGAACTACTTGCATTGCCACCCAGACTTTGGGGCTGCGGGCTTTCCTGGCCACTCTATCCTCCAAAGAACCTTTTTTTCACTTTCCCCCAGCACCGGCCTCCAATATGCCGAACGTCCTGGCCTGGCTCCCACAGCCAAGGTGGCAGCCAGAACAACTCTTGCTTTCTTTCAAGGTCTCTGGGAACTACTTGCATTGCCACCCAGACTTTGGGGCTGCACGCTTTCCTGGCCACTCTATCCTCAAAAGCACATATTTTTCACTTTACCCCTGAACCGGACCCCAATATGCTGAGCGTCCTGGCCTGGCTCCCACAGCCAAGGTGGCAGCCAGAACAACTCTTGCTTTCTTTCAAGGTCTCTGGGAACTACTTGCATTGCCACCCAGACTTTGGGGCTGCACGCTTTCCTGGCCACTCTATCCTCCAAAGAACCTTTTTTTCACTTTCCCCCAGCACCGGCCTCCAATATGCCGAACGTCCTGGCCTGGCTCCCACAGCCAAGGTGGCAGCCAGAACAACTCTTGCTTTCTTTCATGGTCTCTGGGAACTACTTGCATTGCCACCCAGACTTTGGGGCTGCACGCTTTCCTGGCCACTCTATCCTCAAAAGCACATATTTTTCACTTTACCCCTGAACCGGACCCCAATATGCTGAGCGTCCTGGCCTGGCTCCCACAGCCAAGGTGGCAGCCAGAACAACTCTTGCTTTCTTTCATGGTCTCTGGGAACTACTTGCATTGCCACCCAGACTTTGGGGCTGCACGCTTTCCTGGCCACTCTATCCTCCAAAGAACCTTTTTTTCACTTTCCCCCAGCACCGGCCTCCAATATGCCGAACGTCCTGGCCTGGCTCCCACAGCCAAGGTGGCAGCCAGAACAACTCTTGCTTTCTTTCATGGTCTCTGGGAACTACTTGCAATGCCACCCAGACTTTGGGGCTGCGGGCTTTCCTGGCCACTCTGTCCTCCAAAGAACCTTTTTTTCACTTTCCCCCAGCACCGGCCTCCAATATGCCGAACGTCCTGGCCTGGCTCCCACAGCCAAGGTGGCGGCCAGATCAACTCTTGCTTTCTTTCATGGTCTCTGGGAACTACTTGCAATGCCACCCAGACTTTGGGGCTGCGGGCTTTCCTGGCCACTCTATCCTCCAAAGAACCTTTTTTTCACTTTACCCCTGAACAAGACCCCAATATGCTGAACGTCCTGGCCTGGCTCCCACAGCCAAGGTGGCAGCCAGAACAACTCTTGCTTTCTTTCAAGGTCTCTGGGAACTACTTGCATTGCCACCCAGACTTTGGGGCTGCGGGCTTTCCTGGCCACTCTATCCTCAAAAGCACTTATTTTTCACTTTACCCCTGAACCGGACCCCAATATGCCGAACGTCCTGGCCTGGCTCCCACAGCCAAGGTGGCAGCCAGAACAACTCTTGCTTTCTTTCATGGTCTCTGGGAACTACTTGCATTGCCACCCAGACTTTGGGGCTGCGGGCTTTCCTGGCCACTCTATCCTCAAAAGAACCTTTTTTTCCACTTTCCCCCAGCACCGGCCTCCAATATGCCGAACGTCCTGGCCTGGCTCCCACAGCCAAGGTGGCAGCCAGATCAACTCTTGCTTTCTTTCATGGTCTCTGGGAACTACTTGCATTGCCACCCAGACTTTGGGGCTGCACGCTTTCCTGGCCACTCTATCCTCCAAAGAACCTTTTTTCACTTTCCCCCAGCACCGGCCTCAAATATGCCGAACGTCCTGGCCTGGCTCCCACAGCCAAGGTGGCAGCCAGAACAACTCTTGCTTTCTTTCAAGGTCTCTGGGAACTACTTGCATTGCCACCCAGACTTTGGGGCTGCGGGCTTTCCTGGCCACTCTATCCTCAAAAGCACATATTTTTCACTTTACCCCTGAACCGGACCCCAATATGCTGAACGTCCTGGCCTGGCTCCCACAGCCAAGGTGGCAGCCAGAACAACTCTTGCTTTCTTTCAAGGTCTCTGGGAACTACTTGCATTGCCACCCAGACTTTGGGGCTGCGGGCTTTCCTGGCCACTCTATCCTCAAAAGAACCTTTTTTTCACTTTTCCCCAGCACCGGACCCCAATATGCCGAACGTCCTGGCCTGGCTCCCACAGCCAAGGTGGCAGCCAGAACAACTCTTGCTTTCTTTCATGGTCTCTGGGAACTACTTGCATTGCCACCCAGACTTTGGGGCTGCGGGCTTTCCTGGCCACTCTATCCTCAAAAGAACCTTTTTTTCACTTTCCCCCAGCACCGGCCTCCAATATGCCGAACGTCCTGGCCTGGCTCCCACAGCCAAGGTGGCAGCCAGATCAACTCTTGCTTTCTTTCATGGTCTCTGGGAACTACTTGCATTGCCACCCAGACTTTGGGGCTGCATGCTTTCATGGCCACTTTATCCTCCAAAGAACCTTTTTTCACTTTCCCCCAGCACCGGCCTCCAATATGCCGAACGTCCTGGCCTGGCTCCCACAGCCAAGGTGGCAGCCAGAACAACTCTTGCTTTCTTTCATGGTCTCTGGGAACTACTTGCATTGCCACCCAGACTTTGGGGCTGCGGGCTTTCCTGGCCACTCTATCCTCCAAAGAACCTTTTTTCACTTTCCCCCAGCACCGGCCTCCAATATGCCGAACGTCCTGGCCTGGCTCCCACAGCCAAGGTGGCAGCCAGAACAACTCTTGCTTTCTTTCAAGGTCTCTGGGAACTACTTGCATTGCCACCCAGACTTTGGGGCTGCACGCTTTCCTGGCCACTCTGTCCTCAAAAGAACCTTTTTTTCACTTTCCCCCAGCACCGGCCTCCAATATGCCGAACGTCCTGGCCTGGCTCCCACAGCCAAGGTGGCAGCCAGAACAACTCTTGCTTTCTTTCATGGTCTCTGGGAACTACTTGCATTGCCACCCAGACTTTGGGGCTGCGGGCTTTCCTGGCCACTCTATCCTCCAAAGAACCTTTTTTTCACTTTCCCCCAGCACCGGCCTCCAATATGCCGAACGTCCTGGCCTGGCTCCCACAGCCAAGGTGGCAGCCAGAACAACTCTTGCTTTCTTTCAAGGTCTCTGGGAACTACTTGCATTGCCACCCAGACTTTGGGGCTGCACGCTTTCCTGGCCACTCTATCCTCAAAAGCACATATTTTTCACTTTACCCCTGAACCGGACCCCAATATGCTGAGCGTCCTGGCCTGGCTCCCACAGCCAAGGTGGCAGCCAGAACAACTCTTGCTTTCTTTCAAGGTCTCTGGGAACTACTTGCATTGCCACCCAGACTTTGGGGCTGCACGCTTTCCTGGCCACTCTATCCTCCAAAGAACCTTTTTTTCACTTTCCCCCAGCACCGGCCTCCAATATGCCGAACGTCCTGGCCTGGCTCCCACAGCCAAGGTGGCAGCCAGAACAACTCTTGCT
The DNA here is from genome assembly GCF_964106895.1 of Numenius arquata. Classification (NCBI taxonomy): domain Eukaryota; kingdom Metazoa; phylum Chordata; class Aves; order Charadriiformes; family Scolopacidae; genus Numenius; species Numenius arquata. Next base: position 127,349 of record NW_027414639.1, on the reverse strand, counting down.
TTCTTTCATGGTCTCTGGGAACTACTTGCATTGCCACCCAGACTTTGGGGCTGCACGCTTTCCTGGCCACTCTATCCTCAAAAGCACATATTTTTCACTTTACCCCTGAACCGGACCCCAATATGCTGAGCGTCCTGGCCTGGCTCCCACAGCCAAGGTGGCAGCCAGAACAACTCTTGCTTTCTTTCATGGTCTCTGGGAACTACTTGCATTGCCACCCAGACTTTGGGGCTGCACGCTTTCCTGGCCACTCTATCCTCCAAAGAACCTTTTTTTCACTTTCCCCCAGCACCGGCCTCCAATATGCCGAACGTCCTGGCCTGGCTCCCACAGCCAAGGTGGCAGCCAGAACAACTCTTGCTTTCTTTCATGGTCTCTGGGAACTACTTGCAATGCCACCCAGACTTTGGGGCTGCGGGCTTTCCTGGCCACTCTGTCCTCCAAAGAACCTTTTTTTCACTTTCCCCCAGCACCGGCCTCCAATATGCCGAACGTCCTGGCCTGGCTCCCACAGCCAAGGTGGCGGCCAGATCAACTCTTGCTTTCTTTCATGGTCTCTGGGAACTACTTGCAATGCCACCCAGACTTTGGGGCTGCGGGCTTTCCTGGCCACTCTATCCTCCAAAGAACCTTTTTTTCACTTTACCCCTGAACAAGACCCCAATATGCTGAACGTCCTGGCCTGGCTCCCACAGCCAAGGTGGCAGCCAGAACAACTCTTGCTTTCTTTCAAGGTCTCTGGGAACTACTTGCATTGCCACCCAGACTTTGGGGCTGCGGGCTTTCCTGGCCACTCTATCCTCAAAAGCACTTATTTTTCACTTTACCCCTGAACCGGACCCCAATATGCCGAACGTCCTGGCCTGGCTCCCACAGCCAAGGTGGCAGCCAGAACAACTCTTGCTTTCTTTCATGGTCTCTGGGAACTACTTGCATTGCCACCCAGACTTTGGGGCTGCGGGCTTTCCTGGCCACTCTATCCTCAAAAGAACCTTTTTTTCCACTTTCCCCCAGCACCGGCCTCCAATATGCCGAACGTCCTGGCCTGGCTCCCACAGCCAAGGTGGCAGCCAGATCAACTCTTGCTTTCTTTCATGGTCTCTGGGAACTACTTGCATTGCCACCCAGACTTTGGGGCTGCACGCTTTCCTGGCCACTCTATCCTCCAAAGAACCTTTTTTCACTTTCCCCCAGCACCGGCCTCAAATATGCCGAACGTCCTGGCCTGGCTCCCACAGCCAAGGTGGCAGCCAGAACAACTCTTGCTTTCTTTCAAGGTCTCTGGGAACTACTTGCATTGCCACCCAGACTTTGGGGCTGCGGGCTTTCCTGGCCACTCTATCCTCAAAAGCACATATTTTTCACTTTACCCCTGAACCGGACCCCAATATGCTGAACGTCCTGGCCTGGCTCCCACAGCCAAGGTGGCAGCCAGAACAACTCTTGCTTTCTTTCATGGTCTCTGGGAACTACTTGCATTGCCACCCAGACTTTGGGGCTGCGGGCTTTCCTGGCCACTCTATCCTCCAAAGAACCTTTTTTTCACTTTCCCCCAGCACCGGCCTCCAATATGCCGAACGTCCTGGCCTGGCTCCCACAGCCAAGTTGGCAGCCAGAACAACTCTTGCTTTCTTTCATGGTCTCTGGGAACTACTTGCAATGCCACCCAGACTTTGGGGCTGCGGGCTTTCCTGGCCACTCTGTCCTCCAAAGAACCTTTTTTTCACTTTCCCCCAGCACTGGCCTCCAATATGCCGAACGTCCTGGCCTGGCTCCCACAGCCAAGGTGGCAGCCAGAACAACTCTTGCTTTCTTTCATGGTCTCTGGGAACTACTTGCATTGCCAGCCAGACTTTGGGGCTGCGGGCTTTCCTGGCCACTCTGTCCTCCAAAGAACCTTTTTTCACTTTCCCCCAGCACCGGCCTCCAATATGCCGAACGTCCTGGCCTGGCTCCCACAGCCAAGGTGGCAGCCAGAACAACTCTTGCTTTCTTTCATGGTCTCTGGGAACTACTTGCAATGCCACCCAGACTTTGGGGCTGCGGGCTTTCCTGGCCACTCTATCCTCCAAAGAACCTTTTTTTCACTTTCCCCCAGCACCGGCCTCCAATATGCCGAACGTCCTGGCCTGGTTCCCACAGCCAAGGTGGCAGCCAGAACAACTCTTGCTTTCTTTCAAGGTCTCTGGGAACTACTTGCATTGCCACCCAGACTTTGGGGCTGCGGGCTTTCCTGGCCACTCTATCCTCAAAAGAACCTTTTTTTCACTTTACCCCTGAACCGGACCCCAATATGCTGAACATCCTGGCCTGGCTCCCACAGCCAAGGTGGCAGCCAGAACAACTCTTGCTTTCTTTCATGGTCTCTGGGAACTACTTGCATTGCCACCCAGACTTTGGGGCTGCGGGCTTTCCTGGCCACTCTGTCCTCCAAAGAACCTTTTTTTCACTTTCCCCCAGCACCGGACCCCAATATGCTGAACGTCCTGGCCTGGCTCCCACAGCCAAGGTGGCAGCCAGAACAACTCTTGCTTTCTTTCAAGGTCTCTGGGAACTACTTGCATTGCCACCCAGACTTTGGGGCTGCGGGCTTTCCTGGCCACTCTATCCTCAAAAGCACCTTTTTTTCACTTTCCCCCAGCACCGGCCTCCAATATGCCGAACGTCCTGGCCTGGGTCCCACAGCCAAGGTGGCAGCCAGAACAACTCTTGCTTTCTTTCAAGGTCTCTGGGAACTACTTGCATTGCCACCCAGACTTTGGGGCTGCACGCTTTCCTGGCCACTCTATCCTCAAAAGCACCTTTTTTTCACTTTCCCCCAGCACCGGCCTCAAATATGCCGAACGTCGTGGCCTGGCTCCCACAGCCAAGGTGGCAGCCAGAACAACTCTTGCTTTCTTTCAAGGTCTCTGGGAACTACTTGCATTGCCACCCAGACTTTGGGGCTGCGGGCTTTCCTGGCCACTCTATCCTCCAAAGAACCTTTTTTTCACTTTCCCCCAGCACCGGACCCCAATATGCTGAACGTCCTGGCCTGGCTCCCACAGCCAAGGTGGCAGCCAGAACAACTCTTGCTTTCTTTCATGGTCTCTGGGAACTACTTGCATTGCCACCCAGACTTTGGGGCTGCACGCTTTCCTGGCCACTCTATCCTCCAAAGAACCTTTTTTCACTTTCCCCCAGCACCGGCCTCCAATATGCCGAACGTCCTGGCCTGGCTCCCACAGCCAAGGTGGCAGCCAGAACAACTCTTGCTTTCTTTCAAGGTCTCTGGGAACTACTTGCATTGCCACCCAGACTTTGGGGCTGCACGCTTTCCTGGCCACTCTATCCTCAAAAGAACCTTTTTTTCACTTTTCCCCAGCACCGGACCCCAATATGCCGAACGTCCTGCCTGGCTCCCACAGCCAAGGTGGCAGCCAGAACAACTCTTGCTTTCTTTCAAGGTCTCTGGGAACTACTTGCATTGCCACCCAGACTTTGGGGCTGCGGGCTTTCCTGGCCACTCTATCCTCAAAAGAACCTTTTTTTCACTTTCCCCCAGCACCGGCCTCCAATATGCCGAACGTCCTGGCCTGGCTCCCACAGCCAAGGTGGCAGCCAGATCAACTCTTGCTTTCTTTCATGGTCTCTGGGAACTACTTGCATTGCCACCCAGACTTTGGGGCTGCATGCTTTCCTGGCCACTTTATCCTCCAAAGAACCTTTTTTCACTTTCCCCCAGCACCGGCCTCCAATATGCCGAACGTCCTGGCCTGGCTCCCACAGCCAAGGTGGCAGCCAGAACAACTCTTGCTTTCTTTCATGGTCTCTGGGAACTACTTGCATTGCCACCCAGACTTTGGGGCTGCGGGCTTTCCTGGCCACTCTATCCTCCAAAGAACCTTTTTTCACTTTCCCCCAGCACCGGCCTCCAATATGCCGAACGTCCTGGCCTGGCTCCCACAGCCAAGGTGGCAGCCAGAACAACTCTTGCTTTCTTTCAAGGTCTCTGGGAACTACTTGCATTGCCACCCAGACTTTGGGGCTGCACGCTTTCCTGGCCACTCTGTCCTCAAAAAAACCTTTTTTTCACTTTCCCCCAGCACCGGCCTCCAATATGCCGAACGTCCTGGCCTGGCTCCCACAGCCAAGGTGGCAGCCAGAACAACTCTTGCTTTCTTTCATGGTCTCTGGGAACTACTTGCATTGCCACCCAGACTTTGGGGCTGCGGGCTTTCCTGGCCACTCTATCCTCCAAAGAACCTTTTTTTCACTGTCCCCCAGCACCGGCCTCCAATATGCCGAACGTCCTGGCCTGGCTCCCACAGCCAAGGTGGCAGCCAGAATAACTCTTGCTTTCTTTCAAGGTCTCTGGGAACTACTTGCATTGCCACCCAGACTTTGGGGCTGCACGCTTTCCTGGCCACTCTATCCTCCAAAGAACCTTTTTTTCACTTTCCCCCAGCACCGGCCTCCAATATGCCGAACGTCCTGGCCTGGCTCCCACAGCCAAGGTGGCAGCCAGAACAACTCTTGCTTTCTTTCATGGTCTCTGGGAACTACTTGCATTGCCACCCAGACTTTGGGGCTGCACGCTTTCCTGGCCACTCTATCCTCCAAAGAACCTTTTTTTCACTTTCCCCCAGCACCGGCCTCCAATATGCCGAACGTCCTGGCCTGGCTCCCACAGCCAAGGTGGCAGCCAGAACAACTCTTGCTTTCTTTCAAGGTCTCTGGGAACTACTTGCATTGCCACCCAGACTTTGGGGCTGCGGGCTTTCCTGGCCACTCTATCCTCCAAAGAACCTTTTTTTCACTTTTCCCCAGCACCGGACCCCAATATGCCGAACGTCCTGGCCTGGCTCCCACAGCCAAGGTGGCAGCCAGAACAACTCTTGCTTTCTTTCAAGGTCTCTGGGAACTACTTGCATTGCCACCCAGACTTTGGGGCTGCGGGCTTTCCTGGCCACTCTATCCTCAAAAGAACCTTTTTTTCACTTTCCCCCAGCACCGGCCTCCAATATGCCGAACGTCCTGGCCTGGCTCCCACAGCCAAGGTGGCAGCCAGATCAACTCTTGCTTTCTTTCATGGTCTCTGGGAACTACTTGCATTGCCACCCAGACTTTGGGGCTGCATGCTTTCCTGGCCACTTTATCCTCCAAAGAACCTTTTTTCACTTTCCCCCAGCACCGGCCTCCAATATGCCGAACGTCCTGGCCTGGCTCCCACAGCCAAGGTGGCAGCCAGAACAACTCTTGCTTTCTTTCATGGTCTCTGGGAACTACTTGCATTGCCACCCAGACTTTGGGGCTGCGGGCTTTCCTGGCCACTCTATCCTCCAAAGAACCTTTTTTCACTTTCCCCCAGCACCGGCCTCCAATATGCCGAACGTCGTGGCCTGGCTCCCACAGCCAAGGTGGCAGCCAGAACAACTCTTGCTTTCTTTCAAGGTCTCTGGGAACTACTTGCATTGCCACCCAGACTTTGGGGCTGCACGCTTTCCTGGCCACTCTATCCTCAAAAGAACCTTTTTTTCACTTTCCCCCAGCACCGGCCTCCAATATGCCGAACGTCCTGGCCTGGCTCCCACAGCCAAGGTGGCAGCCAGAACAACTCTTGCTTTCTTTCATGGTCTCTGGGAACTACTTGCATTGCCACCCAGACTTTGGGGCTGCGGGCTTTCCTGGCCACTCTATCCTCCAAAGAACCTTTTTTTCACTTTCCCCCAGCACCGGCCTCCTATATGCCGAACGTCGTGGCCTGGCTCCCACAGCCAAGGTGGCAGCCAGAACAACTCTTGCTTTCTTTCAAGGTCTCTGGGAACTACTTGCATTGCCACCCAGACTTTGGGGCTGCACGCTTTCCTGGCCACTCTATCCTCAAAAGCACATATTTTTCACTTTACCCCTGAACCGGACCCCAATATGCTGAGCGTCCTGGCCTGGCTCCCACAGCCAAGGTGGCAGCCAGAACAACTCTTGCTTTCTTTCATGGTCTCTGGGAACTACTTGCATTGCCACCCAGACTTTGGGGCTGCACGCTTTCCTGGCCACTCTATCCTCCAAAGAACCTTTTTTTCACTTTCCCCCAGCACCGGCCTCCAATATGCCGAACGTCCTGGCCTGGCTCCCACAGCCAAGGTGGCAGCCAGAACAACTCTTGCTTTCTTTCATGGTCTCTGGGAACTACTTGCATTGCCACCCAGACTTTGGGGCTGCACGCTTTCCTGGCCACTCTATCCTCAAAAGCACATATTTTTCACTTTACCCCTGAACCGGACCCCAATATGCTGAGCGTCCTGGCCTGGCTCCCACAGCCAAGGTGGCAGCCAGAACAACTCTTGCTTTCTTTCATGGTCTCTGGGAACTACTTGCATTGCCACCCAGACTTTGGGGCTGCACGCTTTCCTGGCCACTCTATCCTCCAAAGAACCTTTTTTTCACTTTCCCCCAGCACCGGCCTCCAATATGCCGAACGTCCTGGCCTGGCTCCCACAGCCAAGGTGGCAGCCAGAACAACTCTTGCTTTCTTTCATGGTCTCTGGGAACTACTTGCAATGCCACCCAGACTTTGGGGCTGCGGGCTTTCCTGGCCACTCTGTCCTCCAAAGAACCTTTTTTTCACTTTCCCCCAGCACCGGCCTCCAGTATGCCGAACGTCCTGGCCTGGCTCCCACAGCCAAGGTGGCAGCCAGAACAACTCTTGCTTTCTTTCATGGTCTCTGGGAACTACTTGCATTGCCACCCAGACTTTGGGGCTGCGGGCTTTCCTGGCCACTCTGTCCTCCAAAGAACCTTTTTTTCACTTTCCCCCAGCACCGGCCTCCAATATGCCGAACGTCCTGGCCTGGCTCCCACAGCCAAGGTGGCAGCCAGATCAACTCTTGCTTTCTTTCATGGTCTCTGGGAACTACTTGCAATGCCACCCAGACTTTGGGGCTGCACGCTTTCCTGGCCACTCTATCCTCCAAAGAACCTTTTTTTCACTTTACCCCTGAACAAGACCCCAATATGCTGAACGTCCTGGCCTGGCTCCCACAGCCAAGGTGGCAGCCAGAACAACTCTTGCTTTCTTTCAAGGTCTCTGGGAACTACTTGCATTGCCACCCAGACTTTGGGGCTGCGGGCTTTCCTGGCCACTCTATCCTCAAAAGCACTTATTTTTCACTTTACCCCTGAACCGGACCCCAATATGCCGAACGTCCTGGCCTGGCTCCCACAGCCAAGGTGGCAGCCAGAACAACTCTTGCTTTCTTTCATGGTCTCTGGGAACTACTTGCATTGCCACCCAGACTTTGGGGCTGCGGGCTTTCCTGGCCACTCTATCCTCCAAAGAACCTTTTTTTCCACTTTCCCCCAGCACCGGCCTCCAATATGCCGAACGTCCTGGCCTGGCTCCCACAGCCAAGGTGGCAGCCAGATCAACTCTTGCTTTCTTTCATGGTCTCTGGGAACTACTTGCATTGCCACCCAGACTTTGGGGCTGCACGCTTTCCTGGCCACTCTATCCTCCAAAGAACCTTTTTTCACTTTCCCCCAGCACCGGCCTCAAATATGCCGAACGTCCTGGCCTGGCTCCCACAGCCAAGGTGGCAGCCAGAACAACTCTTGCTTTCTTTCAAGGTCTCTGGGAACTACTTGCATTGCCACCCAGACTTTGGGGCTGCGGGCTTTCCTGGCCACTCTATCCTCAAAAGCACATATTTTTCACTTTACCCCTGAACCGGACCCCAATATGCTGAACGTCCTGGCCTGGCTCCCACAGCCAAGGTGGCAGCCAGAACAACTCTTGCTTTCTTTCATGGTCTCTGGGAACTACTTGCATTGCCACCCAGACTTTGGGGCTGCGGGCTTTCCTGGCCACTCTATCCTCCAAAGAACCTTTTTTTCACTTTCCCCCAGCACCGGCCTCCAATATGCCGAACGTCCTGGCCTGGCTCCCACAGCCAAGTTGGCAGCCAGAACAACTCTTGCTTTCTTTCATGGTCTCTAGGAACTACTTGCATTGCCACCCAGACTTTGGGGCTGCGGGCTTTCCTGGCCACTCTATCCTCAAAAGCACATATTTTTCACTTTACCCCTGAACCGGACCCCAATATGCTGAACGTCCTGGCCTGGCTCCCACAGCCAAGGTGGCAGCCAGAACAACTCTTGCTTTCTTTCATGGTCTCTGGGAACTACTTGCATTGCCACCCAGACTTTGGGGCTGCGGGCTTTCCTGGCCACTCTATCCTCCAAAGAACCTTTTTTTCACTTTCCCCCAGCACCGGCCTCCAATATGCCGAACGTCCTGGCCTGGCTCCCACAGCCAAGTTGGCAGCCAGAACAACTCTTGCTTTCTTTCATGGTCTCTGGGAACTACTTGCAATGCCACCCAGACTTTGGGGCTGCGGGCTTTCCTGGCCACTCTGTCCTCCAAAGAACCTTTTTTTCACTTTCCCCCAGCACCGGCCTCCAATATGCCGAACGTCCTGGCCTGGCTCCCACAGCCAAGGTGGCAGCCAGAACAACTCTTGCTTTCTTTCATGGTCTCTGGGAACTACTTGCATTGCCACCCAGACTTTGGGGCTGCACGCTTTCCTGGCCACTCTATCCTCCAAAGAACCTTTTTTTCACTTTCCCCCAGCACCGGACCCCAATATGCTGAACGTCCTGGCCTGGTTCCCACAGCCAAGGTGGCAGCCAGAACAACTCTTGCTTTCTTTCAAGGTCTCTGGGAACTACTTGCATTGCCACCCAGACTTTGGGGCTGCGGGCTTTCCTGGCCACTCTGTCCTCCAAAGAACCTTTTTTTCACTTTACCCCTGAACCGGAACCCAATATGCTGAACGTCCTGGCCTGGCTCCCACAGCCAAGGTGGCAGCCAGAACAACTCTTGCTTTCTTTCATGGTCTCTGGGAACTACTTGCATTGCCACCCAGACTTTGGGGCTGCGGCCTTTCCTGGCCACTCTGTCCTCACAAGAACCTTTTTTTCACTTTCCCCCAGCACCGGACCCCAATATGCTGAACGTCCTGGCCTGGCTCCCACAGCCAAGGTGGCAGCCAGAACAACTCTTGCTTTCTTTCAAGGTCTCTGGGAACTACTTGCATTGCCACCCAGACTTTGGGGCTGCGGGCTTTCCTGGCCACTCTATCCTCAAAAGCACCTTTTTTTCACTTTCCCCCAGCACCGGACCCCAATATGCCGAACGTCCTGGCCTGGCTCCCACAGCCAAGGTGGCAGCCAGAACAACTCTTGCTTTCTTTCATGGTCTCTGGGAACTATTTGCATTGCCACCCAGACTTTGGGGCTGCGGGCTTTCCTGGCCACTCTATCCTCAAAAGAACCTTTTTTTCACTTTCCCCCAGCACCGGCCTCCAATATGCCGAACGTCCTGGCCTGGCTCCCACAGCCAAGGTGGCAGCCAGAACAACTCTTGCTTTCTTTCAAGGTCTCTGGGAACTACTTGCATTGCCACCCAGACTTTGGGGCTGCACGCTTTCCTGGCCACTCTATCCTCAAAAGCACCTTTTTTTCACTTTCCCCCAGCACCGGCCTCAAATATGCCGAACGTCCTGGCCTGGCTCCCACAGCCAAGGTGGCAGCCAGAACAACTCTTGCTTTCTTTCAAGGTCTCTGGGAACTACTTGCATTGCCACCCAGACTTTGGGGCTGCACGCTTTCCTGGCCACTCTATCCTCCAAAGAACCTTTTTTTCACTTTCCCCCAGCACCGGACCCCAATATGCTGAACGTCCTGGCCTGGCTCCCACAGCCAAGGTGGCAGCCAGAACAACTCTTGCTTTCTTTCATGGTCTCTGGGAACTACTTGCATTGCCACCCAGACTTTGGGGCTGCACGCTTTCCTGGCCACTCTATCCTCCAAAGAACCTTTTTTCACTTTCCCCCAGCACCGGCCTCCAATATGCCGAACGTCCTGGCCTGGCTCCCACAGCCAAGGTGGCAGCCAGAACAACTCTTGCTTTCTTTCAAGGTCTCTGGGAACTACTTGCATTGCCACCCAGACTTTGGGGCTGCGGGCTTTCCTGGCCACTCTATCCTCAAAAGAACCTTTTTTTCACTTTTCCCCAGCACCGGACCCCAATATGCCGAACGTCCTGGCCTGGCTCCCACAGCCAAGGTGGCAGCCAGAACAACTCTTGCTTTCTTTCAAGGTCTCTGGGAACTACTTGCATTGCCACCCAGACTTTGGGGCTGCGGGCTTTCCTGGCCACTCTATCCTCAAAAGAACCTTTTTTTCACTTTCCCCCAGCACCGGCCTCCAATATGCCGAACGTCCTGGCCTGGCTCCCACAGCCAAGGTGGCAGCCAGATCAACTCTTGCTTTCTTTCATGGTCTCTGGGAACTACTTGCATTGCCACCCAGACTTTGGGGCTGCATGCTTTCCTGGCCACTTTATCCTCCAAAGAACCTTTTTTCACTTTCCCCCAGCACCGGCCTCCAATATGCCGAACGTCCTGGCCTGGCTCCCACAGCCAAGATGGCAGCCAGAACAACTCTTGCTTTCTTTCATGGTCTCTGGGAACTACTTGCATTGCCACCCAGACTTTGGGGCTGCGGGCTTTCCTGGCCACTCTATCCTCAAAAGCACATATTTTTCACTTTACCCCTGAACCGGACCCCAATATGCTGAGCGTCCTGGCCTGGCTCCCACAGCCAAGGTGGCAGCCAGAACAACTCTTGCTTTCTTTCATGGTCTCTGGGAACTACTTGCATTGCCACCCAGACTTTGGGGCTGCACGCTTTCCTGGCCACTCTATCCTCCAAAGAACCTTTTTTTCACTTTCCCCCAGCACCGGCCTCCAATATGCCGAACGTCCTGGCCTGGCTCCCACAGCCAAGGTGGCAGCCAGAACAACTCTTGCTTTCTTTCATGGTCTCTGGGAACTACTTGCATTGCCACCCAGACTTTGGGGCTGCACGCTTTCCTGGCCACTCTATCCTCAAAAGCACATATTTTTCACTTTACCCCTGAACCGGACCCCAATATGCTGAGCGTCCTGGCCTGGCTCCCACAGCCAAGGTGGCAGCCAGAACAACTCTTGCTTTCTTTCATGGTCTCTGGGAACTACTTGCATTGCCACCCAGACTTTGGGGCTGCACGCTTTCCTGGCCACTCTATCCTCCAAAGAACCTTTTTTTCACTTTCCCCCAGCACCGGCCTCCAATATGCCGAACGTCCTGGCCTGGCTCCCACAGCCAAGGTGGCAGCCAGAACAACTCTTGCTTTCTTTCATGGTCTCTGGGAACTACTTGCAATGCCACCCAGACTTTGGGGCTGCGGGCTTTCCTGGCCACTCTGTCCTCCAAAGAACCTTTTTTTCACTTTCCCCCAGCACCGGCCTCCAGTATGCCGAACGTCCTGGCCTGGCTCCCACAGCCAAGGTGGCAGCCAGAACAACTCTTGCTTTCTTTCATGGTCTCTGGGAACTACTTGCATTGCCACCCAGACTTTGGGGCTGCGGGCTTTCCTGGCCACTCTGTCCTCCAAAGAACCTTTTTTTCACTTTCCCCCAGCACCGGCCTCCAATATGCCGAACGTCCTGGCCTGGCTCCCACAGCCAAGGTGGCAGCCAGATCAACTCTTGCTTTCTTTCATGGTCTCTGGGAACTACTTGCAATGCCACCCAGACTTTGGGGCTGCGGGCTTTCCTGGCCACTCTATCCTCCAAAGAACCTTTTTTTCACTTTACCCCTGAACAAGACCCCAATATGCTGAACGTCCTGGCCTGGCTCCCACAGCCAAGGTGGCAGCCAGAACAACTCTTGCTTTCTTTCAAGGTCTCTGGGAACTACTTGCATTGCCACCCAGACTTTGGGGCTGCGGGCTTTCCTGGCCACTCTATCCTCAAAAGCACTTATTTTTCACTTTACCCCTGAACCGGACCCCAATATGCCGAACGTCCTGGCCTGGCTCCCACAGCCAAGGTGGCAGCCAGAACAACTCTTGCTCTCTTTCATGGTCTCTGGGAACTACTTGCATTGCCACCCAGACTTTGGGGCTGCGGGCTTTCCTGGCCACTCTATCCTCAAAAGAACCTTTTTTTCCACTTTCCCCCAGCACCGGCCTCCAATATGCCGAACGTCCTGGCCTGGCTCCCACAGCCAAGGTGGCAGCCAGATCAACTCTTGCTTTCTTTCATGGTCTCTGGGAACTACTTGCATTGCCACCCAGACTTTGGGGCTGCACGCTTTCCTGGCCACTCTATCCTCCAAAGAACCTTTTTTCACTTTCCCCCAGCACCGGCCTCAAATATGCCGAACGTCCTGGCCTGGCTCCCACAGCCAAGGTGGCAGCCAGAACAACTCTTGCTTTCTTTCAAGGTCTCTGGGAACTACTTGCATTGCCACCCAGACTTTGGGGCTGCGGGCTTTCCTGGCCACTCTATCCTCAAAAGCACATATTTTTCACTTTACCCCTGAACCGGACCCCAATATGCTGAACGTCCTGGCCTGGCTCCCACAGCCAAGGTGGCAGCCAGAACAACTCTTGCTTTCTTTCATGGTCTCTGGGAACTACTTGCATTGCCACCCAGACTTTGGGGCTGCGGGCTTTCCTGGCCACTCTATCCTCCAAAGAACCTTTTTTTCACTTTCCCCCAGCACCGGCCTCCAATATGCCGAACGTCCTGGCCTGGCTCCCACAGCCAAGTTGGCAGCCAGAACAACTCTTGCTTTCTTTCATGGTCTCTAGGAACTACTTGCATTGCCACCCAGACTTTGGGGCTGCGGGCTTTCCTGGCCACTCTATCCTCAAAAGCACATATTTTTCACTTTACCCCTGAACCGGACCCCAATATGCTGAACGTCCTGGCCTGGCTCCCACAGCCAAGGTGGCAGCCAGAACAACTCTTGCTTTCTTTCATGGTCTCTGGGAACTACTTGCATTGCCACCCAGACTTTGGGGCTGCGGGCTTTCCTGGCCACTCTATCCTCCAAAGAACCTTTTTTTCACTTTCCCCCAGCACCGGCCTCCAATATGCCGAACGTCCTGGCCTGGCTCCCACAGCCAAGTTGGCAGCCAGAACAACTCTTGCTTTCTTTCATGGTCTCTGGGAACTACTTGCAATGCCACCCAGACTTTGGGGCTGCGGGCTTTCCTGGCCACTCTGTCCTCCAAAGAACCTTTTTTTCACTTTCCCCCAGCACCGGCCTCCAATATGCCGAACGTCCTGGCCTGGCTCCCACAGCCAAGGTGGCAGCCAGAACAACTCTTGCTTTCTTTCATGGTCTCTGGGAACTACTTGCATTGCCAGCCAGACTTTGGGGCTGCGGGCTTTCCTGGCCACTCTGTCCTCCAAAGAACCTTTTTTCACTTTCCCCCAGCACCGGCCTCCAATATGCCGAACGTCCTGGCCTGGCTCCCACAGCCAAGGTGGCAGCCAGAACAACTCTTGCTTTCTTTCATGGTCTCTGGGAACTACTTGCAATGCCACCCAGACTTCGGGGCTGCACGCTTTCCTGGCCACTCTGTCCTCCAAAGAACCTTTTTTTCACTTTCCCCCAGCACCGGCCTCCAATATGCCGAACGTCCTGGCCTGGTTCCCACAGCCAAGGTGGCAGCCATAACAACTCTTGCTTTCTTTCAAGGTCTCTGGGAACTACTTGCATTGCCACCCAGACTTTGGGGCTGCGGGCTTTCCTGGCCACTCTGTCCTCCAAAGAACCTTTTTTTCACTTTACCTTTGAACCGGACCCCAATATGCTGAACGTCCTGGCCTGGCTCCCACAGCCAAGGTGGCAGCCAGAACAACTCTTGCTTTCTTTCATGGTCTCTGGGAACTACTTGCATTGCCACCCAGACTTTGGGGCTGCGGGCTTTCCTGGCCACTCTGTCCTCCAAAGAACCTTTTTTTCACTTTCCCCCAGCACCGGACCCCAATATGCTGAACGTCCTGGCCTGGCTCCCACAGCCAAGGTGGCAGCCAGAACAACTCTTGCTTTCTTTCAAGGTCTCTGGGAACTACTTGCATTGCCACCCAGACTTTGGGACTGCGGGCTTTCCTGGCCACTCTATCCTCAAAAGCACCTTTTTTTCACTTTCCCCCAGCACCGGCCTCCAATATGCCGAACGTCCTGGCCTGGCTCCCACAGCCAAGATGGCAGCCAGAACAACTCTTGCTTTCTTTCATGGTCTCTGGGAACTACTTGCATTGCCACCCAGACTTTGGGGCTGCGGGCTTTCCTGGCCACTCTATCCTCAAAAGCACATATTTTTCACTTTACCCCTGAACCGGACCCCAATATGCTGAGCGTCCTGGCCTGGCTCCCACAGCCAAGGTGGCAGCCAGAACAACTCTTGCTTTCTTTCATGGTCTCTGGGAACTACTTGCATTGCCACCCAGACTTTGGGGCTGCACGCTTTCCTGGCCACTCTATCCTCCAAAGAACCTTTTTTTCACTTTCCCCCAGCACCGGCCTCCAATATGCCGAACGTCCTGGCCTGGCTCCCACAGCCAAGGTGGCAGCCAGAACAACTCTTGCTTTCTTTCATGGTCTCTGGGAACTACTTGCATTGCCACCCAGACTTTGGGGCTGCACGCTTTCCTGGCCACTCTATCCTCAAAAGCACATATTTTTCACTTTACCCCTGAACCGGACCCCAATATGCTGAGCGTCCTGGCCTGGCTCCCACAGCCAAGGTGGCAGCCAGAACAACTCTTGCTTTCTTTCATGGTCTCTGGGAACTACTTGCATTGCCACCCAGACTTTGGGGCTGCACGCTTTCCTGGCCACTCTATCCTCCAAAGAACCTTTTTTTCACTTTCCCCCAGCACCGGCCTCCAATATGCCGAACGTCCTGGCCTGGCTCCCACAGCCAAGGTGGCAGCCAGAACAACTCTTGCTTTCTTTCATGGTCTCTGGGAACTACTTGCAATGCCACCCAGACTTTGGGGCTGCGGGCTTTCCTGGCCACTCTGTCCTCCAAAGAACCTTTTTTTCACTTTCCCCCAGCACCGGCCTCCAGTATGCCGAACGTCCTGGCCTGGCTCCCACAGCCAAGGTGGCAGCCAGAACAACTCTTGCTTTCTTTCATGGTCTCTGGGAACTACTTGCATTGCCACCCAGACTTTGGGGCTGCGGGCTTTCCTGGCCACTCTGTCCTCCAAAGAACCTTTTTTTCACTTTCCCCCAGCACCGGCCTCCAATATGCCGAACGTCCTGGCCTGGCTCCCACAGCCAAGGTGGCAGCCAGATCAACTCTTGCTTTCTTTCATGGTCTCTGGGAACTACTTGCAATGCCACCCAGACTTTGGGGCTGCGGGCTTTCCTGGCCACTCTATCCTCCAAAGAACCTTTTTTTCACTTTACCCCTGAACAAGACCCCAATATGCTGAACGTCCTGGCCTGGCTCCCACAGCCAAGGTGGCAGCCAGAACAACTCTTGCTTTCTTTCAAGGTCTCTGGGAACTACTTGCATTGCCACCCAGACTTTGGGGCTGCGGGCTTTCCTGGCCACTCTATCCTCAAAAGCACTTATTTTTCACTTTACCCCTGAACCGGACCCCAATATGCCGAACGTCCTGGCCTGGCTCCCACAGCCAAGGTGGCAGCCAGAACAACTCTTGCTCTCTTTCATGGTCTCTGGGAACTACTTGCATTGCCACCCAGACTTTGGGGCTGCGGGCTTTCCTGGCCACTCTATCCTCAAAAGAACCTTTTTTTCCACTTTCCCCCAGCACCGGCCTCCAATATGCCGAACGTCCTGGCCTGGCTCCCACAGCCAAGGTGGCAGCCAGATCAACTCTTGCTTTCTTTCATGGTCTCTGGGAACTACTTGCATTGCCACCCAGACTTTGGGGCTGCACGCTTTCCTGGCCACTCTATCCTCCAAAGAACCTTTTTTCACTTTCCCCCAGCACCGGCCTCAAATATGCCGAACGTCCTGGCCTGGCTCCCACAGCCAAGGTGGCAGCCAGAACAACTCTTGCTTTCTTTCAAGGTCTCTGGGAACTACTTGCATTGCCACCCAGACTTTGGGGCTGCGGGCTTTCCTGGCCACTCTATCCTCAAAAGCACATATTTTTCACTTTACCCCTGAACCGGACCCCAATATGCTGAACGTCCTGGCCTGGCTCCCACAGCCAAGGTGGCAGCCAGAACAACTCTTGCTTTCTTTCATGGTCTCTGGGAACTACTTGCATTGCCACCCAGACTTTGGGGCTGCGGGCTTTCCTGGCCACTCTATCCTCCAAAGAACCTTTTTTTCACTTTCCCCCAGCACCGGCCTCCAATATGCCGAACGTCCTGGCCTGGCTCCCACAGCCAAGTTGGCAGCCAGAACAACTCTTGCTTTCTTTCATGGTCTCTAGGAACTACTTGCATTGCCACCCAGACTTTGGGGCTGCGGGCTTTCCTGGCCACTCTATCCTCAAAAGCACATATTTTTCACTTTACCCCTGAACCGGACCCCAATATGCTGAACGTCCTGGCCTGGCTCCCACAGCCAAGGTGGCAGCCAGAACAACTCTTGCTTTTTTTCATGGTCTCTGGGAACTACTTGCATTGCCACCCAGACTTTGGGGCTGCGGGCTTTCCTGGCCACTCTATCCTCCAAAGAACCTTTTTTTCACTTTCCCCCAGCACCGGCCTCCAATATGCCGAACGTCCTGGCCTGGCTCCCACAGCCAAGTTGGCAGCCAGAACAACTCTTGCTTTCTTTCATGGTCTCTGGGAACTACTTGCAATGCCACCCAGACTTTGGGGCTGCGGGCTTTCCTGGCCACTCTGTCCTCCAAAGAACCTTTTTTTCACTTTCCCCCAGCACCGGCCTCCAATATGCCGAACGTCCTGGCCTGGCTCCCACAGCCAAGGTGGCAGCCAGAACAACTCTTGCTTTCTTTCATGGTCTCTGGGAACTACTTGCATTGCCAGCCAGACTTTGGGGCTGCGGGCTTTCCTGGCCACTCTGTCCTCCAAAGAACCTTTTTTCACTTTCCCCCAGCACCGGCCTCCAATATGCCGAACGTCCTGGCCTGGCTCCCACAGCCAAGGTGGCAGCCAGAACAACTCTTGCTTTCTTTCATGGTCTCTGGGAACTACTTGCAATGCCACCCAGACTTCGGGGCTGCACCCTTTCCTGGCCACTCTGTCCTCCAAAGAACCTTTTTTTCACTTTCCCCCAGCACCGGCCTCCAATATGCCGAACGTCCTGGCCTGGTTCCCACAGCCAAGGTGGCAGCCATAACAACTCTTGCTTTCTTTCAAGGTCTCTGGGAACTACTTGCATTGCCACCCAGACTTTGGGGCTGCGGGCTTTCCTGGCCACTCTGTCCTCCAAAGAACCTTTTTTTCACTTTACCTTTGAACCGGACCCCAATATGCTGAACGTCCTGGCCTGGCTCCCACAGCCAAGGTGGCAGCCAGAACAACTCTTGCTTTCTTTCATGGTCTCTGGGAACTACTTGCATTGCCACCCAGACTTTGGGGCTGCGGGCTTTCCTGGCCACTCTGTCCTCCAAAGAACCTTTTTTTCACTTTCCCCCAGCACCGGACCCCAATATGCTGAACGTCCTGGCCTGGCTCCCACAGCCAAGGTGGCAGCCAGAACAACTCTTGCTTTCTTTCAAGGTCTCTGGGAACTACTTGCATTGCCACCCAGACTTTGGGACTGCGGGCTTTCCTGGCCACTCTATCCTCTAAAGCACCTTTTTTTCACTTTCCCCCAGCACCGGACCCCAATATGCCGAACGTCGTGGCCTGGCTCCCACAGCCAAGGTGGCAGCCAGAACAACTCTTGCTTTCTTTCATGGTCTCTGGGAACTGTTTGCATTGCCACCCAGACTTTGAGGCTGCGGGCTTTCCTGGCCACTCTGTCCTCTCAAGAACCTTTTTTTCACTTTACCTTTGAACCGGACCCCAATATGCTGAACGTCCTGGCCTGGCTCCCACAGCCAAGGTGGCAGCCAGAACAACTCTTGCTTTCTTTCATGGTCTCTGGGAACTACTTGCATTGCCACCCAGACTTTGGGGCTGCGGGCTTTCCTGGCCACTCTGTCCTCCAAAGAACCTTTTTTTCACTTTCCCCCAGCACCGGACCCCAATATGCTGAACGTCCTGGCCTGGCTCCCACAGCCAAGGTGGCAGCCAGAACAACTCTTGCTTTCTTTCAAGGTCTCTGGGAACTACTTGCATTGCCACCCAGACTTTGGGGCTGCGGGCTTTCCTGGCCACTCTATCCTCAAAAGCACCTTTTTTTCACTTTCCCCCAGCACCGGACCCCAATATGCCGAACGTCCTGGCCTGGCTCCCACAGCCAAGGTGGCAGCCAGAACAACTCTTGCTTTCTTTCATGGTCTCTGGGAACTATTTGCATTGCCACCCAGACTTTGGGGCTGCGGGCTTTCCTGGCCACTCTATCCTCAAAAGAACCTTTTTTTCACTTTCCCCCAGCACCGGCCTCCAATATGCCGAACGTCCTGGCCTGGCTCCCACAGCCAAGGTGGCAGCCAGATCAACTCTTGCTTTCTTTCATGGTCTCTGGGAACTACTTGCATTGCCACCCAGACTTTGGGGCTGCATGCTTTCCTGGCCACTTTATCCTCCAAAGAACCTTTTTTCACTTTCCCCCAGCACCGGCCTCCAATATGCCGAACGTCCTGGCCTGGCTCCCACAGCCAAGGTGGCAGCCAGAACAACTCTTGCTTTCTTTCATGGTCTCTGGGAACTACTTGCATTGCCACCCAGACTTTGGGGCTGCGGGCTTTCCTGGCCACTCTATCCTCCAAAGAACCTTTTTTCACTTTCCCCCAGCACCGGCCTCCAATATGCCGAACGTCCTGGCCTGGCTCCCACAGCCAAGGTGGCAGCCAGAACAACTCTTGCTTTCTTTCAAGGTCTCTGGGAACTACTTGCATTGCCACCCAGACTTTGGGGCTGCACGCTTTCCTGGCCACTCTGTCCTCAAAAAAACCTTTTTTTCACTTTCCCCCAGCACCGGCCTCCAATATGCCGAACGTCCTGGCCTGGCTCCCACAGCCAAGGTGGCAGCCAGAACAACTCTTGCTTTCTTTCATGGTCTCTGGGAACTACTTGCATTGCCACCCAGACTTTGGGGCTGCGGGCTTTCCTGGCCACTCTATCCTCCAAAGAACCTTTTTTTCACTTTCCCCCAGCACCGGCCTCCAATATGCCGAACGTCCTGGCCTGGCTCCCACAGCCAAGGTGGCAGCCAGAACAACTCTTGCTTTCTTTCAAGGTCTCTGGGAACTACTTGCATTGCCACCCAGACTTTGGGGCTGCACGCTTTCCTGGCCACTCTATCCTCCAAAGAACCTTTTTTTCACTTTCCCCCAGCACCGGACCCCAATATGCTGAACGTCCTGGCCTGGCTCCCACAGCCAAGGTGGCAGCCAGAACAACTCTTGCTTTCTTTCATGGTCTCTGGGAACTACTTGCATTGCCACCCAGACTTTGGGGCTGCGGGCTTTCCTGGCCACTCTATCCTCCAAAGAACCTTTTTTTCACTTTCCCCCAGCACCGGCCTCCAATATGCCGAACGTCCTGGCCTGGCTCCCACAGCCAAGGTGGCAGCCAGAACAACTCTTGCTTTCTTTCAAGGTCTCTGGGAACTACTTGCATTGCCACCCAGACTTTGGGGCTGCGGGCTTTCCTGGCCACTCTATCCTCCAAAGAACCTTTTTTTCACTTTTCCCCAGCACCGGACCCCAATATGCCGAACGTCCTGGCCTGGCTCCCACAGCCAAGGTGGCAGCCAGAACAACTCTTGCTTTCTTTCAAGGTCTCTGGGAACTACTTGCATTGCCACCCAGACTTTGGGGCTGCGGGCTTTCCTGGCCACTCTATCCTCAAAAGAACCTTTTTTTCACTTTCCCCCAGCACCGGCCTCCAATATGCCGAACGTCCTGGCCTGGCTCCCACAGCCAAGGTGGCAGCCAGATCAACTCTTGCTTTCTTTCATGGTCTCTGGGAACTACTTGCATTGCCACCCAGACTTTGGGGCTGCATGCTTTCCTGGCCACTTTATCCTCCAAAGAACCTTTTTTCACTTTCCCCCAGCACCGGCCTCCAATATGCCGAACGTCCTGGCCTGGCTCCCACAGCCAAGGTGGCAGCCAGAACAACTCTTGCTTTCTTTCATGGTCTCTGGGAACTACTTGCATTGCCACCCAGACTTTGGGGCTGCGGGCTTTCCTGGCCACTCTATCCTCCAAAGAACCTTTTTTCACTTTCCCCCAGCACCGGCCTCCAATATGCCGAACGTCCTGGCCTGGCTCCCACAGCCAAGGTGGCAGCCAGAACAACTCTTGCTTTCTTTCAAGGTCTCTGGGAACTACTTGCATTGCCACCCAGACTTTGGGGCTGCACGCTTTCCTGGCCACTCTGTCCTCAAAAGAACCTTTTTTTCACTTTCCCCCAGCACCGGCCTCCAATATGCCGAACGTCCTGGCCTGGCTCCCACAGCCAAGGTGGCAGCCAGAACAACTCTTGCTTTCTTTCAAGGTCTCTGGGAACTACTTGCATTGCCACCCAGACTTTGGGGCTGCGGGCTTTCCTGGCCACTCTATCCTCAAAAGCACATATTTTTCACTTTACCCCTGAACCGGACCCCAATATGCTGAGCGTCCTGGCCTGGCTCCCACAGCCAAGGTGGCAGCCAGAACAACTCTTGCTTTCTTTCATGGTCTCTGGGAACTACTTGCATTGCCACCCAGACTTTGGGGCTGCGGGCTTTCCTGGCCACTCTATCCTCCAAAGAACCTTTTTTTCACTTTCCCCCAGCACCGGCCTCCAATATGCCGAACGTCCTGGCCTGGTTCCCACAGCCAAGGTGGCAGCCAGAACAACTCTTGCTTTCTTTCATGGTCTCTGGGAACTACTTGCAATGCCACCCAGACTTTGGGGCTGCGGGCTTTCCTGGCCACTCTGTCCTCCAAAGAACCTTTTTTTCACTTTCCCCCAGCACCGGCCTCCAGTATGCCGAACGTCCTGGCCTGGCTCCCACAGCCAAGGTGGCAGCCAGAACAACTCTTGCTTTCTTTCATGGTCTCTGGGAACTACTTGCATTGCCACCCAGACTTTGGGGCTGCGGGCTTTCCTGGCCACTCTGTCCTCCAAAGAACCTTTTTTTCACTTTCCCCCAGCACCGGCCTCCAATATGCCGAACGTCCTGGCCTGGCTCCCACAGCCAAGGTGGCAGCCAGATCAACTCTTGCTTTCTTTCATGGTCTCTGGGAACTACTTGCAATGCCACCCAGACTTTGGGGCTGCGGGCTTTCCTGGCCACTCTGTCCTCCAAAGAACCTTTTTTTCACTTTCCCCCAGCACCGGCCTCCAGTATGCCGAACGTCCTGGCCTGGCTCCCACAGCCAAGGTGGCAGCCAGAACAACTCTTGCTTTCTTTCAAGGTCTCTGGGAACTACTTGCATTGCCACCCAGACTTTGGGGCTGCGGGCTTTCCTGGCCACTCTATCCTCAAAAGCACTTATTTTTCACTTTACCCCTGAACCGGACCCCAATATGCCGAACGTCCTGGCCTGGCTCCCACAGCCAAGGTGGCAGCCAGATCAACTCTTGCTTTCTTTCATGGTCTCTGGGAACTACTTGCATTGCCACCCAGACTTTGGGGCTGCACGCTTTCCTGGCCACTCTATCCTCCAAAGAACCTTTTTTCACTTTCCCCCAGCACCGGCCTCAAATATGCCGAACGTCCTGGCCTGGCTCCCACAGCCAAGGTGGCAGCCAGAACAACTCTTGCTTTCTTTCAAGGTCTCTGGGAACTACTTGCATTGCCACCCAGACTTTGGGGCTGCGGGCTTTCCTGGCCACTCTATCCTCAAAAGCACATATTTTTCACTTTACCCCTGAACCGGACCCCAATATGCTGAACGTCCTGGCCTGGCTCCCACAGCCAAGGTGGCAGCCAGAACAACTCTTGCTTTCTTTCATGGTCTCTGGGAACTACTTGCATTGCCACCCAGACTTTGGGGCTGCGGGCTTTCCTGGCCACTCTATCCTCCAAAGAACCTTTTTTTCACTTTCCCCCAGCACCGGCCTCCAATATGCCGAACGTCCTGGCCTGGCTCCCACAGCCAAGTTGGCAGCCAGAACAACTCTTGCTTTCTTTCATGGTCTCTAGGAACTACTTGCAATGCCACCCAGACTTTGGGGCTGCGGGCTTTCCTGGCCACTCTGTCCTCCAAAGAACCTTTTTTTCACTTTCCCCCAGCACCGGCCTCCAATATGCCGAACGTCCTGGCCTGGCTCCCACAGCCAAGGTGGCAGCCAGAACAACTCTTGCTTTCTTTCATGGTCTCTGGGAACTACTTGCATTGCCAGCCAGACTTTGGGGCTGCGGGCTTTCCTGGCCACTCTGTCCTCCAAAGAACCTTTTTTCACTTTCCCCCAGCACCGGCCTCCAATATGCCGAACGTCCTGGCCTGGCTCCCACAGCCAAGGTGGCAGCCAGAACAACTCTTGCTTTCTTTCATGGTCTCTGGGAACTACTTGCAATGCCATCCAGACTTTGGGGCTGCGGGCTTTCCTGGCCACTCTATCCTCCAAAGAACCTTTTTTTCACTTTCCCCCAGCACCGGCCTCCAATATGCCGAACGTCCTGGCCTGGCTCCCACAGCCAAGGTGGCAGCCAGAACAACTCTTGCTTTCTTTCAAGGTCTCTGGGAACTACTTGCATTGCCACCCAGACTTTGGGGCTGCGGGCTTTTCTGTCCACTCTGTCCTCCAAAGAACCTTTTTTTCACTTTCCCCCAGCACCGGCCTCAAATATGCCGAACGTCCTGGCCTGGCTCCCACAGCCAAGGTGGCAGCCAGAACAACTCTTGCTTTCTTTCATGGTCTCTGGGAACTACTTGCATTGCCACCCAGACTTTGGGGCTGCACGCTTTCCTGGCCACTCTATCCTCAAAAGCACATATTTTTCACTTTACCCCTGAACCGGACCCCAATATGCTGAACGTCCTGGCCTGGCTCCCACAGCCAAGGTGGCAGCCAGAACAACTCTTGCTTTCTTTCAAGGTCTCTGGGAACTACTTGCATTGCCACCCAGACTTTGGGGCTGCGGGCTTTCCTGGCCACTCTATCCTCAAAAGAACCTTTTTTTCACTTTCCCCCAGCACCGGCCTCCAATATGCCGAACGTCCTGGCCTGGCTCCCACAGCCAAGGTGGCAGCCAGAACAACTCTTGCTTTCTTTCAAGGTCTCTGGGAACTACTTGCATTGCCACCCAGACTTTGGGGCTGCGGGCTTTCCTGGCCACTCTATCCTCCAAAGAACCTTTTTTTCACTTTCCCCCAGCACCGGCCTCAAATATGCCGAACGTCGTGGCCTGGCTCCCACAGCCAAGGTGGCAGCCAGAACAACTCTTGCTTTCTTTCAAGGTCTCTGGGAACTACTTGCATTGCCACCCAGACTTTGGGGCTGCGGGCTTTCCTGGCCACTCTATCCTCAAAAGCACCTTTTTTTCACTTTCCCCCAGCACCGGCCTCCAATATGCCGAACGTCCTGGCCTGGCTCCCACAGCCAAGGTGGCAGCCAGATCAACTCTTGCTTTCTTTCATGGTCTCTGGGAACTACTTGCATTGCCACCCAGACTTTGGGGCTGCACGCTTTCCTGGCCACTCTATCCTCCAAAGAACCTTTTTTTCACTTTCCCCCAGCACCGGCCTCAAATATGCCGAACGTCCTGGCCTGGCTCCCACAGCCAAGGTGGCAGCCAGAACAACTCTTGCTTTCTTTCAAGGTCTCTGGGAACTACTTGCAATGCCACCCAGACTTTGGGGCTGCGGGCTTTCCTGGCCACTCTATCCTCAAAAGCACTTATTTTTCACTTTACCCCTGAACCGGACCCCAATATGCTGAACGTCCTGGCCTGGCTCCCACAGCCAAGGTGGCAGCCAGAACAACTCTTGCTTTCTTTCATGGTCTCTGGGAACTACTTGCATTGCCACCCAGACTTTGGGGCTGCGGGCTTTCCTGGCCACTCTGTCCTCCAAAGAACCTTTTTTTCACTTTCCCCCAGCACCGGCCTCCAATATGCCGAACGTCCTGGCCTGGCTCCCACAGCCAAGGTGGCAGCCAGAACAACTCTTGCTTTCTTTCAAGGTCTCTGGGAACTACTTGCATTGCCACCCAGACTTTGGGGCTGCGGGCTTTCCTGGCCACTCTATCCTCAAAAGCACATATTTTTCACTTTCCCCCAGCACCGGACCCCAATATGCCGAACGTCCTGGCCTGGCTCCCACAGCCAAGGTGGCAGCCAGAACAACTCTTGCTTTCTTTCATGGTCTCTGGGAACTATTTGCATTGCCACCCAGACTTTGGGGCTGCGGGCTTTCCTGGCCACTCTATCCTCAAAAGAACCTTTTTTTCACTTTCCCCCAGCACCGGCCTCCAATATGCCGAACGTCCTGGCCTGGCTCCCACAGCCAAGGTGGCAGCCAGATCAACTCTTGCTTTCTTTCATGGTCTCTGGGAACTACTTGCATTGCCACCCAGACTTTGGGGCTGCGGGCTTTCCTGGCCACTCTATCCTCCAAAGAACCTTTTTTCACTTTCCCCCAGCACCGGCCTCAAATATGCCGAACGTCCTGGCCTGGCTCCCACAGCCAAGGTGGCAGCCAGAACAACTCTTGCTTTCTTTCAAGGTCTCTGGGAACTACTTGCATTGCCACCCAGACTTTGGGGCTGCGGGCTTTCCTGGCCACTCTATCCTCCAAAGAACCTTTTTTTTCACTTTCCCCCAGCACCGGCCTCCAATATGCCGAACGTCCTGGCCTGGCTCCCACAGCCAAGGTGGCAGCCAGAACAACTCTTGCTTTCTTTCAAGGTCTCTGGGAACTACTTGCATTGCCACCCAGACTTTGGGGCTGCACGCTTTCCTGGCCACTCTATCCTCAAAAGAACCTTTTTTTCACTTTCCCCCAGCACCGGACCCCAATATGCCGAACGTCCTGGCCTGGCTCCCACAGCCAAGGTGGCAGCCAGAACAACTCTTGCTTTCTTTCAAGGTCTCTGGGAACTACTTGCATTGCCACCCAGACTTTGGGGCTGCGGGCTTTCCTGGCCACTCTATCCTCAAAAGCACCTTTTTTTCACTTTCCCCCAGCACCGGCCTCAAATATGCCGAACGTCGTGGCCTGGCTCCCACAGCCAAGGTGGCAGCCAGAACAACTCTTGCTTTCTTTCAAGGTCTCTGGGAACTACTTGCATTGCCACCCAGACTTTGGGGCTGCGGGCTTTCCTGGCCACTCTATCCTCCAAAGCACCTTTTTTTCACTTTCCCCCAGCACCGGCCTCCAATATGCCGAACGTCCTGGCCTGGCTCCCACAGCCAAGGTGGCAGCCAGAACAACTCTTGCTTTCTTTCATGGTCTCTGGGAACTACTTGCATTGCCACCCAGACTTTGGGGCTGCGGGCTTTCCTGGCCACTCTATCCTCAAAAGCACATATTTTTCACTTTACCCCTGAACCGGACCCCAATATGCTGAGCGTCCTGGCCTGGCTCCCACAGCCAAGGTGGCAGCCAGAACAACTCTTGCTTTCTTTCATGGTCTCTGGGAACTACTTGCATTGCCACCCAGACTTTGGGGCTGCACGCTTTCCTGGCCACTCTATCCTCAAAAGCACATATTTTTCACTTTACCCCTGAACCGGACCCCAATATGCTGAACGTTTTGGCCTGGCTCCCACAGCCAAGGTGGCAGCCAGAACAACTCTTGCTTTCTTTCAAGGTCTCTGGGAACTACTAGCATTGCCACCCAGACTTTGGGGCTGCGGGCTTTCCTGGCCACTCTATCCTCAAAAGAACCTTTTTTTCACTTTCCCCCAGCACCGGCCTCCAATATGCCGAACGTCCTGGCCTGGCTCCCACAGCCAAGGTGGCAGCCAGAACAACTCTTGCTTTCTTTCAAGGTCTCTGGGAACTACTTGCATTGCCACCCAGACTTTGGGGCTGCGGGCTTTCCTGGCCACTCTATCCTCAAAAGAACCTTTTTTTCACTTTCCCCCAGCACCGGCCTCCAATATGCCGAACGTCGTGGCCTGGCTCCCACAGCCAAGGTGGCAGCCAGAACAACTCTTGCTTTCTTTCAAGGTCTCTGGGAACTACTTGCATTGCCACCCAGACTTTGGGGCTGCGGGCTTTCCTGGCCACTCTGTCCTCCAAAGCACCTTTTTTTCACTTTCCCCCAGCACCGGCCTCCAATATGCCGAACGTCCTGGCCTGGCTCCCACAGCCAAGGTGGCAGCCAGAACAACTCTTGCTTTCTTTCAAGGTCTCTGGGAACTACTTGCATTGCCACCCAGACTTTGGGGCTGCGGGCTTTCCTGGCCACTCTATCCTCAAAAGAACCTTTTTTTCACTTTTCCCCAGCACCGGACCCCAATATGCCGAACGTCCTGGCCTGGCTCCCACAGCCAAGGTGGCAGCCAGAACAACTCTTGCTTTCTTTCATGGTCTCTGGGAACTACTTGCATTGCCACCCAGACTTTGGGGCTGCGGGCTTTCCTGGCCACTCTATCCTCAAAAGAACCTTTTTTTCACTTTCCCCCAGCACCGGCCTCCAATATGCCGAACGTCCTGGCCTGGCTCCCACACCCAACGTGGCAGCCAGATCAACTCTTGCTTTCTTTCATGGTCTCTGGGAACTACTTGCATTGCCACCCAGACTTTGGGGCTGCATGCTTTCCTGGCCACTTTATCCTCCAAAGAACCTTTTTTCACTTTCCCCCAGCACCGGCCTCCAATATGCCGAACGTCCTGGCCTGGCTCCCACAGCCAAGGTGGCAGCCAGAACAACTCTTGCTTTCTTTCATGGTCTCTGGGAACTACTTGCATTGCCACCCAGACTTTGGGGCTGCGGGCTTTCCTGGCCACTCTATCCTCCAAAGAACCTTTTTTCACTTTCCCCCAGCACCGGCCTCCAATATGCCGAACGTCCTGGCCTGGCTCCCACAGCCAAGGTGGCAGCCAGAACAACTCTTGCTTTCTTTCAAGGTCTCTGGGAACTACTTGCATTGCCACCCAGACTTTGGGGCTGCGGGCTTTCCTGGCCACTCTATCCTCAAAAGCACATATTTTTCACTTTACCCCTGAACCGGACCCCAATATGCTGAACGTCCTGGCCTGGCTCCCACAGCCAAGGTGGCAGCCAGAACAACTCTTGCTTTCTTTCATGGTCTCTGGGAACTACTTGCATTGCCACCCAGACTTTGGGGCTGCGGGCTTTCCTGGCCACTCTATCCTCCAAAGAACCTTTTTTTCACTTTCCCCCAGCACCGGACCCCAATATGCCGAACGTCCTGGCCTGGCTCCCACAGCCAAGGTGGCAGCCAGAACAACTCTTGCTTTCTTTCAAGGTCTCTGGGAACTACTTGCATTGCCACCCAGACTTTGGGGCTGCACGCTTTCCTGGCCACTCTATCCTCAAAAGCACATATTTTTCACTTTACCCCTGAACCGGACCCCAATATGCTGAGCGTCCTGGCCTGGCTCCCACAGCCAAGGTGGCAGCCAGAACAACTCTTGCTTTCTTTCATGGTCTCTGGGAACTACTTGCATTGCCACCCAGACTTTGGGGCTGCACGCTTTCCTGGCCACTCTATCCTCCAAAGAACCTTTTTTTCACTTTCCCCCAGCACCGGCCTCCAATATGCCGAACGTCCTGGCCTGGCTCCCACAGCCAAGGTGGCAGCCAGAACAACTCTTGCTTTCTTTCATGGTCTCTGGGAACTACTTGCATTGCCACCCAGACTTTGGGGCTGCGGGCTTTCCTGGCCACTCTATCCTCAAAAGCACATATTTTTCACTTTACCCCTGAACCGGACCCCAATATGCTGAGCGTCCTGGCCTGGCTCCCACAGCCAAGGTGGCAGCCAGAACAACTCTTGCTTTCTTTCATGGTCTCTGGGAACTACTTGCATTGCCACCCAGACTTTGGGGCTGCACGCTTTCCTGGCCACTCTATCCTCCAAAGAACCTTTTTTTCACTTTCCCCCAGCACCGGCCTCCAATATGCCGAACGTCCTGGCCTGGCTCCCACAGCCAAGGTGGCAGCCAGAACAACTCTTGCTTTCTTTCATGGTCTCTGGGAACTACTTGCAATGCCACCCAGACTTTGGGGCTGCGGGCTTTCCTGGCCACTCTGTCCTCCAAAGAACCTTTTTTTCACTTTCCCCCAGCACCGGCCTCCAGTATGCCGAACGTCCTGGCCTGGCTCCCACAGCCAAGGTGGCAGCCAGAACAACTCTTGCTTTCTTTCATGGTCTCTGGGAACTACTTGCATTGCCACCCAGACTTTGGGGCTGCGGGCTTTCCTGGCCACTCTGTCCTCCAAAGAACCTTTTTTTCACTTTCCCCCAGCACCGGCCTCCAATATGCCGAACGTCCTGGCCTGGCTCCCACACCCAAGGTGGCAGCCAGATCAACTCTTGCTTTCTTTCATGGTCTCTGGGAACTACTTGCATTGCCACCCAGACTTTGGGGCTGCGGGCTTTCCTGGCCACTCTATCCTCCAAAGAACCTTTTTTTCACTTTACCCCTGAACAAGACCCCAATATGCTGAACGTCCTGGCCTGGCTCCCACAGCCAAGGTGGCAGCCAGAACAACTCTTGCTTTCTTTCAAGGTCTCTGGGAACTACTTGCATTGCCACCCAGACTTTGGGGCTGCGGGCTTTCCTGGCCACTCTGTCCTCAAAAGAACCTTTTTTTCACTTTCCCCCAGCACCGGACCCCAATATGCCGAACGTCCTGGCCTGGCTCCCACAGCCAAGGTGGCAGCCAGAACAACTCTTGCTTTCTTTCATGGTCTCTGGGAACTACTTGCATTGCCACCCAGACTTTGGGGCTGCGGGCTTTCCTGGCCACTCTATCCTCCAAAGAACCATTTTTTCCACTTTCCCCCAGCACCGGCCTCCAATATGCCGAACGTCCTGGCCTGGCTCCCACAGCCAAGGTGGCAGCCAGATCAACTCTTGCTTTCTTTCATGGTCTCTGGGAACTACTTGCATTGCCACCCAGACTTTGGGGCTGCACGCTTTCCTGGCCACTCTATCCTCCAAAGAGCCTTTTTTCACTTTCCCCCAGCACCGGCCTCAAATATGCCGAACGTCCTGGCCTGGCTCCCACAGCCAAGGTGGCAGCCAGAACAACTCTTGCTTTCTTTCAAGGTCTCTGGGAACTACTTGCATTGCCACCCAGACTTTGGGGCTGCACGCTTTCCTGGCCACTCTATCCTCCAAAGAACCTTTTTTTCACTTTCCCCCAGCACCGGCCTCCAATATGCCGAACGTCCTGGCCTGGCTCCCACAGCCAAGTTGGCAGCCAGAACAACTCTTGCTTTCTTTCATGGTCTCTGGGAACTACTTGCATTGCCACCCAGACTTTGGGGCTGCGGGCTTTCCTGGCCACTCTGTCCTCCAAAGAACCTTTTTTCACTTTCCCCCAGCACCGGCCTCCAATATGCCGAACGTCCTGGCCTGGCTCCCACAGCCAAGGTGGCAGCCAGAACAACTCTTGCTTTCTTTCATGGTCTCTGGGAACTACTTGCATTGCCAGCCAGACTTTGGGGCTGCGGGCTTTCCTGGCCACTCTATCCTCCAAAGAACCTTTTTTTCACTTTCCCCCAGCACCGGCCTCCAATATGCCGAACGTCCTGGCCTGGCTCCCACAGCCAAGGTGGCAGCCAGAACAACTCTTGCTTTCTTTCAAGGTCTCTGGGAACTACTTGCATTGCCACCCAGACTTTGGGGCTGCACGCTTTTCTGTCCACTCTATCCTCCAAAGCACCTTTTTTTCACTTTCCCCCAGCACCGGCCTCAAATATGCCGAACGTCCTGGCCTGGCTCCCACAGCCAAGGTGGCAGCCAGAACAACTCTTGCTTTCTTTCATGGTCTCTGGGAACTACTTGCATTGCCACCCAGACTTTGGGGCTGCGGGCTTTCCTGGCCACTCTATCCTCAAAAGCACATATTTTTCACTTTACCCCTGAACCGGACCCCAATATGCTGAACGTCCTGGCCTGGCTCCCACAGCCAAGGTGGCAGCCAGAACAACTCTTGCTTTCTTTCAAGGTCTCTGGGAACTACTTGCATTGCCACCCAGACTTTGGGGCTGCATGCTTTTCTGGCCACTTTATCCTCCAAAGAACCTTTTTTCACTTTCCCCCAGCACCGGCCTCCAATATGCCGAACGTCCTGGCCTGGCTCCCACAGCCAAGGTGGCAGCCAGAACAACTCTTGCTTTCTTTCATGGTCTCTGGGAACTACTTGCATTGCCACCCAGACTTTGGGGCTGCGGGCTTTCCTGGCCACTCTATCCTCCAAAGAACCTTTTTTCACTTTCCCCCAGCACCGGCCTCCAATATGCCGAACGTCCTGGCCTGGCTCCCACAGCCAAGGTGGCAGCCAGAACAACTCTTGCTTTCTTTCAAGGTCTCTGGGAACTACTTGCATTGCCACCCAGACTTTGGGGCTGCGGGCTTTCCTGGCCACTCTATCCTCAAAAGCACATATTTTTCACTTTACCCCTGAACCGGACCCCAATATGCTGAACGTCCTGGCCTGGCTCCCACAGCCAAGGTGGCAGCCAGAACAACTCTTGCTTTCTTTCATGGTCTCTGGGAACTACTTGCATTGCCACCCAGACTTTGGGGCTGCGGGCTTTCCTGGCCACTCTATCCTCCAAAGAACCTTTTTTTCACTTTCCCCCAGCACCGGACCCCAATATGCCGAACGTCCTGGCCTGGCTCCCACAGCCAAGGTGGCAGCCAGAACAACTCTTGCTTTCTTTCAAGGTCTCTGGGAACTACTTGCATTGCCACCCAGACTTTGGGGCTGCACGCTTTCCTGGCCACTCTATCCTCAAAAGCACATATTTTTCACTTTACCCCTGAACCGGACCCCAATATGCTGAGCGTCCTGGCCTGGCTCCCACAGCCAAGGTGGCAGCCAGAACAACTCTTGCTTTCTTTCATGGTCTCTGGGAACTACTTGCATTGCCACCCAGACTTTGGGGCTGCACGCTTTCCTGGCCACTCTATCCTCCAAAGAACCTTTTTTTCACTTTACCCCTGAACCGGACCCCAATATGCCGAAAGTCCTGGCCTGGCTCCCACAGCCAAGGTGGCAGCCAGATCAACTCTTGCTTTCTTTCATGGTCTCTGGGAACTACTTGCATTGCCAGCCAGACTTTGGGGCTGCGGGCTTTCCTGGCCACTCTATCCTCCAAAGAACCTTTTTTTCACTTTACCCCTGAACAAGACCCCAATATGCTGAACGTCCTGGCCTGGCTCCCACAGCCAAGGTGGCAGCCAGAACAACTCTTGCTTTCTTTCAAGGTCTCTGGGAACTACTTGCATTGCCACCCAGACTTTGGGGCTGCGGGCTTTCCTGGCCACTCTGTCCTCAAAAGAACCTTTTTTTCACTTTCCCCCAGCACCGGACCCCAATATGCCGAACGTCCTGGCCTGGCTCCCACAGCCAAGGTGGCAGCCAGAACAACTCTTGCTTTCTTTCATGGTCTCTGGGAACTACTTGCATTGCCACCCAGACTTTGGGGCTGCGGGCTTTCCTGGCCACTCTATCCTCCAAAGAACCATTTTTTCCACTTTCCCCCAGCACCGGCCTCCAATATGCCGAACGTCCTGGCCTGGCTCCCACAGCCAAGGTGGCAGCCAGATCAACTCTTGCTTTCTTTCATGGTCTCTGGGAACTACTTGCATTGCCACCCAGACTTTGGGGCTGCACGCTTTCCTGGCCACTCTATCCTCCAAAGAACCTTTTTTCACTTTCCCCCAGCACCGGCCTCAAATATGCCGAACGTCCTGGCCTGGCTCCCACAGCCAAGGTGGCAGCCAGAACAACTCTTGCTTTCTTTCAAGGTCTCTGGGAACTACTTGCATTGCCACCCAGACTTTGGGGCTGCGGGCTTTTCTGTCCACTCTATCCTCCAAAGAACCTTTTTTTCACTTTCCCCCAGCACCGGCCTCCAATATGCCGAACGTCCTGGCCTGGCTCCCACAGCCAAGTTGGCAGCCAGAACAACTCTTGCTTTCTTTCATGGTCTCTGGGAACTACTTGCATTGCCACCCAGACTTTGGGGCTGCGGGCTTTCCTGGCCACTCTGTCCTCCAAAGAACCTTTTTTCACTTTCCCCCAGCACCGGCCTCCAATATGCCGAACGTCCTGGCCTGGCTCCCACAGCCAAGGTGGCAGCCAGAACAACTCTTGCTTTCTTTCATGGTCTCTGGGAACTACTTGCATTGCCACCCAGACTTTGGGGCTGCGGGCTTTCCTGGCCACTCTATCCTCCAAAGAACCTTTTTTTCACTTTCCCCCAGCACCGGCCTCCAATATGCCGAACGTCCTGGCCTGGCTCCCACAGCCAAGGTGGCAGCCAGAACAACTCTTGCTTTCTTTCAAGGTCTCTGGGAACTACTTGCATTGCCACCCAGACTTTGGGGCTGCGGGCTTTTCTGTCCACTCTATCCTCCAAAGCACCTTTTTTTCACTTTCCCCCAGCACCGGCCTCAAATATGCCGAACGTCCTGGCCTGGCTCCCACAGCCAAGGTGGCAGCCAGAACAACTCTTGCTTTCTTTCATGGTCTCTGGGAACTACTTGCATTGCCACCCAGACTTTGGGGCTGCGGGCTTTCCTGGCCACTCTATCCTCAAAAGCACATATTTTTCACTTTACCCCTGAACCGGACCCCAATATGCTGAACGTCCTGGCCTGGCTCCCACAGCCAAGGTGGCAGCCAGAACAACTCTTGCTTTCTTTCAAGGTCTCTGGGAACTACTTGCATTGCCACCCAGACTTTGGGGCTGCGGGCTTTCCTGGCCACTCTATCCTCCAAAGAACCTTTTTTTCACTTTCCCCCAGCACCGGCCTCAAATATGCCGAACGTCGTGGCCTGGCTCCCACAGCCAAGGTGGCAGCCAGAACAACTCTTGCTTTCTTTCAAGGTCTCTGGGAACTACTTGCATTGCCACCCAGACTTTGGGGCTGCGGGCTTTCCTGGCCACTCTATCCTCCAAAGAACCTTTTTTTCACTTTCCCCCAGCACCGGCCTCAAATATGCCGAACGTCCTGGCCTGGCTCCCACAGCCAAGGTGGCAGCCAGAACAACTCTTGCTTTCTTTCAAGGTCTCTGGGAACTACTTGCATTGCCACCCAGACTTTGGGGCTGCGGGCTTTCCTGGCCACTCTATCCTCAAAAGCACTTATTTTTCACTTTACCCCTGAACCGGACCCCAATATGCTGAACGTCCTGGCCTGGCTCCCACAGCCAAGGTGGCAGCCAGAACAACTCTTGCTTTCTTTCATGGTCTCTGGGAACTACTTGCATTGCCACCCAGACTTTGGGGCTGCGGGCTTTCCTGGCCACTCTGTCCTCCAAAGAACCTTTTTTTCACTTTCCCCCAGCACCGGCCTCCAATATGCCGAACGTCCTGGCCTGGCTCCCACAGCCAAGGTGGCAGCCAGAACAACTCTTGCTTTCTTTCAAGGTCTCTGGGAACTACTTGCATTGCCACCCAGACTTTGGGGCTGCACGCTTTCCTGGCCACTCTATCCTCAAAAGCACCTTTTTTTCACTTTCCCCCAGCACCGGACCCCAATATGCCGAACGTCCTGGCCTGGCTCCCACAGCCAAGGTGGCAGCCAGAACAACTCTTGCTTTCTTTCATGGTCTCTGGGAACTATTTGCATTGCCACCCAGACTTTGGGGCTGTGGGCTTTCCTGGCCACTCTATCCTCAAAAGAACCTTTTTTTCACTTTCCCCCAGCACCGGCCTCCAATATGCCGAACGTCGTGGCCTGGCTCCCACAGCCAAGGTGGCAGCCAGATCAACTCTTGCTTTCTTTCATGGTCTCTGGGAACTACTTGCATTGCCACCCAGACTTTGGGGCTGCACGCTTTCCTGGCCACTCTATCCTCCAAAGAACCTTTTTTCACTTTCCCCCAGCACCGGCCTCCAATATGCCGAACGTCCTGGCCTGGCTCCCACAGCCAAGGTGGCAGCCAGAACAACTCTTGCTTTCTTTCAAGGTCTCTGGGAACTACTTGCATTGCCACCCAGACTTTGGGGCTGCACGCTTTCCTGGCCACTCTATCCTTAAAAGCACATATTTTTCACTTTACCCCTGAACCGGACCCCAATATGCTGAACGTCCTGGCCTGGCTCCCACAGCCAAGGTGGCAGCCAGAACAACTCTTGCTTTCTTTCAAGGTCTCTGGGAACTACTTGCATTGCCACCCAGACTTTGGGGCTGCGGGCTTTCCTGGCCACTCTATCCTCAAAAGAACCTTTTTTTCACTTTCCCCCAGCACCGGCCTCCAATATGCCGAACGTCCTGGCCTGGCTCCCACAGCCAAGGTGGCAGCCAGAACAACTCTTGCTTTCTTTCAAGGTCTCTGGGAACTACTTGCATTGCCACCCAGACTTTGGGGCTGCGGGCTTTCCTGGCCACTCTATCCTCCAAAGAACCTTTTTTTCACTTTCCCCCAGCACCGGCCTCCAATATGCCGAACGTCCTGGCCTGGCTCCCACAGCCAAGGTGGCAGCCAGAACAACTCTTGCTTTCTTTCAAGGTCTCTGGGAACTACTTGCATTGCCACCCAGACTTTGGGGCTGCGGGCTTTCCTGGCCACTCTATCCTCCAAAGAACCTTTTTTTCACTTTCCCCCAGCACCGGCCTCCAATATGCCGAACGTCCTGGCCTGGCTCCCACAGCCAAGGTGGCAGCCAGAACAACTCTTGCTTTCTTTCAAGGTCTCTGGGAACTACTTGCATTGCCACCCAGACTTTGGGGCTGCACGCTTTCCTGGCCACTCTATCCTCAAAAGAACCTTTTTTTCACTTTCCCCCAGCACCGGCCTCCAATATGCCGAACGTCCTGGCCTGGCTCCCACAGCCAAGGTGGCAGCCAGAACAACTCTTGCTTTCTTTCAAGGTCTCTGGGAACTACTTGCAATGCCACCCAGACTTTGGGGCTGCGGGCTTTCCTGGCCACTCTATCCTCAAAAGCACATATTTTTCACTTTACCCCTGAACCGGACCCCAATATGCTGAACGTTTTGGCCTGGCTCCCACAGCCAAGGTGGCAGCCAGAACAACTCTTGCTTTCTTTCAAGGTCTCTGGGAACTACTAGCATTGCCACCCAGACTTTGGGGCTGCGGGCTTTCCTGGCCACTCTATCCTCAAAAGAACCTTTTTTTCACTTTCCCCCAGCACCGGCCTCCAATATGCCGAACGTCCTGGCCTGGCTCCCACAGCCAAGGTGGCAGCCAGAACAACTCTTGCTTTCTTTCAAGGTCTCTGGGAACTACTTGCATTGCCACCCAGACTTTGGGGCTGCGGGCTTTCCTGGCCACTCTATCCTCAAAAGCACCTTTTTTTCACTTTCCCCCAGCACCGGCCTCAAATATGCCGAACGTCCTGGCCTGGCTCCCACAGCCAAGGTGGCAGCCAGAACAACTCTTGCTTTCTTTCAAGGTCTCTGGGAACTACTTGCATTGCCACCCAGACTTTGGGGCTGCACGCTTTCCTGGCCACTCTATCCTCCAAAGCACCTTTTTTTCACTTTCCCCCAGCACCGGCCTCCAATATGCCGAACGTCCTGGCCTGGCTCCCACAGCCAAGGTGGCAGCCAGAACAACTCTTGCTTTCTTTCAAGGTCTCTGGGAACTACTTGCATTGCCACCCAGACTTTGGGGCTGCGGGCTTTCCTGGCCACTCTATCCTCCAAAGAACCTTTTTTTCACTTTCCCCCAGCACCGGCCTCCAATATGCCGAACGTCCTGGCCTGGCTCCCACAGCCAAGGTGGCAGCCAGAACAACTCTTGCTTTCTTTCAAGGTCTCTGGGAACTACTTGCAATGCCACCCAGACTTTGGGGCTGCGGGCTTTCCTGGCCACTCTATCCTCAAAAGCACATATTTTTCACTTTACCCCTGAACCGGACCCCAATATGCCGAACGTCCTGGCCTGGCTCCCACAGCCAAGGTGGCAGCCAGAACAACTCTTGCTTTCTTTCATGGTCTCTGGGAACTACTAGCATTGCCACCCAGACTTTGGGGCTGCGGGCTTTCCTGGCCACTCTATCCTCAAAAGAACCTTTTTTTCACTTTCCCCCAGCACCGGCCTCCAATATGCCGAACGTCCTGGCCTGGCTCCCACAGCCAAGGTGGCAGCCAGATCAACTCTTGCTTTCTTTCATGGTCTCTGGGAACTACTTGCATTGCCACCCAGACTTTGGGGCTGCGGGCTTTCCTGGCCACTCTATCCTCCAAAGAACCTTTTTTTCACTTTCCCCCAGCACCGGCCTCAAATATGCCGAACGTCCTGGCCTGGCTCCCACAGCCAAGGTGGCAGCCAGAACAACTCTTGCTTTCTTTCAAGGTCTCTGGGAACTACTTGCAATGCCACCCAGACTTTGGGGCTGCGGGCTTTCCTGGCCACTCTATCCTCAAAAGCACTTATTTTTCACTTTACCCCTGAACCGGACCCCAATATGCTGAACGTCCTGGCCTGGCTCCCACAGCCAAGGTGGCAGCCAGAACAACTCTTGCTTTCTTTCATGGTCTCTGGGAACTACTTGCATTGCCACCCAGACTTTGGGGCTGCGGGCTTTCCTGGCCACTCTGTCCTCCAAAGGACCTTTTTTTCACTTTCCCCAGCACCGGCCTCCAATATGCCGAACGTCCTGGCCTGGCTCCCACAGCCAAGGTGGCAGCCAGAACAACTCTTGCTTTCTTTCAAGGTCTCTGGGAACTACTTGCATTGCCACCCAGACTTTGGGGCTGCGGGCTTTCCTGGCCACTCTATCCTCAAAAGCACCTTTTTTTCACTTTCCCCCAGCACCGGACCCCAATATGCCGAACGTCCTGGCCTGGCTCCCACAGCCAAGGTGGCAGCCAGAACAACTCTTGCTTTCTTTCATGGTCTCTGGGAACTATTTGCATTGCCACCCAGACTTTGGGGCTGCGGGCTTTCCTGGCCACTCTATCCTCAAAAGAACCTTTTTTTCACTTTCCCCCAGCACCGGCCTCCAATATGCCGAACGTCCTGGCCTGGCTCCCACAGCCAAGGTGGCAGCCAGATCAACTCTTGCTTTCTTTCAAGGTCTCTGGGAACTACTTGCATTGCCACCCAGACTTTGGGGCTGCGGGCTTTCCTGGCCACTCTATCCTCAAAAGCACATATTTTTCACTTTACCCCTGAACCGGACCCCAATATGCTGAACGTCCTGGCCTGGCTCCCACAGCCAAGGTGGCAGCCAGAACAACTCTTGCTTTCTTTCAAGGTCTCTGGGAACTACTTGCATTGCCACCCAGACTTTGGGGCTGCGGGCTTTCCTGGCCACTCTATCCTCAAAAGAACCTTTTTTTCACTTTCCCCCAGCACCGGACCCCAATATGCCGAACGTCCTGGCCTGGCTCCCACAGCCAAGGTGGCAGCCAGAACAACTCTTGCTTTCTTTCAAGGTCTCTGGGAACTACTTGCATTGCCACCCAGACTTTGGGGCTGCGGGCTTTCCTGGCCACTCTATCCTCAAAAGCACCTTTTTTTCACTTTCCCCCAGCACCGGCCTCCAATATGCCGAACGTCCTGGCCTGGCTCCCACAGCCAAGGTGGCAGCCAGAACAACTCTTGCTTTCTTTCAAGGTCTCTGGGAACTACTTGCATTGCCACCCAGACTTTGGGGCTGCGGGCTTTCCTGGCCACTCTGTCCTCCAAAGCACCTTTTTTTCACTTTCCCCCAGCACCGGCCTCAAATATGCCGAACGTCCTGGCCTGGCTCCCACAGCCAAGGTGGCAGCCAGAACAACTCTTGCTTTCTTTCATGGTCTCTGGGAACTACTTGCATTGCCACCCAGACTTTGGGGCTGCGGGCTTTCCTGGCCACACTGTCCTCCAAAGAACCTTTTTTTCACTTTCCCCCAGCACCGGCCTCCAATATGCCGAACGTCCTGGCCTGGCTCCCACAGCCAAGGTGGCAGCCAGAACAACTCTTGCTTTCTTTCAAGGTCTCTGGGAACTACTTGCATTGCCACCCAGACTTTGGGGCTGCGGGCTTTCCTGGCCACTCTATCCTCAAAAGCACCTTTTTTTCACTTTCCCCCAGCACCGGACCCCAATATGCCGAACGTCCTGGCCTGGCTCCCACAGCCAAGGTGGCAGCCAGATCAACTCTTGCTTTCTTTCATGGTCTCTGGGAACTACTTGCATTGCCACCCAGACTTTGGGGCTGCACGCTTTCCTGGCCACTCTATCCTCCAAAGAACCTTTTTTCACTTTCCCCCAGCACCGGCCTCAAATATGCCGAACGTCGTGGCCTGGCTCCCACAGCCAAGGTGGCAGCCAGATCAACTCTTGCTTTCTTTCATGGTCTCTGGGAACTACTTGCAATGCCACCCAGACTTTGGGGCTGCGGGCTTTCCTGGCCACTCTATCCTCCAAAGAACCTTTTTTTCACTTTCCCCCAGCACCGGCCTCCAATATGCCGAACGTCCTGGCCTGGCTCCCACAGCCAAGGTGGCAGCCAGATCAACTCTTGCTTTCTTTCAAGGTCTCTGGGAACTACTTGCATTGCCACCCAGACTTTGGGGCTGCGGGCTTTCCTGGCCACTCTATCCTCAAAAGCACCTTTTTTTCACTTTCCCCCAGCACCGGCCTCCAATATGCCGAACGTCCTGGCCTGGCTCCCACAGCCAAGGTGGCAGCCAGAACAACTCTTGCTTTCTTTCAAGGTCTCTGGGAACTACTTGCATTGCCACCCAGACTTTGGGGCTGCGGGCTTTCCTGGCCACTCTGTCCTCCAAAGCACCTTTTTTTCACTTTCCCCCAGCACCGGCCTCAAATATGCCGAACGTCCTGGCCTGGCTCCCACAGCCAAGGTGGCAGCCAGAACAACTCTTGCTTTCTTTCATGGTCTCTGGGAACTACTTGCATTGCCACCCAGACTTTGGGGCTGCGGGCTTTCCTGGCCACACTGTCCTCCAAAGAACCTTTTTTTCACTTTACCTTTGAACCGGACCCCAATATGCTGAACGTCCTGGCCTGGCTCCCACAGCCAAGGTGGCAGCCAGAACAACTCTTGCTTTCTTTCATGGTCTCTGGGAACTACTTGCATTGCCACCCAGACTTTGGGGCTGCGGGCTTTCCTGGCCACTCTGTCCTCCAAAGAACCTTTTTTTCACTTTCCCCCAGCACCGGCCTCCAATATGCCGAACGTCCTGGCCTGGCTCCCACAGCCAAGGTGGCAGCCAGAACAACTCTTGCTTTCTTTCATGGTCTCTGGGAACTACTTGCATTGCCACCCAGACTTTGGGGCTGCGGGCTTTCCTGGCCACTCTATCCTCAAAAGCACATATTTTTCACTTTACCCCTGAACCGGACCCCAATATGCTGAGCGTCCTGGCCTGGCTCCCACAGCCAAGGTGGCAGCCAGAACAACTCTTGCTTTCTTTCATGGTCTCTGGGAACTACTTGCATTGCCACCCAGACTTTGGGGCTGCACGCTTTCCTGGCCACTCTGTCCTCCAAAGAACCTTTTTTTCACTTTCCCCAGCACCGGCCTCCAATATGCCGAACGTCCTGGCCTGGCTCCCACAGCCAAGGTGGCAGCCAGAACAACTCTTGCTTTCTTTCAAGGTCTCTGGGAACTACTTGCATTGCCACCCAGACTTTGGGGCTGCGGGCTTTCCTGGCCACTCTATCCTCAAAAGCACCTTTTTTTCACTTTCCCCCAGCACCGGACCCCAATATGCCGAACGTCCTGGCCTGGCTCCCACAGCCAAGGTGGCAGCCAGAACAACTCTTGCTTTCTTTCATGGTCTCTGGGAACTATTTGCATTGCCACCCAGACTTTGGGGCTGCGGGCTTTCCTGGCCACTCTATCCTAAAAAGAACCTTTTTTTCACTTTCCCCCAGCACCGGCCTCCAATATGCCGAACGTCCTGGCCTGGCTCCCACAGCCAAGGTGGCAGCCAGATCAACTCTTGCTTTCTTTCAAGGTCTCTGGGAACTACTTGCATTGCCACCCAGACTTTGGGGCTGCGGGCTTTCCTGGCCACTCTATCCTCAAAAGCACATATTTTTCACTTTACCCCTGAACCGGACCCCAATATGCTGAACGTCCTGGCCTGGCTCCCACAGCCAAGGTGGCAGCCAGAACAACTCTTGCTTTCTTTCAAGGTCTCTGGGAACTACTTGCATTGCCACCCAGACTTTGGGGCTGCGGGCTTTCCTGGCCACTCTATCCTCAAAAGAACCTTTTTTTCACTTTCCCCCAGCACCGGCCTCCAATATGCCGAACGTCCTGGCCTGGCTCCCACAGCCAAGGTGGCAGCCAGAACAACTCTTGCTTTCTTTCAAGGTCTCTGGGAACTACTTGCATTGCCACCCAGACTTTGGGGCTGCACGCTTTCCTGGCCACTCTATCCTCAAAAGCACCTTTTTTTCACTTTCCCCCAGCACCGGCCTCCAATATGCCGAACGTCGTGGCCTGGCTCCCACAGCCAAGGTGGCAGCCAGAACAACTCTTGCTTTCTTTCAAGGTCTCTGGGAACTACTTGCATTGCCACCCAGACTTTGGGGCTGCGGGCTTTCCTGGCCACTCTGTCCTCCAAAGCACCTTTTTTTCACTTTCCCCCAGCACCGGCCTCAAATATGCCGAACGTCCTGGCCTGGCTCCCACAGCCAAGGTGGCAGCCAGAACAACTCTTGCTTTCTTTCAAGGTCTCTGGGAACTACTTGCATTGCCACCCAGACTTTGGGGCTGCGGGCTTTCCTGGCCACACTGTCCTCCAAAGCACCTTTTTTTCACTTTCCCCCAGCACCGGACCCCAATATGCCGAACGTCCTGGCCTGGCTCCCACAGCCAAGGTGGCAGCCAGATCAACTCTTGCTTTCTTTCATGGTCTCTGGGAACTACTTGCATTGCCACCCAGACTTTGGGGCTGCACGCTTTCCTGGCCACTCTATCCTCCAAAGAACCTTTTTTCACTTTCCCCCAGCACCGGCCTCAAATATGCCGAACGTCGTGGCCTGGCTCCCACAGCCAAGGTGGCAGCCAGATCAACTCTTGCTTTCTTTCAAGGTCTCTGGGAACTACTTGCAATGCCACCCAGACTTTGGGGCTGCGGGCTTTCCTGGCCACTCTATCCTCAAAAGCACATATTTTTCACTTTACCTTTGAACCGGACCCCAATATGCTGAACGTCCTGGCCTGGCTCCCACAGCCAAGGTGGCAGCCAGAACAACTCTTGCTTTCTTTCATGGTCTCTGGGAACTACTTGCATTGCCACCCAGACTTTGGGGCTGCGGGCTTTCCTGGCCACTCTGTCCTCCAAAGAACCTTTTTTTCACTTTCCCCCAGCACCGGCCTCCAATATGCCGAACGTCCTGGCCTGGCTCCCACAGCCAAGGTGGCAGCCAGAACAACTCTTGCTTTCTTTCAAGGTCTCTGGGAACTACTTGCAATGCCACCCAGACTTTGGGGCTGCGGGCTTTCCTGGCCACTCTATCCTCAAAAGCACCTTTTTTTCACTTTCCCCCAGCACCGGACCCCAATATGCCGAACGTCCTGGCCTGGCTCCCACAGCCAAGGTGGCAGCCAGAACAACTCTTGCTTTCTTTCATGGTCTCTGGGAACTATTTGCATTGCCACCCAGACTTTGGGGCTGCAGGCTTTCCTGGCCACTCTGTCCTCCAAAGAACCTTTTTTTCACTTTCCCCCAGCACCGGCCTCCAATATGCCGAACGTCCTGGCCTGGCTCCCACAGCCAAGGTGGCAGCCAGAACAACTCTTGCTTTCTTTCATGGTCTCTGGGAACTACTTGCATTGCCACCCAGACTTTGGGGCTGCACGCTTTCCTGGCCACTCTATCCTCCAAAGAACCTTTTTTCACTTTCCCCCAGCACCGGCCTCAAATATGCCGAACGTCCTGGCCTGGCTCCCACAGCCAAGGTGGCAGCCAGAACAACTCTTGCTTTCTTTCAAGGTCTCTGGGAACTACTTGCATTGCCACCCAGACTTTGGGGCTGCGGGCTTTCCTGGCCACTCTATCCTCAAAAGCACATATTTTTCACTTTACCCCTGAACCGGACCCCAATATGCTGAACGTCCTGGCCTGGCTCCCACAGCCAAGGTGGCAGCCAGATCAACTCTTGCTTTCTTTCATGGTCTCTGGGAACTACTTGCATTGCCACCCAGACTTTGGGGCTGCACGCTTTCCTGGCCACTCTATCCTCCAAAGAACCTTTTTTTCACTTTCCCCCAGCACCGGCCTCCAATATGCCGAACGTCGTGGCCTGGCTCCCACAGCCAAGGTGGCAGCCAGAACAACTCTTGCTTTCTTTCATGGTCTCTGGGAACTACTTGCAATGCCACCCAGACTTTGGGGCTGCGGGCTTTCCTGGCCACTCTGTCCTCCAAAGAACCTTTTTTTCACTTTCCCCCAGCACCGGCCTCCAATATGCCGAACGTCGTGGCCTGGCTCCCACAGCCAAGGTGGCAGCCAGAACAACTCTTGCTTTCTTTCAAGGTCTCTGGGAACTCCTTGCATTGCCACCCAGACTTTGGGGCTGCGGGCTTTCCTGGCCACTCTATCCTCAAAAGCACATATTTTTCACTTTACCCCTGAACCGGACCCCAATATGCCGAACGTCCTGGCCTGGCTCCCACAGCCAAGGTGGCAGCCAGATCAACTCTTGCTTTCTTTCATGGTCTCTGGGAACTACTTGCAATGCCACCCAGACTTTGGGGCTGCGGGCTTTCCTGGCCACTCTATCCTCAAAAGCACATAGTTTTCACTTTACCTTTGAACCGGACCCCAATATGCTGAACGTCCTGGCCTGGCTCCCACAGCCAAGGTGGCAGCCAGAACAACTCTTGCTTTCTTTCATGGTCTCTGGGAACTACTTGCATTGCCACCCAGACTTTGGGGCTGCGGGCTTTCCTGGCCACTCTCTCCTCCAAAGAACCTTTTTTTCACTTTCCCCCAGCACCGGCCTCCAATATGCCGAACGTCCTGGCCTGGCTCCCACAGCCAAGGTGGCAGCCAGAACAACTCTTGCTTTCTTTCAAGGTCTCTGGGAACTACTTGCAATGCCACCCAGACTTTGGGGCTGCGGGCTTTCCTGGCCACTCTATCCTCAAAAGCACCTTTTTTTCACTTTCCCCCAGCACCGGCCTCCAATATGCCGAACGTCCTGGCCTGGCTCCCACAGCCAAGGTGGCAGCCAGAACAACTCTTGCTTTCTTTCATGGTCTCTGGGAACTATTTGCATTGCCACCCAGACTTTGGGGCTGCAGGCTTTCCTGGCCACTCTGTCCTCCAAAGAACCTTTTTTTCACTTTCCCCCAGCACCGGCCTCCAATATGCCGAACGTCCTGGCCTGGCTCCCACAGCCAAGGTGGCAGCCAGA
This sequence comes from Numenius arquata, assembly GCF_964106895.1. Taxonomy (NCBI): domain Eukaryota; kingdom Metazoa; phylum Chordata; class Aves; order Charadriiformes; family Scolopacidae; genus Numenius; species Numenius arquata. Next base: position 83,950 of record NW_027414639.1, on the reverse strand, counting down.
ACAACTCTTGCTTTCTTTCATGGTCTCTGGGAACTACTTGCATTGCCACCCAGACTTTGGGGCTGCACGCTTTCCTGGCCACTCTATCCTCCAAAGAACCTTTTTTCACTTTCCCCCAGCACCGGCCTCAAATATGCCGAACGTCCTGGCCTGGCTCCCACAGCCAAGGTGGCAGCCAGAACAACTCTTGCTTTCTTTCAAGGTCTCTGGGAACTACTTGCATTGCCACCCAGACTTTGGGGCTGCGGGCTTTCCTGGCCACTCTATCCTCAAAAGCACATATTTTTCACTTTACCCCTGAACCGGACCCCAATATGCTGAACGTCCTGGCCTGGCTCCCACAGCCAAGGTGGCAGCCAGATCAACTCTTGCTTTCTTTCATGGTCTCTGGGAACTACTTGCATTGCCACCCAGACTTTGGGGCTGCGGGCTTTCCTGGCCACTCTATCCTCCAAAGAACCTTTTTTTCACTTTCCCCCAGCACCGGCCTCCAATATGCCGAACGTCGTGGCCTGGCTCCCACAGCCAAGGTGGCAGCCAGAACAACTCTTGCTTTCTTTCATGGTCTCTGGGAACTACTTGCAATGCCACCCAGACTTTGGGGCTGCGGGCTTTCCTGGCCACTCTGTCCTCCAAAGAACCTTTTTTTCACTTTCCCCCAGCACCGGCCTCCAATATGCCGAACGTCCTGGCCTGGCTCCCACAGCCAAGGTGGCAGCCAGATCAACTCTTGCTTTCTTTCATGGTCTCTGGGAACTACTTGCAATGCCACCCAGACTTTGGGGCTGCGGGCTTTCCTGGCCACTCTATCCTCCAAAGAACCTTTTTTTCACTTTCCCCCAGCACCGGCCTCCAATATGCCGAACGTCCTGGCCTGGCTCCCACAGCCAAGGTGGCAGCCAGAACAACTCTTGCTTTCTTTCAAGGTCTCTGGGAACTACTTGCAATGCCACCCAGACTTTGGGGCTGCGGGCTTTCCTGGCCACTCTATCCTCAAAAGCACATATTTTTCACTTTCCCCCTGAACCGGACCCCAATATGCCGAACGTCCTGGCCTGGCTCCCACAGCCAAGGTGGCAGCCAGAACAACTCTTGCTTTCTTTCATGGTCTCTGGGAACTACTTGCATTGCCACCCAGACTTTGGGGCTGCGGGCTTTCCTGGCCACTCTATCCTCAAAAGAACCTTTTTTTCACTTTCCCCCAGCACCGGCCTCCAATATGCCGAACGTCCTGGCCTGGCTCCCACAGCCAAGGTGGCAGCCAGATCAACTCTTGCTTTCTTTCATGGTCTCTGGGAACTACTTGCATTGCCACCCAGACTTTGGGGCTGCGGGCTTTCCTGGCCACTCTATCCTCCAAAGAACCTTTTTTTCACTTTCCCCCAGCACCGGCCTCAAATATGCCGAACGTCCTGGCCTGGCTCCCACAGCCAAGGTGGCAGCCAGAACAACTCTTGCTTTCTTTCAAGGTCTCTGGGAACTACTTGCATTGCCACCCAGACTTTGGGGCTGCGGGCTTTCCTGGCCACTCTATCCTCAAAAGCACTTATTTTTCACTTTACCCCTGAACCGGACCCCAATATGCTGAACGTCCTGGCCTGGCTCCCACAGCCAAGGTGGCAGCCAGAACAACTCTTGCTTTCTTTCATGGTCTCTGGGAACTACTTGCATTGCCACCCAGACTTTGGGGCTGCGGGCTTTCCTGGCCACTCTGTCCTCCAAAGGACCTTTTTTTCACTTTCCCCAGCACCGGCCTCCAATATGCCGAACGTCCTGGCCTGGCTCCCACAGCCAAGGTGGCAGCCAGAACAACTCTTGCTTTCTTTCAAGGTCTCTGGGAACTACTTGCATTGCCACCCAGACTTTGGGGCTGCGGGCTTTCCTGGCCACTCTATCCTCAAAAGCACCTTTTTTTCACTTTCCCCCAGCACCGGACCCCAATATGCCGAACGTCCTGGCCTGGCTCCCACAGCCAAGGTGGCAGCCAGAACAACTCTTGCTTTCTTTCATGGTCTCTGGGAACTATTTGCATTGCCACCCAGACTTTGGGGCTGCGGGCTTTCCTGGCCACTCTATCCTCAAAAGAACCTTTTTTTCACTTTCCCCCAGCACCGGCCTCCAATATGCCGAACGTCCTGGCCTGGCTCCCACAGCCAAGGTGGCAGCCAGATCAACTCTTGCTTTCTTTCATGGTCTCTGGGAACTATTTGCATTGCCACCCAGACTTTGGGGCTGCAGGCTTTCCTGGCCACTCTGTCCTCCAAAGAACCTTTTTTTCACTTTCCCCCAGCACCGGCCTCCAATATGCCGAACGTCCTGGCCTGGCTCCCACAGCCAAGGTGGCAGCCAGAACAACTCTTGCTTTCTTTCATGGTCTCTGGGAACTACTTGCATTGCCACCCAGACTTTGGGGCTGCACGCTTTCCTGGCCACTCTATCCTCCAAAGAACCTTTTTTCACTTTCCCCCAGCACCGGCCTCAAATATGCCGAACGTCCTGGCCTGGCTCCCACAGCCAAGGTGGCAGCCAGAACAACTCTTGCTTTCTTTCAAGGTCTCTGGGAACTACTTGCATTGCCACCCAGACTTTGGGGCTGCGGGCTTTCCTGGCCACTCTATCCTCAAAAGCACATATTTTTCACTTTACCCCTGAACCGGACCCCAATATGCTGAACGTCCTGGCCTGGCTCCCACAGCCAAGGTGGCAGCCAGATCAACTCTTGCTTTCTTTCATGGTCTCTGGGAACTACTTGCATTGCCACCCAGACTTTGGGGCTGCACGCTTTCCTGGCCACTCTATCCTCCAAAGAACCTTTTTTTCACTTTCCCCCAGCACCGGCCTCCAATATGCCGAACGTCGTGGCCTGGCTCCCACAGCCAAGGTGGCAGCCAGAACAACTCTTGCTTTCTTTCATGGTCTCTGGGAACTACTTGCAATGCCACCCAGACTTTGGGGCTGCGGGCTTTCCTGGCCACTCTGTCCTCCAAAGAACCTTTTTTTCACTTTCCCCCAGCACCGGCCTCCAATATGCCGAACGTCCTGGCCTGGCTCCCACAGCCAAGGTGGCAGCCAGATCAACTCTTGCTTTCTTTCATGGTCTCTGGGAACTACTTGCAATGCCACCCAGACTTTGGGGCTGCGGGCTTTCCTGGCCACTCTATCCTCCAAAGAACCTTTTTTTCACTTTCCCCCAGCACCGGCCTCCAATATGCCGAACGTCCTGGCCTGGCTCCCACAGCCAAGGTGGCAGCCAGAACAACTCTTGCTTTCTTTCAAGGTCTCTGGGAACTACTTGCAATGCCACCCAGACTTTGGGGCTGCGGGCTTTCCTGGCCACTCTATCCTCAAAAGCACATATTTTTCACTTTACCCCTGAACCGGACCCCAATATGCCGAACGTCCTGGCCTGGCTCCCACAGCCAAGGTGGCAGCCAGAACAACTCTTGCTTTCTTTCATGGTCTCTGGGAACTACTTGCATTGCCACCCAGACTTTGGGGCTGCGGGCTTTCCTGGCCACTCTCTCCTCAAAAGAACCTTTTTTTCACTTTCCCCCAGCACCGGCCTCCAATATGCCGAACGTCCTGGCCTGGCTCCCACAGCCAAGGTGGCAGCCAGATCAACTCTTGCTTTCTTTCATGGTCTCTGGGAACTACTTGCATTGCCACCCAGACTTTGGGGCTGCGGGCTTTCCTGGCCACTCTATCCTCCAAAGAACCTTTTTTTCACTTTCCCCCAGCACCGGCCTCAAATATGCCGAACGTCCTGGCCTGGCTCCCACAGCCAAGGTGGCAGCCAGAACAACTCTTGCTTTCTTTCAAGGTCTCTGGGAACTACTTGCAATGCCACCCAGACTTTGGGGCTGCGGGCTTTCCTGGCCACTCTATCCTAAAAAGCACTTATTTTTCACTTTACCCCTGAACCGGACCCCAATATGCTGAACGTCCTGGCCTGGCTCCCACAGCCAAGGTGGCAGCCAGAACAACTCTTGCTTTCTTTCATGGTCTCTGGGAACTACTTGCATTGCCACCCAGACTTTGGGGCTGCGGGCTTTCCTGGCCACTCTGTCCTCCAAAGGACCTTTTTTTCACTTTCCCCAGCACCGGCCTCCAATATGCCGAACGTCCTGGCCTGGCTCCCACAGCCAAGGTGGCAGCCAGAACAACTCTTGCTTTCTTTCAAGGTCTCTGGGAACTACTTGCATTGCCACCCAGACTTTGGGGCTGCGGGCTTTCCTGGCCACTCTATCCTCAAAAGCACCTTTTTTTCACTTTCCCCCAGCACCGGACCCCAATATGCCGAACGTCCTGGCCTGGCTCCCACAGCCAAGGTGGCAGCCAGAACAACTCTTGCTTTCTTTCATGGTCTCTGGGAACTATTTGCATTGCCACCCAGACTTTGGGGCTGCGGGCTTTCCTGGCCACTCTATCCTAAAAAGAACCTTTTTTTCACTTTCCCCCAGCACCGGCCTCCAATATGCCGAACGTCCTGGCCTGGCTCCCACAGCCAAGGTGGCAGCCAGATCAACTCTTGCTTTCTTTCAAGGTCTCTGGGAACTACTTGCATTGCCACCCAGACTTTGGGGCTGCGGGCTTTCCTGGCCACTCTATCCTCAAAAGCACATATTTTTCACTTTACCCCTGAACCGGACCCCAATATGCTGAACGTCCTGGCCTGGCTCCCACAGCCAAGGTGGCAGCCAGAACAACTCTTGCTTTCTTTCAAGGTCTCTGGGAACTACTTGCATTGCCACCCAGACTTTGGGGCTGCGGGCTTTCCTGGCCACTCTATCCTCCAAAGAACCTTTTTTTCACTTTCCCCCAGCACCGGCCTCCAATATGCCGAACGTCCTGGCCTGGCTCCCACAGCCAAGGTGGCAGCCAGAACAACTCTTGCTTTCTTTCAAGGTCTCTGGGAACTACTTGCATTGCCACCCAGACTTTGGGGCTGCGGGCTTTCCTGGCCACTCTATCCTCAAAAGCACATATTTTTCACTTTACCCCAGCACCGGCCTCCAATATGCCGAACGTCCTGGCCTGGCTCCCACAGCCAAGGTGGCAGCCAGAACAACTCTTGCTTTCTTTCAAGGTCTCTGGGAACTACTTGCATTGCCACCCAGACTTTGGGGCTGCGGGCTTTCCTGGCCACTCTGTCCTCCAAAGCACCTTTTTTTCACTTTCCCCCAGCACCGGCCTCCAATATGCCGAACGTCCTGGCCTGGCTCCCACAGCCAAGGTGGCAGCCAGAACAACTCTTGCTTTCTTTCATGGTCTCTGGGAACTACTTGCATTGCCACCCAGACTTTGGGGCTGCGGGCTTTCCTGGCCACACTGTCCTCCAAAGAACCTTTTTTTCACTTTCCCCCAGCACCGGCCTCCAATATGCCGAACGTCCTGGCCTGGCTCCCACAGCCAAGGTGGCAGCCAGAACAACTCTTGCTTTCTTTCAAGGTCTCTGGGAACTACTTGCATTGCCACCCAGACTTTGGGGCTGCGGGCTTTCCTGGCCACTCTATCCTCAAAAGCACCTTTTTTTCACTTTCCCCCAGCACCGGACCCCAATATGCCGAACGTCCTGGCCTGGCTCCCACAGCCAAGGTGGCAGCCAGATCAACTCTTGCTTTCTTTCATGGTCTCTGGGAACTACTTGCATTGCCACCCAGACTTTGGGGCTGCACGCTTTCCTGGCCACTCTATCCTCCAAAGAACCTTTTTTCACTTTCCCCCAGCACCGGCCTCAAATATGCCGAACGTCGTGGCCTGGCTCCCACAGCCAAGGTGGCAGCCAGAACAACTCTTGCTTTCTTTCATGGTCTCTGGGAACTACTTGCAATGCCACCCAGACTTTGGGGCTGCGGGCTTTCCTGGCCACTCTATCCTCCAAAGAACCTTTTTTTCACTTTCCCCCAGCACCGGCCTCCAATATGCCGAACGTCCTGGCCTGGCTCCCACAGCCAAGGTGGCAGCCAGAACAACTCTTGCTTTCTTTCAAGGTCTCTGGGAACTACTTGCATTGCCACCCAGACTTTGGGGCTGCGGGCTTTCCTGGCCACTCTATCCTCAAAAGCACCTTTTTTTCACTTTCCCCCAGCACCGGCCTCCAATATGCCGAACGTCCTGGCCTGGCTCCCACACCCAAGGTGGCAGCCAGAACAACTCTTGCTTTCTTTCAAGGTCTCTGGGAACTACTTGCATTGCCACCCAGACTTTGGGGCTGCGGGCTTTCCTGGCCACTCTGTCCTCCAAAGCACCTTTTTTTCACTTTCCCCCAGCACCGGCCTCCAATATGCCGAACGTCCTGGCCTGGCTCCCACAGCCAAGGTGGCAGCCAGAACAACTCTTGCTTTCTTTCATGGTCTCTGGGAACTACTTGCATTGCCACCCAGACTTTGGGGCTGCGGGCTTTCCTGGCCACACTGTCCTCCAAAGAACCTTTTTTTCACTTTACCTTTGAACCGGACCCCAATATGCTGAACGTCCTGGCCTGGCTCCCACAGCCAAGGTGGCAGCCAGAACAACTCTTGCTTTCTTTCATGGTCTCTGGGAACTACTTGCATTGCCACCCAGACTTTGGGGCTGCGGGCTTTCCTGGCCACTCTGTCCTCCAAAGAACCTTTTTTTCACTTTCCCCCAGCACCGGCCTCCAATATGCCGAACGTCCTGGCCTGGCTCCCACAGCCAAGGTGGCAGCCAGAACAACTCTTGCTTTCTTTCAAGGTCTCTGGGAACTACTTGCATTGCCACCCAGACTTTGGGGCTGCGGGCTTTCCTGGCCACTCTGTCCTCCAAAGAACCTTTTTTTCACTTTCCCCCAGCACCGGCCTCCAATATGCCGAACGTCCTGGCCTGGCTCCCACAGCCAAGGTGGCAGCCAGAACAACTCTTGCTTTCTTTCAAGGTCTCTGGGAACTACTTGCAATGCCACCCAGACTTTGGGGCTGCGGGCTTTCCTGGCCACTCTATCCTCAAAAGCACATATTTTTCACTTTACCCCTGAACCGGACCCCAATATGCCGAACGTCCTGGCCTGGCTCCCACAGCCAAGGTGGCAGCCAGAACAACTCTTGCTTTCTTTCATGGTCTCTGGGAACTACTAGCATTGCCACCCAGACTTTGGGGCTGCACGCTTTCCTGGCCACTCTATCCTCAAAAGAACCTTTTTTTCACTTTCCCCCAGCACCGGCCTCCAATATGCCGAACGTCCTGGCCTGGCTCCCACAGCCAAGGTGGCAGCCAGAACAACTCTTGCTTTCTTTCATGGTCTCTGGGAACTACTTGCATTGCCACCTAGACTTTGGGGCTGCACGCTTTCCTGGCCACTCTATCCTCCAAAGAACCTTTTTTTCACTTTCCCCCAGCACCGGCCTCCAATATGCCGAACGTCCTGGCCTGGCTCCCACAGCCAAGGTGGCAGCCAGAACAACTCTTGCTTTCTTTCATGGTCTCTGGGAACTACTTGCATTGCCACCCAGACTTTGGGGCTGCGGGCTTTCCTGGCCACTCTATCCTCAAAAGCACATATTTTTCACTTTACCCCTGAACCGGACCCCAATATGCTGAGCGTCCTGGCCTGGCTCCCACAGCCAAGGTGGCAGCCAGAACAACTCTTGCTTTCTTTCATGGTCTCTGGGAACTACTTGCATTGCCACCCAGACTTTGGGGCTGCGGGCTTTCCTGGCCACTCTATCCTCCAAAGAACCTTTTTTCACTTTCCCCCAGCACCGGCCTCCAATATGCCGAACGTCCTGGCCTGGCTCCCACAGCCAAGGTGGCAGCCAGAACAACTCTTGCTTTCTTTCAAGGTCTCTGGGAACTACTTGCATTGCCACCCAGACTTTGGGGCTGCGGGCTTTCCTGGCCACTCTATCCTCAAAAGCACATATTTTTCACTTTACCCCAGCACCGGACCCCAATATGCTGAACGTCCTGGCCTGGCTCCCACAGCCAAGGTGGCAGCCAGAACAACTCTTGCTTTCTTTCATGGTCTCTGGGAACTACTTGCATTGCCACCCAGACTTTGGGGCTGCACGCTTTCCTGGCCACTCTATCCTCCAAAGAACCTTTTTTTCACTTTATCCCTGAACAAGACCCCAATATGCTGAACGTCCTGGCCTGGCTCCCACAGCCAAGGTGGCAGCCAGAACAACTCTTGCTTTCTTTCAAGGTCTCTGGGAACTACTTGCATTGCCACCCAGACTTTGGGGCTGCGGGCTTTCCTGGCCACTCTGTCCTCAAAAGAACCTTTTTTTCACTTTCCCCCAGCACCGGACCCCAATATGCCAAACGTCCTGGCCTGGCTCCCACAGCCAAGGTGGCAGCCAGAACAACTCTTGCTTTCTTTCATGGTCTCTGGGAACTACTTGCATTGCCACCCAGACTTTGGGGCTGCAGGCTTTCCTGGCCACTCTATCCTCAAAAGAACCTTTTTTTCACTTTCCCCCAGCACCGGCCTCCAATATGCCGAATGTCCTGGCCTGGCTCCCACAGCCAAGGTGGCAGCCAGATCAACTCTTGCTTTCTTTCATGGTCTCTGGGAACTACTTGCATTGCCACCCAGACTTTGGGGCTGCACGCTTTCCTGGCCACTCTATCCTCCAAAGAACCTTTTTTCACTTTCCCCCAGCACCGGCCTCCAATATGCCGAACGTCCTGGCCTGGCTCCCACAGCCAAGGTGGCAGCCAGAACAACTCTTGCTTTCTTTCAAGGTCTCTGGGAACTACTTGCATTGCCACCCAGACTTTGGGGCTGCGGGCTTTCCTGGCCACTCTATCCTCAAAAGCTCATATTTTTCACTTTACCCCTGAACCGGACCCCAATATGCTGAACGTCCCGGCCTGGCTCCCACAGCCAAGGTGGCAGCCAGAACAACTCTTGCTTTCTTTCATGGTCTCTGGGAACTACTTGCATTGCCACCCAGACTTTGGGGCTGCGGGCTTTCCTGGCCACTCTATCCTCCAAAGAACCTTTTTTTCACTTTCCCCCAGCACCGGCCTCCAATATGCCGAACGTCCTGGCCTGGCTCCCACAGCCAAGGTGGCAGCCAGAACAACTCTTGCTTTCTTTCAAGGTCTCTGGGAACAATTTGCATTGCCACCCAGACTTTGGGGCTGCGGGCTTTCCTGGCCACTCTATCCTCAAAAGCACATATTTTTCACTTTACCCCTGAACCGGACCCCAATATGCTGAACGTCCTGGCCTGGCTCCCACAGCCAAGGTGGCAGCCAGAACAACTCTTGCTTTCTTTCATGGTCTCTGGGAACTACTTGCATTGCCACCCAGACTTTGGGGCTGCGGGCTTTCCTGGCCACTCTATCCTCAAAAGCACATATTTTTCACTTTACCCCTGAACCGGACCCCAATATGCTGAGCGTCCTGGCCTGGCTCCCACAGCCAAGGTGGCAGCCAGAACAACTCTTGCTTTCTTTCATGGTCTCTGGGAACTACTTGCATTGCCACCCAGACTTTGGGGCTGCGGGCTTTCCTGGCCACTCTATCCTCCAAAGAACCTTTTTTCACTTTCCCCCAGCACCGGCCTCCAATATGCCGAACGTCCTGGCCTGGCTCCCACAGCCAAGGTGGCAGCCAGAACAACTCTTGCTTTCTTTCAAGGTCTCTGGGAACTACTTGCATTGCCACCCAGACTTTGGGGCTGCGGGCTTTCCTGGCCACTCTATCCTCAAAAGCACATATTTTTCACTTTACCCCAGCACCGGACCCCAATATGCTGAACGTCCTGGCCTGGCTCCCACAGCCAAGGTGGCAGCCAGAACAACTCTTGCTTTCTTTCATGGTCTCTGGGAACTACTTGCATTGCCACCCAGACTTTGGGGCTGCACGCTTTCCTGGCCACTCTATCCTCCAAAGAACCTTTTTTTCACTTTATCCCTGAACAAGACCCCAATATGCTGAACGTCCTGGCCTGGCTCCCACAGCCAAGGTGGCAGCCAGAACAACTCTTGCTTTCTTTCAAGGTCTCTGGGAACTACTTGCATTGCCACCCAGACTTTGGGGCTGCGGGCTTTCCTGGCCACTCTGTCCTCAAAAGAACCTTTTTTTCACTTTCCCCCAGCACCGGACCCCAATATGCCAAACGTCCTGGCCTGGCTCCCACAGCCAAGGTGGCAGCCAGAACAACTCTTGCTTTCTTTCATGGTCTCTGGGAACTACTTGCATTGCCACCCAGACTTTGGGGCTGCAGGCTTTCCTGGCCACTCTATCCTCAAAAGAACCTTTTTTTCACTTTCCCCCAGCACCGGCCTCCAATATGCCGAATGTCCTGGCCTGGCTCCCACAGCCAAGGTGGCAGCCAGATCAACTCTTGCTTTCTTTCATGGTCTCTGGGAACTACTTGCATTGCCACCCAGACTTTGGGGCTGCACGCTTTCCTGGCCACTCTATCCTCCAAAGAACCTTTTTTCACTTTCCCCCAGCACCGGCCTCCAATATGCCGAACGTCCTGGCCTGGCTCCCACAGCCAAGGTGGCAGCCAGAACAACTCTTGCTTTCTTTCAAGGTCTCTGGGAACTACTTGCATTGCCACCCAGACTTTGGGGCTGCGGGCTTTCCTGGCCACTCTATCCTCAAAAGCTCATATTTTTCACTTTACCCCTGAACCGGACCCCAATATGCTGAACGTCCCGGCCTGGCTCCCACAGCCAAGGTGGCAGCCAGAACAACTCTTGCTTTCTTTCATGGTCTCTGGGAACTACTTGCATTGCCACCCAGACTTTGGGGCTGCGGGCTTTCCTGGCCACTCTATCCTCCAAAGAACCTTTTTTTCACTTTCCCCCAGCACCGGCCTCCAATATGCCGAACGTCCTGGCCTGGCTCCCACAGCCAAGGTGGCAGCCAGAACAACTCTTGCTTTCTTTCAAGGTCTCTGGGAACAATTTGCATTGCCACCCAGACTTTGGGGCTGCGGGCTTTCCTGGCCACTCTATCCTCAAAAGCACATATTTTTCACTTTACCCCTGAACCGGACCCCAATATGCTGAACGTCCTGGCCTGGCTCCCACAGCCAAGGTGGCAGCCAGAACAACTCTTGCTTTCTTTCATGGTCTCTGGGAACTACTTGCATTGCCACCCAGACTTTGGGGCTGCGGGCTTTCCTGGCCACTCTATCCTCAAAAGCACATATTTTTCACTTTACCCCTGAACCGGACCCCAATATGCTGAGCGTCCTGGCCTGGCTCCCACAGCCAAGGTGGCAGCCAGAACAACTCTTGCTTTCTTTCATGGTCTCTGGGAACTACTTGCATTGCCACCCAGACTTTGGGGCTGCGGGCTTTCCTGGCCACTCTATCCTCCAAAGAACCTTTTTTCACTTTCCCCCAGCACCGGCCTCCAATATGCCGAACGTCCTGGCCTGGCTCCCACAGCCAAGGTGGCAGCCAGAACAACTCTTGCTTTCTTTCAAGGTCTCTGGGAACTACTTGCATTGCCACCCAGACTTTGGGGCTGCGGGCTTTCCTGGCCACTCTATCCTCAAAAGCACATATTTTTCACTTTACCCCAGCACCGGACCCCAATATGCTGAACGTCCTGGCCTGGCTCCCACAGCCAAGGTGGCAGCCAGAACAACTCTTGCTTTCTTTCATGGTCTCTGGGAACTACTTGCATTGCCACCCAGACTTTGGGGCTGCACGCTTTCCTGGCCACTCTATCCTCCAAAGAACCTTTTTTTCACTTTATCCCTGAACAAGACCCCAATATGCTGAACGTCCTGGCCTGGCTCCCACAGCCAAGGTGGCAGCCAGAACAACTCTTGCTTTCTTTCAAGGTCTCTGGGAACTACTTGCATTGCCACCCAGACTTTGGGGCTGCGGGCTTTCCTGGCCACTCTGTCCTCAAAAGAACCTTTTTTTCACTTTCCCCCAGCACCGGACCCCAATATGCCAAACGTCCTGGCCTGGCTCCCACAGCCAAGGTGGCAGCCAGAACAACTCTTGCTTTCTTTCATGGTCTCTGGGAACTACTTGCATTGCCACCCAGACTTTGGGGCTGCAGGCTTTCCTGGCCACTCTATCCTCAAAAGAACCTTTTTTTCACTTTCCCCCAGCACCGGCCTCCAATATGCCGAATGTCCTGGCCTGGCTCCCACAGCCAAGGTGGCAGCCAGATCAACTCTTGCTTTCTTTCATGGTCTCTGGGAACTACTTGCATTGCCACCCAGACTTTGGGGCTGCGGGCTTTCCTGGCCACTCTATCCTCCAAAGAACCTTTTTTCACTTTCCCCCAGCACCGGCCTCCAATATGCCGAACGTCCTGGCCTGGCTCCCACAGCCAAGGTGGCAGCCAGAACAACTCTTGCTTTCTTTCAAGGTCTCTGGGAACTACTTGCATTGCCACCCAGACTTTGGGGCTGCGGGCTTTCCTGGCCACTCTATCCTCAAAAGCTCATATTTTTCACTTTACCCCTGAACCGGACCCCAATATGCTGAACGTCCCGGCCTGGCTCCCACAGCCAAGGTGGCAGCCAGAACAACTCTTGCTTTCTTTCATGGTCTCTGGGAACTACTTGCATTGCCACCCAGACTTTGGGGCTGCGGGCTTTCCTGGCCACTCTATCCTCCAAAGAACCTTTTTTTCACTTTCCCCCAGCACCGGCCTCCAATATGCCGAACGTCCTGGCCTGGCTCCCACAGCCAAGGTGGCAGCCAGAACAACTCTTGCTTTCTTTCAAGGTCTCTGGGAACAATTTGCATTGCCACCCAGACTTTGGGGCTGCGGGCTTTCCTGGCCACTCTATCCTCAAAAGCACATATTTTTCACTTTACCCCTGAACCGGACCCCAATATGCTGAACGTCCTGGCCTGGCTCCCACAGCCAAGGTGGCAGCCAGAACAACTCTTGCTTTCTTTCATGGTCTCTGGGAACTACTTGCATTGCCACCCAGACTTTGGGGCTGCGGGCTTTCCTGGCCACTCTATCCTCAAAAGCACATATTTTTCACTTTACCCCTGAACCGGACCCCAATATGCTGAGCGTCCTGGCCTGGCTCCCACAGCCAAGGTGGCAGCCAGAACAACTCTTGCTTTCTTTCATGGTCTCTGGGAACTACTTGCATTGCCACCCAGACTTTGGGGCTGCGGGCTTTCCTGGCCACTCTATCCTCCAAAGAACCTTTTTTCACTTTCCCCCAGCACCGGCCTCCAATATGCCGAACGTCCTGGCCTGGCTCCCACAGCCAAGGTGGCAGCCAGAACAACTCTTGCTTTCTTTCAAGGTCTCTGGGAACTACTTGCATTGCCACCCAGACTTTGGGGCTGCGGGCTTTCCTGGCCACTCTATCCTCAAAAGCACATATTTTTCACTTTACCCCAGCACCGGACCCCAATATGCTGAACGTCCTGGCCTGGCTCCCACAGCCAAGGTGGCAGCCAGAACAACTCTTGCTTTCTTTCATGGTCTCTGGGAACTACTTGCATTGCCACCCAGACTTTGGGGCTGCACGCTTTCCTGGCCACTCTATCCTCCAAAGAACCTTTTTTTCACTTTCCCCCAGCACCGGCCTCCAATATGCCGAACGTCCTGGCCTGGCTCCCACAGCCAAGGTGGCAGCCAGAACAACTCTTGCTTTCTTTCAAGGTCTCTGGGAACTACTTGCATTGCCACCCAGACTTTGGGGCTGCGGGCTTTCCTGGCCACTCTGTCCTCCAAAGAACCTTTTTTTCACTTTCCCCCAGCACCGGCCTCCAATATGCCGAACGTCCTGGCCTGGCTCCCACAGCCAAGGTGGCAGCCAGAACAACTCTTGCTTTCTTTCATGGTCTCTGGGAACTACTTGCATTGCCACCCAGACTTTGGGGCTGCACGCTTTCCTGGCCACTCTATCCTCCAAAGAACCTTTTTTTCACTTTACCCCTGAACCGGACCCCAATATGCTGAACGTCCTGGCCTGGCTCCCACAGCCAAGGTGGCAGCCAGAACAACTCTTGCTTTCTTTCAAGGTCTCTGGGAACTACTTGCATTGCCACCCAGACTTTGGGGCTGCGGGCTTTCCTGGCCACTCTATCCTCAAAAGCACCTTTTATTCACTTTCCCCCAGCACCGGACCCCAATATGCCGAACGTCCTGGCCTGGCTCCCACAGCCAAGGTGGCAGCCAGATCAACTCTTGCTTTCTTTCATGGTCTCTGGGAACTACTTGCATTGCCACCCAGACTTTGGGGCTGCACGCTTTCCTGGCCACTCTATCCTCCAAAGAACCTTTTTTTCACTTTCCCCCAGCACCGGCCTCCAATATGCCGAACGTCCTGGCCTGGCTCCCACAGCCAAGGTGGCAGCCAGATCAACTCTTGCTTTCTTTCATGGTCTCTGGGAACTACTTGCATTGCCACCCAGACTTTGGGGCTGCGGGCTTTCCTGGCCACTCTATCCTCCAAAGAACCTTTTTTTCACTTTCCCCCAGCACCGGCCTCCAATATGCCGAACGTCCTGGCCTGGCTCCCACAGCCAAGGTGGCAGCCAGAACAACTCTTGCTTTCTTTCATGGTCTCTGGGAACTACTTGCAATGCCACCCAGACTTTGGGGCTGCGGGCTTTCCTGGCCACTCTGTCCTCCAAAGAACCTTTTTTTCACTTTCCCCCAGCACCGGCCTCCAGTATGCCGAACGTCCTGGCCTGGCTCCCACAGCCAAGGTGGCAGCCAGAACAACTCTTGCTTTCTTTCATGGTCTCTGGGAACTACTTGCATTGCCACCCAGACTTTGGGGCTGCGGGCTTTCCTGGCCACTCTGTCCTCCAAAGAACCTTTTTTTCACTTTCCCCCAGCACCGGCCTCCAATATGCCGAACGTCCTGGCCTGGCTCCCACAGCCAAGGTGGCAGCCAGATCAACTCTTGCTTTCTTTCATGGTCTCTGGGAACTACTTGCAATGCCACCCAGACTTTGGGGCTGCGGGCTTTCCTGGCCACTCTGTCCTCCAAAGAACCTTTTTTTCACTTTATCCCTGAACAAGACCCCAATATGCTGAACGTCCTGGCCTGGCTCCCACAGCCAAGGTGGCAGCCAGAACAACTCTTGCTTTCTTTCAAGGTCTCTGGGAACTACTTGCATTGCCACCCAGACTTTGGGGCTGCGGGCTTTCCTGGCCACTCTGTCCTCCAAAGAACCATTTTTTCACTTTCCCCCAGCACCGGACCCCAATATGCCGAACGTCCTGGCCTGGCTCCCACAGCCAAGGTGGCAGCCAGAACAACTCTTGCTTTCTTTCATGGTCTCTGGGAACTACTTGCATTGCCACCCAGACTTTGGGGCTGCGGGCTTTCCTGGCCACTCTATCCTCAAAAGAACCTTTTTTTCACTTTCCCCCAGCACCGACCTCCAATATGCCGAACGTCCTGGCCTGGCTCCCACAGCCAAGGTGGCAGCCAGAACAACTCTTGCTTTCTTTCAAGGTCTCTGGGAACTACTTGCATTGCCACTCAGACTTTGGGGCTGCGGGCTTTCCTGGCCACTCTATCCTCAAAAGAACCTTTTTTTCACTTTACCCCTGAACCGGACCCCAATATGCTGAACGTCCTGGCCTGGCTCCCACAGCCAAGGTGGCAGCCAGAACAACTCTTGCTTTCTTTCAAGGTCTCTGGGAACTACTTGCATTGCCACCCAGACTTTGGGGCTGCGGGCTTTCCTGGCCACTCTATCCTCAAAAGCACATATTTTTCACTTTACCCCTGAACCGGACCCCAATATGCTGAACATCCTGGCCTGGCTCCCACAGCCAAGGTGGCAGCCAGAACAACTCTTGCTTTCTTTCATGGTCTCTGGGAACTACTTGCATTGCCACCCAGACTTTGGGGCTGCGGGCTTTCCTGGCCACTCTATCCTCCAAAGAACCTTTTTTTCACTTTCCCCCAGCACCGGCCTCCAATATGCCGAACGTCCTGGCCTGGCTCCCACAGCCAAGGTGGCAGCCAGAACAACTCTTGCTTTCTTTCAAGGTCTCTGGGAACTACTTGCATTGCCACCCAGACTTTGGGGCTGCGGGCTTTCCTGGCCACTCTATCCTCCAAAGAACCTTTTTTTCACTTTCCCCCAGCACCGGACCCCAATATGCCGAACGTCCTGGCCTGGCTCCCACAGCCAAGGTGGCAGCCAGAACAACTCTTGCTTTCTTTCATGGTCTCTGGGAACTACTTGCATTGCCACCCAGACTTTGGGGCTGCGGGCTTTCCTGGCCACTCTCTCCTCAAAAGAACCTTTTTTTCACTTTTCCCCAGCACCGGCCTCCAATATGCCGAACGTCCTGGCCTGGCTCCCACAGCCAAGGTGGCAGCCAGATCAACTCTTGCTTTCTTTCATGGTCTCTGGGAACTACTTGCATTGCCACCCAGACTTTGGGGCTGCGGGCTTTCCTGGCCACTCTATCCTCAAAAGCACATATTTTTCACTTTACCCCTGAACCGGACCCCAATATGCTGAGCGTCCTGGCCTGGCTCCCACAGCCAAGGTGGCAGCCAGAACAACTCTTGCTTTCTTTCATGGTCTCTGGGAACTACTTGCATTGCCACCCAGACTTTGGGGCTGCGGGCTTTCCTGGCCACTCTATCCTCCAAAGAACCTTTTTTCACTTTCCCCCAGCACCGGCCTCCAATATGCCGAACGTCCTGGCCTGGCTCCCACAGCCAAGGTGGCAGCCAGAACAACTCTTGCTTTCTTTCAAGGTCTCTGGGAACTACTTGCATTGCCACCCAGACTTTGGGGCTGCGGGCTTTCCTGGCCACTCTATCCTCAAAAGAACCTTTTTTTCACTTTCCCCCAGCACCGGCCTCCAATATGCCGAACGTCCTGGCCTGGCTCCCACAGCCAAGGTGGCAGCCAGAACAACTCTTGCTTTCTTTCAAGGTCTCTGGGAACTACTTGCATTGCCACCCAGACTTTGGGGCTGCGGGCTTTCCTGGCCACTCTGTCCTCCAAAGAACCTTTTTTTCACTTTCCCCCAGCACCGGCCTCCAATATGCCGAACGTCCTGGCCTGGCTCCCACAGCCAAGGTGGCAGCCAGAACAACTCTTGCTTTCTTTCATGGTCTCTGGGAACTACTTGCATTGCCACCCAGACTTTGGGGCTGCGGGCTTTCCTGGCCACTCTATCCTCCAAAGAACCTTTTTTTCACTTTACCCCTGAACCGGACCCCAATATGCTGAACGTCCTGGCCTGGCTCCCACAGCCAAGGTGGCAGCCAGAACAACTCTTGCTTTCTTTCAAGGTCTCTGGGAACTACTTGCATTGCCACCCAGACTTTGGGGCTGCGGGCTTTCCTGGCCACTCTATCCTCAAAAGCACCTTTTATTCACTTTCCCCCAGCACCGGACCCCAATATGCCGAACGTCCTGGCCTGGCTCCCACAGCCAAGGTGGCAGCCAGATCAACTCTTGCTTTCTTTCATGGTCTCTGGGAACTACTTGCATTGCCACCCAGACTTTGGGGCTGCACGCTTTCCTGGCCACTCTGTCCTCCAAAGAACCTTTTTTTCACTTTCCCCCAGCACCAGCCTCCAATATGCCGAACGTCCTGGCCTGGCTCCCACAGCCAAGGTGGCAGCCAGAACAACTCTTGCTTTCTTTCAAGGTCTCTGGGAACTACTTGCATTGCCACCCAGACTTTGGGGCTGCGGGCTTTCCTGGCCACTCTGTCCTCCAAAGAACCTTTTTTTCACTTTCCCCCAGCACCGGCCTCCAATATGCCGAACGTCCTGGCCTGGCTCCCACAGCCAAGGTGGCAGCCAGAACAACTCTTGCTTTCTTTCATGGTCTCTGGGAACTACTTGCATTGCCACCCAGACTTTGGGGCTGCACGCTTTCCTGGCCACTCTATCCTCCAAAGAACCTTTTTTTCACTTTACCCCTGAACCGGACCCCAATATGCTGAACGTCCTGGCCTGGCTCCCACAGCCAAGGTGGCAGCCAGAACAACTCTTGCTTTCTTTCATGGTCTCTGGGAACTACTTGCAATGCCACCCAGACTTTGGGGCTGCGGGCTTTCCTGGCCACTCTGTCCTCCAAAGAACCTTTTTTTCACTTTCCCCCAGCACCGGCCTCAAATATGCCGAACGTCCTGGCCTGGCTCCCACAGCCAAGGTGGCAGCCAGAACAACTCTTGCTTTCTTTCATGGTCTCTGGGAACTACTTGCATTGCCACCCAGACTTTGGGGCTGCGGGCTTTCCTGGCCACTCTATCCTCCAAAGAACCTTTTTTTCACTTTCCCCCAGCACCGGCCTCCAATATGCCGAACGTCCTGGCCTGGCTCCCACAGCCAAGGTGGCAGCCAGATCAACTCTTGCTTTCTTTCATGGTCTCTGGGAACTACTTGCATTGCCACCCAGACTTTGGGGCTGCACGCTTTCCTGGCCACTCTATCCTCCAAAGAACCTTTTTTTCACTTTCCCCCAGCACCGGCCTCAAATATGCCGAACGTCCTGGCCTGGCTCCCACAGCCAAGGTGGCAGCCAGAACAACTCTTGCTTTCTTTCAAGGTCTCTGGGAACTACTTGCAATGCCACCCAGACTTTGGGGCTGCGGGCTTTCCTGGCCACTCTATCCTCAAAAGCACATATTTTTCACTTTACCCCTGAACCGGACCCCAATATGCTGAACGTCCTGGCCTGGCTCCCACAGCCAAGGTGGCAGCCAGAACAACTCTTGCTTTCTTTCATGGTCTCTGGGAACTACTTGCATTGCCACCCAGACTTTGGGGCTGCAGGCTTTCCTGGCCACTCTATCCTCAAAAGAACCTTTTTTTCACTTTCCCCCAGCACCGGCCTCCAATATGCCGAACGTCCTGGCCTGGCTCCCACAGCCAAGGTGGCAGCCAGATCAACTCTTGCTTTCTTTCATGGTCTCTGGGAACTACTTGCATTGCCACCCAGACTTTGGGGCTGCACGCTTTCCTGGCCACTCTATCCTCCAAAGAACCTTTTTTCACTTTCCCCCAGCACCGGCCTCCAATATGCCGAACGTCCTGGCCTGGCTCCCACAGCCAAGGTGGCAGCCAGAACAACTCTTGCTTTCTTTCAAGGTCTCTGGGAACTACTTGCATTGCCACCCAGACTTTGGGGCTGCGGGCTTTCCTGGCCACTCTATCCTCAAAAGCTCATATTTTTCACTTTACCCCTGAACCGGACCCCAATATGCTGAACGTCCTGGCCTGGCTCCCACAGCCAAGGTGGCAGCCAGAACAACTCTTGCTTTCTTTCATGGTCTCTGGGAACTACTTGCATTGCCACCCAGACTTTGGGGCTGCGGGCTTTCCTGGCCACTCTGTCCTCACAAGCACCTTTTTTTCACTTTCCCCCAGCACCGGCCTCCAATATGCCGAACGTCCTGGCCTGGCTCCCACAGCCAAGTTGGCAGCCAGAACAACTCTTGCTTTCTTTCAAGGTCTCTGGGAACTATTTGCATTGCCACCCAGACTTTGGGGCTGCGGGCTTTCCTGGCCACTCTATCCTCAAAAGCACATATTTTTCACTTTACCCCTGAACCGGACCCCAATATGCTGAACGTCCTGGCCTGGCTCCCACAGCCAAGGTGGCAGCCAGAACAACTCTTGCTTTCTTTCATGGTCTCTGGGAACTACTTGCATTGCCACCCAGACTTTGGGGCTGCACGCTTTCCTGGCCACTCTATCCTCCAAAGAACCTTTTTTTCACTTTCCCCCAGCACCGGCCTCCAATATGCCGAACGTCCTGGCCTGGCTCCCACAGCCAAGGTGGCAGCCAGAACAACTCTTGCTTTCTTTCAAGGTCTCTGGGAACTACTTGCATTGCCACCCAGACTTTGGGGCTGCGGGCTTTCCTGGCCACTCTATCCTCAAAAGCACCTTTTTTTCACTTTCCCCCAGCACCGGCCTCCAATATGCCGAACGTCGTGGCCTGGCTCCCACAGCCAAGGTGGCAGCCAGAACAACTCTTGCTTTCTTTCAAGGTCTCTGGGAACTACTTGCATTGCCACCCAGACTTTGGGGCTGCGGGCTTTCCTGGCCACTCTATCCTCCAAAGCACCTTTTTTTCACTTTCCCCCAGCACCGGCCTCCAATATGCCGAACGTCCTGGCCTGGCTCCCACAGCCAAGGTGGCAGCCAGAACAACTCTTGCTTTCTTTCAAGGTCTCTGGGAACTACTTCCAATGCCACCCAGACTTTGGGGCTGCGGGCTTTCCTGGCCACTCTATCCTCAAAAGCACATATTTTTCACTTTACCCCTGAACCGGACCCCAATATGCCGAACGTCCTGGCCTGGCTCCCACAGCCAAGGTGGCAGCCAGAACAACTCTTGCTTTCTTTCATGGTCTCTGGGAACTACTTGCATTGCCACCCAGACTTTGGGGCTGCGGGCTTTCCTGGCCACTCTATCCTCAAAAGAACCTTTTTTTCACTTTCCCCCAGCACCGGCCTCCAATATGCCGAACGTCCTGGCCTGGCTCCCACAGCCAAGGTGGCAGCCAGATCAACTCTTGCTTTCTTTCATGGTCTCTGGGAACTACTTGCATTGCCACCCAGACTTTGGGGCTGCACGCTTTCCTGGCCACTCTATCCTCCAAAGAACCTTTTTTTCACTTTCCCCCAGCACCGGCCTCAAATATGCCGAACGTCCTGGCCTGGCTCCCACAGCCAAGGTGGCAGCCAGAACAACTCTTGCTTTCTTTCAAGGTCTCTGGGAACTACTTGCAATGCCACCCAGACTTTGGGGCTGCGGGCTTTCCTGGCCACTCTATCCTCAAAAGCACATATTTTTCACTTTACCCCTGAACCGGACCCCAATATGCTGAACGTCCTGGCCTGGCTCCCACAGCCAAGGTGGCAGCCAGAACAACTCTTGCTTTCTTTCATGGTCTCTGGGAACTACTTGCATTGCCACCCAGACTTTGGGGCTGCGGGCTTTCCTGGCCACTCTGTCCTCCAAAGAACCTTTTTTTCACTTTCCCCCAGCACCGGACCCCAATATGCTGAACGTCCTGGCCTGGCTCCCACAGCCAAGGTGGCAGCCAGAACAACTCTTGCTTTCTTTCAAGGTCTCTGGGAACTACTTGCATTGCCACCCAGACTTTGGGGCTGCGGGCTTTCCTGGCCACTCTATCCTCAAAAGCACCTTTTTTTCACTTTCCCCCAGCACCGGCCTCCAATATGCCGAACGTCGTGGCCTGGCTCCCACAGCCAAGGTGGCAGCCAGAACAACTCTTGCTTTCTTTCAAGGTCTCTGGGAACTACTTGCATTGCCACCCAGACTTTGGGGCTGCGGGCTTTCCTGGCCACTCTATCCTCCAAAGCACATATTTTTCACTTTACCCCTGAACCGGACCCCAATATGCCGAACGTCCTGGCCTGGCTCCCACAGCCAAGGTGGCAGCCAGAACAACTCTTGCTTTCTTTCATGGTCTCTGGGAACTACTTGCATTGCCACCCAGACTTTGGGGCTGCGGGCTTTCCTGGCCACTCTATCCTCAAAAGAACCTTTTTTTCACTTTCCCCCAGCACCGGCCTCCAATATGCCGAACGTCCTGGCCTGGCTCCCACAGCCAAGGTGGCAGCCAGATCAACTCTTGCTTTCTTTCATGGTCTCTGGGAACTACTTGCATTGCCACCCAGACTTTGGGGCTGCACGCTTTCCTGGCCACTCTATCCTCCAAAGAACCTTTTTTTCACTTTCCCCCAGCACCGGCCTCAAATATGCCGAACGTCCTGGCCTGGCTCCCACAGCCAAGGTGGCAGCCAGAACAACTCTTGCTTTCTTTCATGGTCTCTGGGAACTACTTGCAATGCCACCCAGACTTTGGGGCTGCGGGCTTTCCTGGCCACTCTATCCTCAAAAGCACATATTTTTCACTTTACCCCTGAACCGGACCCCAATATGCTGAACGTCCTGGCCTGGCTCCCACAGCCAAGGTGGCAGCCAGAACAACTCTTGCTTTCTTTCATGGTCTCTGGGAACTACTTGCATTGCCACCCAGACTTTGGGGCTGCGGGCTTTCCTGGCCACTCTGTCCTCCAAAGAACCTTTTTTTCACTTTCCCCCAGCACCGGACCCCAATATGCTGAACGTCCTGGCCTGGCTCCCACAGCCAAGGTGGCAGCCAGAACAACTCTTGCTTTCTTTCAAGGTCTCTGGGAACTACTTGCATTGCCACCCAGACTTTGGGGCTGCGGGCTTTCCTGGCCACTCTATCCTCAAAAGCACCTTTTTTTCACTTTCCCCCAGCACCGGACCCCAATAAGCCGAACGTCCTGGCCTGGCTCCCACAGCCAAGGTGGCAGCCAGAACAACTCTTGCTTTCTTTCATGGTCTCTGGGAACTATTTGCATTGCCACCCAGACTTTGGGGCTGCGGGCTTTCCTGGCCACTCTATCCTCAAAAGAACCTTTTTTTCACTTTCCCCCAGCACCGGCCTCCAATATGCCGAACGTCCTGGCCTGGCTCCCACAGCCAAGGTGGCAGCCAGAACAACTCTTGCTTTCTTTCAAGGTCTCTGGGAACTACTTGCATTGCCACCCAGACTTTGGGGCTGCGGGCTTTCCTGGCCACTCTATCCTCCAAAGCACCTTTTTTTCACTTTCCCCCAGCACCGGCCTCCAATATGCCGAACGTCCTGGCCTGGCTCCCACAGCCAAGGTGGCAGCCAGAACAACTCTTGCTTTCTTTCAAGGTCTCTGGGAACTACTTCCAATGCCACCCAGACTTTGGGGCTGCGGGCTTTCCTGGCCACTCTATCCTCCAAAGCACATATTTTTCACTTTCCCCCTGAACCGGACCCCAATATGCCGAACGTCCTGGCCTGGCTCCCACAGCCAAGGTGGCAGCCAGAACAACTCTTGCTTTCTTTCATGGTCTCTGGGAACTACTTGCATTGCCACCCAGACTTTGGGGCTGCGGGCTTTCCTGGCCACTCTATCCTCAAAAGAACCTTTTTTTCACTTTCCCCCAGCACCGGCCTCCAATATGCCGAACGTCCTGGCCTGGCTCCCACAGCCAAGGTGGCAGCCAGATCAACTCTTGCTTTCTTTCATGGTCTCTGGGAACTACTTGCATTGCCACCCAGACTTTGGGGCTGCACGCTTTCCTGGCCACTCTATCCTCCAAAGAACCTTTTTTTCACTTTCCCCCAGCACCGGCCTCAAATATGCCGAACGTCCTGGCCTGGCTCCCACAGCCAAGGTGGCAGCCAGAACAACTCTTGCTTTCTTTCAAGGTCTCTGGGAACTACTTGCAATGCCACCCAGACTTTGGGGCTGCGGGCTTTCCTGGCCACTCTATCCTCAAAAGCACATATTTTTCACTTTACCCCTGAACCGGACCCCAATATGCTGAACGTCCTGGCCTGGCTCCCACAGCCAAGGTGGCAGCCAGAACAACTCTTGCTTTCTTTCATGGTCTCTGGGAACTACTTGCATTGCCACCCAGACTTTGGGGCTGCGGGCTTTCCTGGCCACTCTGTCCTCCAAAGAACCTTTTTTTCACTTTCCCCCAGCACCGGACCCCAATATGCTGAACGTCCTGGCCTGGCTCCCACAGCCAAGGTGGCAGCCAGAACAACTCTTGCTTTCTTTCAAGGTCTCTGGGAACTACTTGCATTGCCACCCAGACTTTGGGGCTGCGGGCTTTCCTGGCCACTCTATCCTCAAAAGCACCTTTTTTTCACTTTCCCCCAGCACCGGACCCCAATATGCCGAACGTCCTGGCCTGGCTCCCACAGCCAAGGTGGCAGCCAGAACAACTCTTGCTTTCTTTCATGGTCTCTGGGAACTATTTGCATTGCCACCCAGACTTTGGGGCTGCGGGCTTTCCTGGCCACTCTATCCTCAAAAGAACCTTTTTTTCACTTTCCCCCAGCACCGGCCTCCAATATGCCGAACGTCCTGGCCTGGGTCCCACAGCCAAGGTGGCAGCCAGATCAACTCTTGCTTTCTTTCAAGGTCTCTGGGAACTACTTGCATTGCCACCCAGACTTTGGGGCTGCGGGCTTTCCTGGCCACTCTATCCTCAAAAGCACCTTTTTTTCACTTTCCCCCAGCACCGGCCTCCAATATGCCGAACGTCCTGGCCTGGCTCCCACAGCCAAGGTGGCAGCCAGAACAACTCTTGCTTTCTTTCAAGGTCTCTGGGAACTACTTGCATTGCCACCCAGACTTTGGGGCTGCGGGCTTTCCTGGCCACTCTATCCTCCAAAGAACCTTTTTTTCACTTTCCCCCAGCACCGGCCTCCAATATGCCGAACGTCCTGGCCTGGCTCCCACAGCCAAGGTGGCAGCCAGAACAACTCTTGCTTTCTTTCATGGTCTCTGGGAACTACTTGCATTGCCACCCAGACTTTGGGGCTGCACGCTTTCCTGGCCACTCTATCCTCCAAAGAACCTTTTTTTCACTTTCCCCCAGCACCGGCCTCCAATATGCCGAACGTCCTGGCCTGGCTCCCACAGCCAAGGTGGCAGCCAGAACAACTCTTGCTTTCTTTCAAGGTCTCTGGGAACTACTTGCATTGCCACCCAGACTTTGGGGCTGCGGGCTTTCCTGGCCACTCTATCCTCAAAAGAACCTTTTTTTCACTTTCCCCCAGCACCGGACCCCAATAAGCCGAACGTCCTGGCCTGGCTCCCACAGCCAAGGTGGCAGCCAGAACAACTCTTGCTTTCTTTCATGGTCTCTGGGAACTATTTGCATTGCCACCCAGACTTTGGGGCTGCGGGCTTTCCTGGCCACTCTATCCTCAAAAGAACCTTTTTTTCACTTTCCCCCAGCACCGGCCTCCAATATGCCGAACGTCGTGGCCTGGCTCCCACAGCCAAGGTGGCAGCCAGAACAACTCTTGCTTTCTTTCAAGGTCTCTGGGAACTACTTGCATTGCCACCCAGACTTTGGGGCTGCGGGCTTTCCTGGCCACTCTATCCTCCAAAGCACCTTTTTTTCACTTTCCCCCAGCACCGGCCTCCAATATGCCGAACGTCCTGGCCTGGCTCCCACAGCCAAGGTGGCAGCCAGAACAACTCTTGCTTTCTTTCAAGGTCTCTGGGAACTACTTCCAATGCCACCCAGACTTTGGGGCTGCGGGCTTTCCTGGCCACTCTATCCTCCAAAGCACATATTTTTCACTTTACCCCTGAACCGGACCCCAATATGCCGAACGTCCTGGCCTGGCT
Organism: Numenius arquata; assembly: GCF_964106895.1. NCBI lineage: Eukaryota > Metazoa > Chordata > Aves > Charadriiformes > Scolopacidae > Numenius > Numenius arquata. The sequence continues at coordinate 58,829 of NW_027414639.1, read as the reverse complement.
CCCACAGCCAAGGTGGCAGCCAGAACAACTCTTGCTTTCTTTCATGGTCTCTGGGAACTACTTGCATTGCCACCCAGACTTTGGGGCTGCGGGCTTTCCTGGCCACTCTATCCTCAAAAGAACCTTTTTTTCACTTTCCCCCAGCACCGGCCTCCAATATGCCGAACGTCCTGGCCTGGCTCCCACAGCCAAGGTGGCAGCCAGATCAACTCTTGCTTTCTTTCATGGTCTCTGGGAACTACTTGCATTGCCACCCAGACTTTGGGGCTGCACGCTTTCCTGGCCACTCTATCCTCCAAAGAACCTTTTTTTCACTTTCCCCCAGCACCGGCCTCAAATATGCCGAACGTCCTGGCCTGGCTCCCACAGCCAAGGTGGCAGCCAGAACAACTCTTGCTTTCTTTCAAGGTCTCTGGGAACTACTTGCAATGCCACCCAGACTTTGGGGCTGCGGGCTTTCCTGGCCACTCTATCCTCAAAAGCACATATTTTTCACTTTACCCCTGAACCGGACCCCAATATGCTGAACGTCCTGGCCTGGCTCCCACAGCCAAGGTGGCAGCCAGAACAACTCTTGCTTTCTTTCATGGTCTCTGGGAACTACTTGCATTGCCACCCAGACTTTGGGGCTGCGGGCTTTCCTGGCCACTCTGTCCTCCAAAGAACCTTTTTTTCACTTTCCCCCAGCACCGGACCCCAATATGCTGAACGTCCTGGCCTGGCTCCCACAGCCAAGGTGGCAGCCAGAACAACTCTTGCTTTCTTTCAAGGTCTCTGGGAACTACTTGCATTGCCACCCAGACTTTGGGGCTGCGGGCTTTCCTGGCCACTCTATCCTCAAAAGCACCTTTTTTTCACTTTCCCCCAGCACCGGACCCCAATAAGCCGAACGTCCTGGCCTGGCTCCCACAGCCAAGGTGGCAGCCAGAACAACTCTTGCTTTCTTTCATGGTCTCTGGGAACTATTTGCATTGCCACCCAGACTTTGGGGCTGCGGGCTTTCCTGGCCACTCTATCCTCAAAAGAACCTTTTTTTCACTTTCCCCCAGCACCGGCCTCCAATATGCCGAACGTCGTGGCCTGGCTCCCACAGCCAAGGTGGCAGCCAGAACAACTCTTGCTTTCTTTCAAGGTCTCTGGGAACTACTTGCATTGCCACCCAGACTTTGGGGCTGCGGGCTTTCCTGGCCACTCTATCCTCCAAAGCACCTTTTTTTCACTTTCCCCCAGCACCGGCCTCCAATATGCCGAACGTCCTGGCCTGGCTCCCACAGCCAAGGTGGCAGCCAGAACAACTCTTGCTTTCTTTCAAGGTCTCTGGGAACTACTTCCAATGCCACCCAGACTTTGGGGCTGCGGGCTTTCCTGGCCACTCTATCCTCCAAAGCACATATTTTTCACTTTCCCCCTGAACCGGACCCCAATATGCCGAACGTCCTGGCCTGGCTCCCACAGCCAAGGTGGCAGCCAGAACAACTCTTGCTTTCTTTCATGGTCTCTGGGAACTACTTGCATTGCCACCCAGACTTTGGGGCTGCGGGCTTTCCTGGCCACTCTATCCTCAAAAGAACCTTTTTTTCACTTTCCCCCAGCACCGGCCTCCAATATGCCGAACGTCCTGGCCTGGCTCCCACAGCCAAGGTGGCAGCCAGATCAACTCTTGCTTTCTTTCATGGTCTCTGGGAACTACTTGCATTGCCACCCAGACTTTGGGGCTGCACGCTTTCCTGGCCACTCTATCCTCCAAAGAACCTTTTTTTCACTTTCCCCCAGCACCGGCCTCAAATATGCCGAACGTCCTGGCCTGGCTCCCACAGCCAAGGTGGCAGCCAGAACAACTCTTGCTTTCTTTCAAGGTCTCTGGGAACTACTTGCAATGCCACCCAGACTTTGGGGCTGCGGGCTTTCCTGGCCACTCTATCCTCAAAAGCACATATTTTTCACTTTACCCCTGAACCGGACCCCAATATGCTGAACGTCCTGGCCTGGCTCCCACAGCCAAGGTGGCAGCCAGAACAACTCTTGCTTTCTTTCATGGTCTCTGGGAACTACTTGCATTGCCACCCAGACTTTGGGGCTGCGGGCTTTCCTGGCCACTCTGTCCTCCAAAGAACCTTTTTTTCACTTTCCCCCAGCACCGGACCCCAATATGCTGAACGTCCTGGCCTGGCTCCCACAGCCAAGGTGGCAGCCAGAACAACTCTTGCTTTCTTTCAAGGTCTCTGGGAACTACTTGCATTGCCACCCAGACTTTGGGGCTGCGGGCTTTCCTGGCCACTCTATCCTCAAAAGCACCTTTTTTTCACTTTCCCCCAGCACCGGACCCCAATATGCCGAACGTCCTGGCCTGGCTCCCACAGCCAAGGTGGCAGCCAGAACAACTCTTGCTTTCTTTCATGGTCTCTGGGAACTATTTGCATTGCCACCCAGACTTTGGGGCTGCGGGCTTTCCTGGCCACTCTATCCTCAAAAGAACCTTTTTTTCACTTTCCCCCAGCACCGGCCTCCAATATGCCGAACGTCCTGGCCTGGGTCCCACAGCCAAGGTGGCAGCCAGATCAACTCTTGCTTTCTTTCAAGGTCTCTGGGAACTACTTGCATTGCCACCCAGACTTTGGGGCTGCGGGCTTTCCTGGCCACTCTATCCTCAAAAGCACCTTTTTTTCACTTTCCCCCAGCACCGGCCTCCAATATGCCGAACGTCCTGGCCTGGCTCCCACAGCCAAGGTGGCAGCCAGAACAACTCTTGCTTTCTTTCAAGGTCTCTGGGAACTACTTGCATTGCCACCCAGACTTTGGGGCTGCGGGCTTTCCTGGCCACTCTATCCTCCAAAGAACCTTTTTTTCACTTTCCCCCAGCACCGGCCTCCAATATGCCGAACGTCCTGGCCTGGCTCCCACAGCCAAGGTGGCAGCCAGAACAACTCTTGCTTTCTTTCATGGTCTCTGGGAACTACTTGCATTGCCACCCAGACTTTGGGGCTGCACGCTTTCCTGGCCACTCTATCCTCCAAAGAACCTTTTTTTCACTTTCCCCCAGCACCGGCCTCCAATATGCCGAACGTCCTGGCCTGGCTCCCACAGCCAAGGTGGCAGCCAGAACAACTCTTGCTTTCTTTCAAGGTCTCTGGGAACTACTTGCATTGCCACCCAGACTTTGGGGCTGCGGGCTTTCCTGGCCACTCTATCCTCAAAAGAACCTTTTTTTCACTTTCCCCCAGCACCGGACCCCAATAAGCCGAACGTCCTGGCCTGGCTCCCACAGCCAAGGTGGCAGCCAGAACAACTCTTGCTTTCTTTCATGGTCTCTGGGAACTATTTGCATTGCCACCCAGACTTTGGGGCTGCGGGCTTTCCTGGCCACTCTATCCTCAAAAGAACCTTTTTTTCACTTTCCCCCAGCACCGGCCTCCAATATGCCGAACGTCGTGGCCTGGCTCCCACAGCCAAGGTGGCAGCCAGAACAACTCTTGCTTTCTTTCAAGGTCTCTGGGAACTACTTGCATTGCCACCCAGACTTTGGGGCTGCGGGCTTTCCTGGCCACTCTATCCTCCAAAGCACCTTTTTTTCACTTTCCCCCAGCACCGGCCTCCAATATGCCGAACGTCCTGGCCTGGCTCCCACAGCCAAGGTGGCAGCCAGAACAACTCTTGCTTTCTTTCAAGGTCTCTGGGAACTACTTCCAATGCCACCCAGACTTTGGGGCTGCGGGCTTTCCTGGCCACTCTATCCTCCAAAGCACATATTTTTCACTTTACCCCTGAACCGGACCCCAATATGCCGAACGTCCTGGCCTGGCTCCCACAGCCAAGGTGGCAGCCAGAACAACTCTTGCTTTCTTTCATGGTCTCTGGGAACTACTTGCATTGCCACCCAGACTTTGGGGCTGCGGGCTTTCCTGGCCACTCTATCCTCAAAAGAACCTTTTTTTCACTTTCCCCCAGCACCGGCCTCCAATATGCCGAACGTCCTGGCCTGGCTCCCACAGCCAAGGTGGCAGCCAGATCAACTCTTGCTTTCTTTCATGGTCTCTGGGAACTACTTGCATTGCCACCCAGACTTTGGGGCTGCACGCTTTCCTGGCCACTCTATCCTCCAAAGAACCTTTTTTTCACTTTCCCCCAGCACCGGCCTCAAATATGCCGAACGTCCTGGCCTGGCTCCCACAGCCAAGGTGGCAGCCAGAACAACTCTTGCTTTCTTTCAAGGTCTCTGGGAACTACTTGCAATGCCACCCAGACTTTGGGGCTGCGGGCTTTCCTGGCCACTCTATCCTCAAAAGCACATATTTTTCACTTTACCCCAGCACCGGCCTCCAATATGCCGAACGTCCTGGCCTGGGTCCCACAGCCAAGGTGGCAGCCAGATCAACTCTTGCTTTCTTTCAAGGTCTCTGGGAACTACTTGCATTGCCACCCAGACTTTGGGGCTGCGGGCTTTCCTGGCCACTCTATCCTCAAAAGCACCTTTTTTTCACTTTCCCCCAGCACCGGCCTCCAATATGCCGAACGTCCTGGCCTGGCTCCCACAGCCAAGGTGGCAGCCAGAACAACTCTTGCTTTCTTTCAAGGTCTCTGGGAACTACTTGCATTGCCACCCAGACTTTGGGGCTGCGGGCTTTCCTGGCCACTCTATCCTCCAAAGAACCTTTTTTTCACTTTCCCCCAGCACCGGCCTCCAATATGCCGAACGTCCTGGCCTGGCTCCCACAGCCAAGGTGGCAGCCAGAACAACTCTTGCTTTCTTTCATGGTCTCTGGGAACTACTTGCATTGCCACCCAGACTTTGGGGCTGCACGCTTTCCTGGCCACTCTATCCTCCAAAGAACCTTTTTTTCACTTTCCCCCAGCACCGGCCTCCAATATGCCGAACGTCCTGGCCTGGCTCCCACAGCCAAGGTGGCAGCCAGAACAACTCTTGCTTTCTTTCAAGGTCTCTGGGAACTACTTGCATTGCCACCCAGACTTTGGGGCTGCGGGCTTTCCTGGCCACTCTATCCTCAAAAGAACCTTTTTTTCACTTTTCCCCAGCACCGGACCCCAATATGCCGAACGTCCTGGCCTGGCTCCCACAGCCAAGGTGGCAGCCAGAAAAACTCTTGCTTTCTTTCAAGGTCTCTGGGAACTACTTGCATTGCCACCCAGACTTTGGGGCTGCGGGCTTTCCTGGCCACTCTATCCTCAAAAGAACCTTTTTTTCACTTTCCCCCAGCACCGGCCTCCAATATGCCGAACGTCCTGGCCTGGCTCCCACAGCCAAGGTGGCAGCCAGATCAACTCTTGCTTTCTTTCATGGTCTCTGGGAACTACTTGCATTGCCACCCAGACTTTGGGGCTGCATGCTTTCCTGGCCACTTTATCCTCCAAAGAACCTTTTTTCACTTTCCCCCAGCACCGGCCTCCAATATGCCGAACGTCCTGGCCTGGCTCCCACAGCCAAGGTGGCAGCCAGAACAACTCTTGCTTTCTTTCATGGTCTCTGGGAACTACTTGCATTGCCACCCAGACTTTGGGGCTGCGGGCTTTCCTGGCCACTCTATCCTCCAAAGAACCTTTTTTCACTTTCCCCCAGCACCGGCCTCCAATATGCCGAACGTCCTGGCCTGGCTCCCACAGCCAAGGTGGCAGCCAGAACAACTCTTGCTTTCTTTCAAGGTCTCTGGGAACTACTTGCATTGCCACCCAGACTTTGGGGCTGCGGGCTTTCCTGGCCACTCTATCCTCCAAAGAACCTTTTTTTCACTTTCCCCCAGCACCGGCCTCCAATATGCCGAACGTCCTGGCCTGGCTCCCACAGCCAAGGTGGCAGCCAGAACAACTCTTGCTTTCTTTCATGGTCTCTGGGAACTACTTGCATTGCCACCCAGACTTTGGGGCTGCACGCTTTCCTGGCCACTCTATCCTCCAAAGAACCTTTTTTTCACTTTCCCCCAGCACCGGCCTCCAATATGCCGAACGTCCTGGCCTGGCTCCCACAGCCAAGGTGGCAGCCAGAACAACTCTTGCTTTCTTTCAAGGTCTCTGGGAACTACTTGCATTGCCACCCAGACTTTGGGGCTGCACGCTTTCCTGGCCACTCTATCCTCAAAAGAACCTTTTTTTCACTTTTCCCCAGCACCGGACCCCAATATGCCGAACGTCCTGGCCTGGCTCCCACAGCCAAGGTGGCAGCCAGAACAACTCTTGCTTTCTTTCAAGGTCTCTGGGAACTACTTGCATTGCCACCCAGACTTTGGGGCTGCGGGCTTTCCTGGCCACTCTATCCTCAAAAGAACCTTTTTTTCACTTTCCCCCAGCACCGGCCTCCAATATGCCGAACGTCCTGGCCTGGCTCCCACAGCCAAGGTGGCAGCCAGATCAACTCTTGCTTTCTTTCATGGTCTCTGGGAACTACTTGCATTGCCACCCAGACTTTGGGGCTGCATGCTTTCCTGGCCACTCTCTCCTCAAAAGAACCTTTTTTCACTTTCCCCCAGCACCGGCCTCCAATATGCCGAACGTCCTGGCCTGGCTCCCACAGCCAAGGTGGCAGCCAGAACAACTCTTGCTTTCTTTCATGGTCTCTGGGAACTACTTGCATTGCCACCCAGACTTTGGGGCTGCGGGCTTTCCTGGCCACTCTATCCTTCAAAGAACCTTTTTTCACTTTCCCCCAGCACCGGCCTCCAATATGCCGAACGTCCTGGCCTGGCTCCCACAGCCAAGGTGGCAGCCAGAACAACTCTTGCTTTCTTTCAAGGTCTCTGGGAACTACTTGCATTGCCACCCAGACTTTGGGGCTGCACGCTTTCCTGGCCACTCTGTCCTCAAAAGAACCTTTTTTTCACTTTCCCCCAGCACCGGCCTCCAATATGCCGAACGTCCTGGCCTGGCTCCCACAGCCAAGGTGGCAGCCAGAACAACTCTTGCTTTCTTTCATGGTCTCTGGGAACTACTTGCATTGCCACCCAGACTTTGGGGCTGCACGCTTTCCTGGCCACTCTATCCTCCAAAGAACCTTTTTTTCACTTTCCCCCAGCACCGGCCTCCAATATGCCGAACGTCCTGGCCTGGCTCCCACAGCCAAGGTGGCAGCCAGAACAACTCTTGCTTTCTTTCAAGGTCTCTGGGAACTACTTGCATTGCCACCCAGACTTTGGAGCTGCACGCTTTCCTGGCCACTCTATCCTCCAAAGAACCTTTTTTTCACTTTCCCCCAGCACCGGACCCCAATATGCTGAACGTCCTGGCCTGGCTCCCACAGCCAAGGTGGCAGCCAGATCAACTCTTGCTTTCTTTCATGGTCTCTGGGAACTACTTGCATTGCCACCCAGACTTTGGGGCTGCACGCTTTCCTGGCCACTCTATCCTCCAAAGAACCTTTTTTTCACTTTCCCCCAGCACCGGCCTCCAATATGCCGAACGTCCTGGCCTGGCTCCCACAGCCAAGGTGGCAGCCAGAACAACTCTTGCTTTCTTTCAAGGTCTCTGGGAACTACTTGCATTGCCACCCAGACTTTGGGGCTGCGGGCTTTCCTGGCCACTCTATCCTCAAAAGAACCTTTTTTTCACTTTTCCCCAGCACCGGACCCCAATATGCCGAACGTCCTGGCCTGGCTCCCACAGCCAAGGTGGCAGCCAGAACAACTCTTGCTTTCTTTCATGGTCTCTGGGAACTACTTGCATTGCCACCCAGACTTTGGGGCTGCGGGCTTTCCTGGCCACTCTATCCTCAAAAGAACCTTTTTTTCACTTTCCCCCAGCACCGGCCTCCAATATGCCGAACGTCCTGGCCTGGCTCCCACAGCCAAGGTGGCAGCCAGATCAACTCTTGCTTTCTTTCATGGTCTCTGGGAACTACTTGCATTGCCACCCAGACTTTGGGGCTGCATGCTTTCATGGCCACTTTATCCTCCAAAGAACCTTTTTTCACTTTCCCCCAGCACCGGCCTCCAATATGCCGAACGTCCTGGCCTGGCTCCCACAGCCAAGGTGGCAGCCAGAACAACTCTTGCTTTCTTTCATGGTCTCTGGGAACTACTTGCATTGCCACCCAGACTTTGGGGCTGCGGGCTTTCCTGGCCACTCTATCCTCCAAAGAACCTTTTTTCACTTTCCCCCAGCACCGGCCTCCAATATGCCGAACGTCCTGGCCTGGCTCCCACAGCCAAGGTGGCAGCCAGAACAACTCTTGCTTTCTTTCAAGGTCTCTGGGAACTACTTGCATTGCCACCCAGACTTTGGGGCTGCACGCTTTCCTGGCCACTCTGTCCTCAAAAGAACCTTTTTTTCACTTTCCCCCAGCACCGGCCTCCAATATGCCGAACGTCCTGGCCTGGCTCCCACAGCCAAGGTGGCAGCCAGAACAACTCTTGCTTTCTTTCATGGTCTCTGGGAACTACTTGCATTGCCACCCAGACTTTGGGGCTGCGGGCTTTCCTGGCCACTCTATCCTCCAAAGAACCTTTTTTTCACTTTCCCCCAGCACCGGCCTCCAATATGCCGAACGTCCTGGCCTGGCTCCCACAGCCAAGGTGGCAGCCAGAACAACTCTTGCTTTCTTTCAAGGTCTCTGGGAACTACTTGCATTGCCACCCAGACTTTGGGGCTGCACGCTTTCCTGGCCACTCTATCCTCAAAAGCACATATTTTTCACTTTACCCCTGAACCGGACCCCAATATGCTGAGCGTCCTGGCCTGGCTCCCACAGCCAAGGTGGCAGCCAGAACAACTCTTGCTTTCTTTCAAGGTCTCTGGGAACTACTTGCATTGCCACCCAGACTTTGGGGCTGCACGCTTTCCTGGCCACTCTATCCTCCAAAGAACCTTTTTTTCACTTTCCCCCAGCACCGGCCTCCAATATGCCGAACGTCCTGGCCTGGCTCCCACAGCCAAGGTGGCAGCCAGAACAACTCTTGCTTTCTTTCATGGTCTCTGGGAACTACTTGCATTGCCACCCAGACTTTGGGGCTGCACGCTTTCCTGGCCACTCTATCCTCAAAAGCACATATTTTTCACTTTACCCCTGAACCGGACCCCAATATGCTGAGCGTCCTGGCCTGGCTCCCACAGCCAAGGTGGCAGCCAGAACAACTCTTGCTTTCTTTCATGGTCTCTGGGAACTACTTGCATTGCCACCCAGACTTTGGGGCTGCACGCTTTCCTGGCCACTCTATCCTCCAAAGAACCTTTTTTTCACTTTCCCCCAGCACCGGCCTCCAATATGCCGAACGTCCTGGCCTGGCTCCCACAGCCAAGGTGGCAGCCAGAACAACTCTTGCTTTCTTTCATGGTCTCTGGGAACTACTTGCAATGCCACCCAGACTTTGGGGCTGCGGGCTTTCCTGGCCACTCTGTCCTCCAAAGAACCTTTTTTTCACTTTCCCCCAGCACCGGCCTCCAATATGCCGAACGTCCTGGCCTGGCTCCCACAGCCAAGGTGGCGGCCAGATCAACTCTTGCTTTCTTTCATGGTCTCTGGGAACTACTTGCAATGCCACCCAGACTTTGGGGCTGCGGGCTTTCCTGGCCACTCTATCCTCCAAAGAACCTTTTTTTCACTTTACCCCTGAACAAGACCCCAATATGCTGAACGTCCTGGCCTGGCTCCCACAGCCAAGGTGGCAGCCAGAACAACTCTTGCTTTCTTTCAAGGTCTCTGGGAACTACTTGCATTGCCACCCAGACTTTGGGGCTGCGGGCTTTCCTGGCCACTCTATCCTCAAAAGCACTTATTTTTCACTTTACCCCTGAACCGGACCCCAATATGCCGAACGTCCTGGCCTGGCTCCCACAGCCAAGGTGGCAGCCAGAACAACTCTTGCTTTCTTTCATGGTCTCTGGGAACTACTTGCATTGCCACCCAGACTTTGGGGCTGCGGGCTTTCCTGGCCACTCTATCCTCAAAAGAACCTTTTTTTCCACTTTCCCCCAGCACCGGCCTCCAATATGCCGAACGTCCTGGCCTGGCTCCCACAGCCAAGGTGGCAGCCAGATCAACTCTTGCTTTCTTTCATGGTCTCTGGGAACTACTTGCATTGCCACCCAGACTTTGGGGCTGCACGCTTTCCTGGCCACTCTATCCTCCAAAGAACCTTTTTTCACTTTCCCCCAGCACCGGCCTCAAATATGCCGAACGTCCTGGCCTGGCTCCCACAGCCAAGGTGGCAGCCAGAACAACTCTTGCTTTCTTTCAAGGTCTCTGGGAACTACTTGCATTGCCACCCAGACTTTGGGGCTGCGGGCTTTCCTGGCCACTCTATCCTCAAAAGCACATATTTTTCACTTTACCCCTGAACCGGACCCCAATATGCTGAACGTCCTGGCCTGGCTCCCACAGCCAAGGTGGCAGCCAGAACAACTCTTGCTTTCTTTCATGGTCTCTGGGAACTACTTGCATTGCCACCCAGACTTTGGGGCTGCGGGCTTTCCTGGCCACTCTATCCTCCAAAGAACCTTTTTTTCACTTTCCCCCAGCACCGGCCTCCAATATGCCGAACGTCCTGGCCTGGCTCCCACAGCCAAGTTGGCAGCCAGAACAACTCTTGCTTTCTTTCATGGTCTCTGGGAACTACTTGCAATGCCACCCAGACTTTGGGGCTGCGGGCTTTCCTGGCCACTCTGTCCTCCAAAGAACCTTTTTTTCACTTTCCCCCAGCACTGGCCTCCAATATGCCGAACGTCCTGGCCTGGCTCCCACAGCCAAGGTGGCAGCCAGAACAACTCTTGCTTTCTTTCATGGTCTCTGGGAACTACTTGCATTGCCAGCCAGACTTTGGGGCTGCGGGCTTTCCTGGCCACTCTGTCCTCCAAAGAACCTTTTTTCACTTTCCCCCAGCACCGGCCTCCAATATGCCGAACGTCCTGGCCTGGCTCCCACAGCCAAGGTGGCAGCCAGAACAACTCTTGCTTTCTTTCATGGTCTCTGGGAACTACTTGCAATGCCACCCAGACTTTGGGGCTGCGGGCTTTCCTGGCCACTCTATCCTCCAAAGAACCTTTTTTTCACTTTCCCCCAGCACCGGCCTCCAATATGCCGAACGTCCTGGCCTGGTTCCCACAGCCAAGGTGGCAGCCAGAACAACTCTTGCTTTCTTTCAAGGTCTCTGGGAACTACTTGCATTGCCACCCAGACTTTGGGGCTGCGGGCTTTCCTGGCCACTCTATCCTCAAAAGAACCTTTTTTTCACTTTACCCCTGAACCGGACCCCAATATGCTGAACGTCCTGGCCTGGCTCCCACAGCCAAGGTGGCAGCCAGAACAACTCTTGCTTTCTTTCATGGTCTCTGGGAACTACTTGCATTGCCACCCAGACTTTGGGGCTGCGGGCTTTCCTGGCCACTCTGTCCTCCAAAGAACCTTTTTTTCACTTTCCCCCAGCACCGGACCCCAATATGCTGAACGTCCTGGCCTGGCTCCCACAGCCAAGGTGGCAGCCAGAACAACTCTTGCTTTCTTTCAAGGTCTCTGGGAACTACTTGCATTGCCACCCAGACTTTGGGGCTGCGGGCTTTCCTGGCCACTCTATCCTCAAAAGCACCTTTTTTTCACTTTCCCCCAGCACCGGCCTCCAATATGCCGAACGTCCTGGCCTGGGTCCCACAGCCAAGGTGGCAGCCAGAACAACTCTTGCTTTCTTTCAAGGTCTCTGGGAACTACTTGCATTGCCACCCAGACTTTGGGGCTGCACGCTTTCCTGGCCACTCTATCCTCAAAAGCACCTTTTTTTCACTTTCCCCCAGCACCGGCCTCAAATATGCCGAACGTCGTGGCCTGGCTCCCACAGCCAAGGTGGCAGCCAGAACAACTCTTGCTTTCTTTCAAGGTCTCTGGGAACTACTTGCATTGCCACCCAGACTTTGGGGCTGCGGGCTTTCCTGGCCACTCTATCCTCCAAAGAACCTTTTTTTCACTTTCCCCCAGCACCGGACCCCAATATGCTGAACGTCCTGGCCTGGCTCCCACAGCCAAGGTGGCAGCCAGAACAACTCTTGCTTTCTTTCATGGTCTCTGGGAACTACTTGCATTGCCACCCAGACTTTGGGGCTGCACGCTTTCCTGGCCACTCTATCCTCCAAAGAACCTTTTTTCACTTTCCCCCAGCACCGGCCTCCAATATGCCGAACGTCCTGGCCTGGCTCCCACAGCCAAGGTGGCAGCCAGAACAACTCTTGCTTTCTTTCAAGGTCTCTGGGAACTACTTGCATTGCCACCCAGACTTTGGGGCTGCACGCTTTCCTGGCCACTCTATCCTCAAAAGAACCTTTTTTTCACTTTTCCCCAGCACCGGACCCCAATATGCCGAACGTCCTGGCCTGGCTCCCACAGCCAAGGTGGCAGCCAGAACAACTCTTGCTTTCTTTCAAGGTCTCTGGGAACTACTTGCATTGCCACCCAGACTTTGGGGCTGCGGGCTTTCCTGGCCACTCTATCCTCAAAAGAACCTTTTTTTCACTTTCCCCCAGCACCGGCCTCCAATATGCCGAACGTCCTGGCCTGGCTCCCACAGCCAAGGTGGCAGCCAGATCAACTCTTGCTTTCTTTCATGGTCTCTGGGAACTACTTGCATTGCCACCCAGACTTTGGGGCTGCATGCTTTCCTGGCCACTTTATCCTCCAAAGAACCTTTTTTCACTTTCCCCCAGCACCGGCCTCCAATATGCCGAACGTCCTGGCCTGGCTCCCACAGCCAAGGTGGCAGCCAGAACAACTCTTGCTTTCTTTCATGGTCTCTGGGAACTACTTGCATTGCCACCCAGACTTTGGGGCTGCGGGCTTTCCTGGCCACTCTATCCTCCAAAGAACCTTTTTTCACTTTCCCCCAGCACCGGCCTCCAATATGCCGAACGTCCTGGCCTGGCTCCCACAGCCAAGGTGGCAGCCAGAACAACTCTTGCTTTCTTTCAAGGTCTCTGGGAACTACTTGCATTGCCACCCAGACTTTGGGGCTGCACGCTTTCCTGGCCACTCTGTCCTCAAAAAAACCTTTTTTTCACTTTCCCCCAGCACCGGCCTCCAATATGCCGAACGTCCTGGCCTGGCTCCCACAGCCAAGGTGGCAGCCAGAACAACTCTTGCTTTCTTTCATGGTCTCTGGGAACTACTTGCATTGCCACCCAGACTTTGGGGCTGCGGGCTTTCCTGGCCACTCTATCCTCCAAAGAACCTTTTTTTCACTTTCCCCCAGCACCGGCCTCCAATATGCCGAACGTCCTGGCCTGGCTCCCACAGCCAAGGTGGCAGCCAGAACAACTCTTGCTTTCTTTCAAGGTCTCTGGGAACTACTTGCATTGCCACCCAGACTTTGGGGCTGCACGCTTTCCTGGCCACTCTATCCTCCAAAGAACCTTTTTTTCACTTTCCCCCAGCACCGGACCCCAATATGCTGAACGTCCTGGCCTGGCTCCCACAGCCAAGGTGGCAGCCAGAACAACTCTTGCTTTCTTTCATGGTCTCTGGGAACTACTTGCATTGCCACCCAGACTTTGGGGCTGCACGCTTTCCTGGCCACTCTATCCTCCAAAGAACCTTTTTTTCACTTTCCCCCAGCACCGGCCTCCAATATGCCGAACGTCCTGGCCTGGCTCCCACAGCCAAGGTGGCAGCCAGAACAACTCTTGCTTTCTTTCAAGGTCTCTGGGAACTACTTGCATTGCCACCCAGACTTTGGGGCTGCGGGCTTTCCTGGCCACTCTATCCTCCAAAGAACCTTTTTTTCACTTTTCCCCAGCACCGGACCCCAATATGCCGAACGTCCTGGCCTGGCTCCCACAGCCAAGGTGGCAGCCAGAACAACTCTTGCTTTCTTTCAAGGTCTCTGGGAACTACTTGCATTGCCACCCAGACTTTGGGGCTGCGGGCTTTCCTGGCCACTCTATCCTCAAAAGAACCTTTTTTTCACTTTCCCCCAGCACCGGCCTCCAATATGCCGAACGTCCTGGCCTGGCTCCCACAGCCAAGGTGGCAGCCAGAACAACTCTTGCTTTCTTTCATGGTCTCTGGGAACTACTTGCATTGCCACCCAGACTTTGGGGCTGCGGGCTTTCCTGGCCACTCTATCCTCCAAAGAACCTTTTTTCACTTTCCCCCAGCACCGGCCTCCAATATGCCGAACGTCCTGGCCTGGCTCCCACAGCCAAGGTGGCAGCCAGAACAACTCTTGCTTTCTTTCAAGGTCTCTGGGAACTACTTGCATTGCCACCCAGACTTTGGGGCTGCACGCTTTCCTGGCCACTCTATCCTCAAAAGAACCTTTTTTTCACTTTCCCCCAGCACCGGCCTCCAATATGCCGAACGTCCTGGCCTGGCTCCCACAGCCAAGGTGGCAGCCAGAACAACTCTTGCTTTCTTTCATGGTCTCTGGGAACTACTTGCATTGCCACCCAGACTTTGGGGCTGCGGGCTTTCCTGGCCACTCTATCCTCCAAAGAACCTTTTTTTCACTTTCCCCCAGCACCGGCCTCCAATATGCCGAACGTCGTGGCCTGGCTCCCACAGCCAAGGTGGCAGCCAGAACAACTCTTGCTTTCTTTCAAGGTCTCTGGGAACTACTTGCATTGCCACCCAGACTTTGGGGCTGCACGCTTTCCTGGCCACTCTATCCTCAAAAGCACATATTTTTCACTTTACCCCTGAACCGGACCCCAATATGCTGAGCGTCCTGGCCTGGCTCCCACAGCCAAGGTGGCAGCCAGAACAACTCTTGCTTTCTTTCATGGTCTCTGGGAACTACTTGCATTGCCACCCAGACTTTGGGGCTGCACGCTTTCCTGGCCACTCTATCCTCCAAAGAACCTTTTTTTCACTTTCCCCCAGCACCGGCCTCCAATATGCCGAACGTCCTGGCCTGGCTCCCACAGCCAAGGTGGCAGCCAGAACAACTCTTGCTTTCTTTCATGGTCTCTGGGAACTACTTGCATTGCCACCCAGACTTTGGGGCTGCACGCTTTCCTGGCCACTCTATCCTCAAAAGCACATATTTTTCACTTTACCCCTGAACCGGACCCCAATATGCTGAGCGTCCTGGCCTGGCTCCCACAGCCAAGGTGGCAGCCAGAACAACTCTTGCTTTCTTTCATGGTCTCTGGGAACTACTTGCATTGCCACCCAGACTTTGGGGCTGCACGCTTTCCTGGCCACTCTATCCTCCAAAGAACCTTTTTTTCACTTTCCCCCAGCACCGGCCTCCAATATGCCGAACGTCCTGGCCTGGCTCCCACAGCCAAGGTGGCAGCCAGAACAACTCTTGCTTTCTTTCATGGTCTCTGGGAACTACTTGCAATGCCACCCAGACTTTGGGGCTGCGGGCTTTCCTGGCCACTCTGTCCTCCAAAGAACCTTTTTTTCACTTTCCCCCAGCACCGGCCTCCAGTATGCCGAACGTCCTGGCCTGGCTCCCACAGCCAAGGTGGCAGCCAGAACAACTCTTGCTTTCTTTCATGGTCTCTGGGAACTACTTGCATTGCCACCCAGACTTTGGGGCTGCGGGCTTTCCTGGCCACTCTGTCCTCCAAAGAACCTTTTTTTCACTTTCCCCCAGCACCGGCCTCCAATATGCCGAACGTCCTGGCCTGGCTCCCACAGCCAAGGTGGCAGCCAGATCAACTCTTGCTTTCTTTCATGGTCTCTGGGAACTACTTGCAATGCCACCCAGACTTTGGGGCTGCGGGCTTTCCTGGCCACTCTATCCTCCAAAGAACCTTTTTTTCACTTTACCCCTGAACAAGACCCCAATATGCTGAACGTCCTGGCCTGGCTCCCACAGCCAAGGTGGCAGCCAGAACAACTCTTGCTTTCTTTCAAGGTCTCTGGGAACTACTTGCATTGCCACCCAGACTTTGGGGCTGCGGGCTTTCCTGGCCACTCTATCCTCAAAAGCACTTATTTTTCACTTTACCCCTGAACCGGACCCCAATATGCCGAACGTCCTGGCCTGGCTCCCACAGCCAAGGTGGCAGCCAGAACAACTCTTGCTTTCTTTCATGGTCTCTGGGAACTACTTGCATTGCCACCCAGACTTTGGGGCTGCGGGCTTTCCTGGCCACTCTATCCTCAAAAGAACCTTTTTTTCCACTTTCCCCCAGCACCGGCCTCCAATATGCCGAACGTCCTGGCCTGGCTCCCACAGCCAAGGTGGCAGCCAGATCAACTCTTGCTTTCTTTCATGGTCTCTGGGAACTACTTGCATTGCCACCCAGACTTTGGGGCTGCACGCTTTCCTGGCCACTCTATCCTCCAAAGAACCTTTTTTCACTTTCCCCCAGCACCGGCCTCAAATATGCCGAACGTCCTGGCCTGGCTCCCACAGCCAAGGTGGCAGCCAGAACAACTCTTGCTTTCTTTCAAGGTCTCTGGGAACTACTTGCATTGCCACCCAGACTTTGGGGCTGCGGGCTTTCCTGGCCACTCTATCCTCAAAAGCACATATTTTTCACTTTACCCCTGAACCGGACCCCAATATGCTGAACGTCCTGGCCTGGCTCCCACAGCCAAGGTGGCAGCCAGAACAACTCTTGCTTTCTTTCATGGTCTCTGGGAACTACTTGCATTGCCACCCAGACTTTGGGGCTGCGGGCTTTCCTGGCCACTCTATCCTCCAAAGAACCTTTTTTTCACTTTCCCCCAGCACCGGCCTCCAATATGCCGAACGTCCTGGCCTGGCTCCCACAGCCAAGTTGGCAGCCAGAACAACTCTTGCTTTCTTTCATGGTCTCTAGGAACTACTTGCATTGCCACCCAGACTTTGGGGCTGCGGGCTTTCCTGGCCACTCTATCCTCAAAAGCACATATTTTTCACTTTACCCCTGAACCGGACCCCAATATGCTGAACGTCCTGGCCTGGCTCCCACAGCCAAGGTGGCAGCCAGAACAACTCTTGCTTTCTTTCATGGTCTCTGGGAACTACTTGCATTGCCACCCAGACTTTGGGGCTGCGGGCTTTCCTGGCCACTCTATCCTCCAAAGAACCTTTTTTTCACTTTCCCCCAGCACCGGCCTCCAATATGCCGAACGTCCTGGCCTGGCTCCCACAGCCAAGTTGGCAGCCAGAACAACTCTTGCTTTCTTTCATGGTCTCTGGGAACTACTTGCAATGCCACCCAGACTTTGGGGCTGCGGGCTTTCCTGGCCACTCTATCCTCCAAAGAACCTTTTTTTCACTTTCCCCCAGCACCGGCCTCCAATATGCCGAACGTCCTGGCCTGGCTCCCACAGCCAAGGTGGCAGCCAGAACAACTCTTGCTTTCTTTCATGGTCTCTGGGAACTACTTGCATTGCCAGCCAGACTTTGGGGCTGCGGGCTTTCCTGGCCACTCTGTCCTCCAAAGAACCTTTTTTCACTTTCCCCCAGCACCGGCCTCCAATATGCCGAACGTCCTGGCCTGGCTCCCACAGCCAAGGTGGCAGCCAGAACAACTCTTGCTTTCTTTCATGGTCTCTGGGAACTACTTGCAATGCCACCCAGACTTTGGGGCTGCGGGCTTTCCTGGCCACTCTATCCTCCAAAGAACCTTTTTTTCACTTTCCCCCAGCACCGGCCTCCAATATGCCGAACGTCCTGGCCTGGTTCCCACAGCCAAGGTGGCAGCCAGAACAACTCTTGCTTTCTTTCAAGGTCTCTGGGAACTACTTGCATTGCCACCCAGACTTTGGGGCTGCGGGCTTTCCTGGCCACTCTGTCCTCCAAAGAACCTTTTTTTCACTTTACCCCTGAACCGGAACCCAATATGCTGAACGTCCTGGCCTGGCTCCCACAGCCAAGGTGGCAGCCAGAACAACTCTTGCTTTCTTTCATGGTCTCTGGGAACTACTTGCATTGCCACCCAGACTTTGGGGCTGCGGCCTTTCCTGGCCACTCTGTCCTCACAAGAACCTTTTTTTCACTTTCCCCCAGCACCGGACCCCAATATGCTGAACGTCCTGGCCTGGCTCCCACAGCCAAGGTGGCAGCCAGAACAACTCTTGCTTTCTTTCAAGGTCTCTGGGAACTACTTGCATTGCCACCCAGACTTTGGGGCTGCGGGCTTTCCTGGCCACTCTATCCTCAAAAGCACCTTTTTTTCACTTTCCCCCAGCACCGGACCCCAATATGCCGAACGTCCTGGCCTGGCTCCCACAGCCAAGGTGGCAGCCAGAACAACTCTTGCTTTCTTTCATGGTCTCTGGGAACTATTTGCATTGCCACCCAGACTTTGGGGCTGCGGGCTTTCCTGGCCACTCTATCCTCAAAAGAACCTTTTTTTCACTTTCCCCCAGCACCGGCCTCCAATATGCCGAACGTCCTGGCCTGGCTCCCACAGCCAAGGTGGCAGCCAGAACAACTCTTGCTTTCTTTCAAGGTCTCTGGGAACTACTTGCATTGCCACCCAGACTTTGGGGCTGCACGCTTTCCTGGCCACTCTATCCTCAAAAGCACCTTTTTTTCACTTTCCCCCAGCACCGGCCTCAAATATGCCGAACGTCCTGGCCTGGCTCCCACAGCCAAGGTGGCAGCCAGAACAACTCTTGCTTTCTTTCAAGGTCTCTGGGAACTACTTGCATTGCCACCCAGACTTTGGGGCTGCACGCTTTCCTGGCCACTCTATCCTCCAAAGAACCTTTTTTTCACTTTCCCCCAGCACCGGACCCCAATATGCTGAACGTCCTGGCCTGGCTCCCACAGCCAAGGTGGCAGCCAGAACAACTCTTGCTTTCTTTCATGGTCTCTGGGAACTACTTGCATTGCCACCCAGACTTTGGGGCTGCACGCTTTCCTGGCCACTCTATCCTCCAAAGAACCTTTTTTCACTTTCCCCCAGCACCGGCCTCCAATATGCCGAACGTCCTGGCCTGGCTCCCACAGCCAAGGTGGCAGCCAGAACAACTCTTGCTTTCTTTCAAGGTCTCTGGGAACTACTTGCATTGCCACCCAGACTTTGGGGCTGCGGGCTTTCCTGGCCACTCTATCCT
This sequence comes from Numenius arquata, assembly GCF_964106895.1. Lineage (NCBI taxonomy): Eukaryota > Metazoa > Chordata > Aves > Charadriiformes > Scolopacidae > Numenius > Numenius arquata. Next base: position 39,904 of record NW_027414639.1, on the reverse strand, counting down.
CAAAAGAACCTTTTTTTCACTTTTCCCCAGCACCGGACCCCAATATGCCGAACGTCCTGGCCTGGCTCCCACAGCCAAGGTGGCAGCCAGAACAACTCTTGCTTTCTTTCAAGGTCTCTGGGAACTACTTGCATTGCCACCCAGACTTTGGGGCTGCGGGCTTTCCTGGCCACTCTATCCTCAAAAGAACCTTTTTTTCACTTTCCCCCAGCACCGGCCTCCAATATGCCGAACGTCCTGGCCTGGCTCCCACAGCCAAGGTGGCAGCCAGATCAACTCTTGCTTTCTTTCATGGTCTCTGGGAACTACTTGCATTGCCACCCAGACTTTGGGGCTGCATGCTTTCCTGGCCACTTTATCCTCCAAAGAACCTTTTTTCACTTTCCCCCAGCACCGGCCTCCAATATGCCGAACGTCCTGGCCTGGCTCCCACAGCCAAGATGGCAGCCAGAACAACTCTTGCTTTCTTTCATGGTCTCTGGGAACTACTTGCATTGCCACCCAGACTTTGGGGCTGCGGGCTTTCCTGGCCACTCTATCCTCAAAAGCACATATTTTTCACTTTACCCCTGAACCGGACCCCAATATGCTGAGCGTCCTGGCCTGGCTCCCACAGCCAAGGTGGCAGCCAGAACAACTCTTGCTTTCTTTCATGGTCTCTGGGAACTACTTGCATTGCCACCCAGACTTTGGGGCTGCACGCTTTCCTGGCCACTCTATCCTCCAAAGAACCTTTTTTTCACTTTCCCCCAGCACCGGCCTCCAATATGCCGAACGTCCTGGCCTGGCTCCCACAGCCAAGGTGGCAGCCAGAACAACTCTTGCTTTCTTTCATGGTCTCTGGGAACTACTTGCAATGCCACCCAGACTTTGGGGCTGCGGGCTTTCCTGGCCACTCTGTCCTCCAAAGAACCTTTTTTTCACTTTCCCCCAGCACCGGCCTCCAGTATGCCGAACGTCCTGGCCTGGCTCCCACAGCCAAGGTGGCAGCCAGAACAACTCTTGCTTTCTTTCATGGTCTCTGGGAACTACTTGCATTGCCACCCAGACTTTGGGGCTGCGGGCTTTCCTGGCCACTCTGTCCTCCAAAGAACCTTTTTTTCACTTTCCCCCAGCACCGGCCTCCAATATGCCGAACGTCCTGGCCTGGCTCCCACAGCCAAGGTGGCAGCCAGATCAACTCTTGCTTTCTTTCATGGTCTCTGGGAACTACTTGCAATGCCACCCAGACTTTGGGGCTGCGGGCTTTCCTGGCCACTCTATCCTCCAAAGAACCTTTTTTTCACTTTACCCCTGAACAAGACCCCAATATGCTGAACGTCCTGGCCTGGCTCCCACAGCCAAGGTGGCAGCCAGAACAACTCTTGCTTTCTTTCAAGGTCTCTGGGAACTACTTGCATTGCCACCCAGACTTTGGGGCTGCGGGCTTTCCTGGCCACTCTATCCTCAAAAGCACTTATTTTTCACTTTACCCCTGAACCGGACCCCAATATGCCGAACGTCCTGGCCTGGCTCCCACAGCCAAGGTGGCAGCCAGAACAACTCTTGCTCTCTTTCATGGTCTCTGGGAACTACTTGCATTGCCACCCAGACTTTGGGGCTGCGGGCTTTCCTGGCCACTCTATCCTCAAAAGAACCTTTTTTTCCACTTTCCCCCAGCACCGGCCTCCAATATGCCGAACGTCCTGGCCTGGCTCCCACAGCCAAGGTGGCAGCCAGATCAACTCTTGCTTTCTTTCATGGTCTCTGGGAACTACTTGCATTGCCACCCAGACTTTGGGGCTGCACGCTTTCCTGGCCACTCTATCCTCCAAAGAACCTTTTTTCACTTTCCCCCAGCACCGGCCTCAAATATGCCGAACGTCCTGGCCTGGCTCCCACAGCCAAGGTGGCAGCCAGAACAACTCTTGCTTTCTTTCAAGGTCTCTGGGAACTACTTGCATTGCCACCCAGACTTTGGGGCTGCGGGCTTTCCTGGCCACTCTATCCTCAAAAGCACATATTTTTCACTTTACCCCTGAACCGGACCCCAATATGCTGAACGTCCTGGCCTGGCTCCCACAGCCAAGGTGGCAGCCAGAACAACTCTTGCTTTCTTTCATGGTCTCTGGGAACTACTTGCATTGCCACCCAGACTTTGGGGCTGCGGGCTTTCCTGGCCACTCTATCCTCCAAAGAACCTTTTTTTCACTTTCCCCCAGCACCGGCCTCCAATATGCCGAACGTCCTGGCCTGGCTCCCACAGCCAAGGTGGCAGCCAGAACAACTCTTGCTTTCTTTCATGGTCTCTAGGAACTACTTGCATTGCCACCCAGACTTTGGGGCTGCGGGCTTTCCTGGCCACTCTATCCTCAAAAGCACATATTTTTCACTTTACCCCTGAACCGGACCCCAATATGCTGAACGTCCTGGCCTGGCTCCCACAGCCAAGGTGGCAGCCAGAACAACTCTTGCTTTCTTTCATGGTCTCTGGGAACTACTTGCATTGCCACCCAGACTTTGGGGCTGCGGGCTTTCCTGGCCACTCTATCCTCCAAAGAACCTTTTTTTCACTTTCCCCCAGCACCGGCCTCCAATATGCCGAACGTCCTGGCCTGGCTCCCACAGCCAAGTTGGCAGCCAGAACAACTCTTGCTTTCTTTCATGGTCTCTGGGAACTACTTGCAATGCCACCCAGACTTTGGGGCTGCGGGCTTTCCTGGCCACTCTGTCCTCCAAAGAACCTTTTTTTCACTTTCCCCCAGCACCGGCCTCCAATATGCCGAACGTCCTGGCCTGGCTCCCACAGCCAAGGTGGCAGCCAGAACAACTCTTGCTTTCTTTCATGGTCTCTGGGAACTACTTGCATTGCCAGCCAGACTTTGGGGCTGCGGGCTTTCCTGGCCACTCTGTCCTCCAAAGAACCTTTTTTCACTTTCCCCCAGCACCGGCCTCCAATATGCCGAACGTCCTGGCCTGGCTCCCACAGCCAAGGTGGCAGCCAGAACAACTCTTGCTTTCTTTCATGGTCTCTGGGAACTACTTGCAATGCCACCCAGACTTCGGGGCTGCACGCTTTCCTGGCCACTCTGTCCTCCAAAGAACCTTTTTTTCACTTTCCCCCAGCACCGGCCTCCAATATGCCGAACGTCCTGGCCTGGTTCCCACAGCCAAGGTGGCAGCCATAACAACTCTTGCTTTCTTTCAAGGTCTCTGGGAACTACTTGCATTGCCACCCAGACTTTGGGGCTGCAGGCTTTCCTGGCCACTCTATCCTCCAAAGAACCTTTTTTTCACTTTACCTTTGAACCGGACCCCAATATGCTGAACGTCCTGGCCTGGCTCCCACAGCCAAGGTGGCAGCCAGAACAACTCTTGCTTTCTTTCATGGTCTCTGGGAACTACTTGCATTGCCACCCAGACTTTGGGGCTGCGGGCTTTCCTGGCCACTCTGTCCTCCAAAGAACCTTTTTTTCACTTTCCCCCAGCACCGGACCCCAATATGCTGAACGTCCTGGCCTGGCTCCCACAGCCAAGGTGGCAGCCAGAACAACTCTTGCTTTCTTTCAAGGTCTCTGGGAACTACTTGCATTGCCACCCAGACTTTGGGGCTGCGGGCTTTCCTGGCCACTCTATCCTCAAAAGCACCTTTTTTTCACTTTCCCCCAGCACCGGACCCCAATATGCCGAACGTCCTGGCCTGGCTCCCACAGCCAAGGTGGCAGCCAGAACAACTCTTGCTTTCTTTCATGGTCTCTGGGAACTATTTGCATTGCCACCCAGACTTTGGGGCTGCGGGCTTTCCTGGCCACTCTATCCTCAAAAGAACCTTTTTTTCACTTTCCCCCAGCACCGGCCTCCAATATGCCGAACGTCCTGGCCTGGCTCCCACAGCCAAGGTGGCAGCCAGATCAACTCTTGCTTTCTTTCATGGTCTCTGGGAACTACTTGCATTGCCACCCAGACTTTGGGGCTGCATGCTTTCCTGGCCACTTTATCCTCCAAAGAACCTTTTTTCACTTTCCCCCAGCACCGGCCTCCAATATGCCGAACGTCCTGGCCTGGCTCCCACAGCCAAGGTGGCAGCCAGAACAACTCTTGCTTTCTTTCATGGTCTCTGGGAACTACTTGCATTGCCACCCAGACTTTGGGGCTGCGGGCTTTCCTGGCCACTCTATCCTCCAAAGAACCTTTTTTCACTTTCCCCCAGCACCGGCCTCCAATATGCCGAACGTCCTGGCCTGGCTCCCACAGCCAAGGTGGCAGCCAGAACAACTCTTGCTTTCTTTCAAGGTCTCTGGGAACTACTTGCATTGCCACCCAGACTTTGGGGCTGCACGCTTTCCTGGCCACTCTGTCCTCAAAAAAACCTTTTTTTCACTTTCCCCCAGCACCGGCCTCCAATATGCCGAACGTCCTGGCCTGGCTCCCACAGCCAAGGTGGCAGCCAGAACAACTCTTGCTTTCTTTCATGGTCTCTGGGAACTACTTGCATTGCCACCCAGACTTTGGGGCTGCGGGCTTTCCTGGCCACTCTATCCTCCAAAGAACCTTTTTTTCACTTTCCCCCAGCACCGGCCTCCAATATGCCGAACGTCCTGGCCTGGCTCCCACAGCCAAGGTGGCAGCCAGAACAACTCTTGCTTTCTTTCAAGGTCTCTGGGAACTACTTGCATTGCCACCCAGACTTTGGGGCTGCACGCTTTCCTGGCCACTCTATCCTCCAAAGAACCTTTTTTTCACTTTCCCCCAGCACCGGACCCCAATATGCTGAACGTCCTGGCCTGGCTCCCACAGCCAAGGTGGCAGCCAGAACAACTCTTGCTTTCTTTCATGGTCTCTGGGAACTACTTGCATTGCCACCCAGACTTTGGGGCTGCGGGCTTTCCTGGCCACTCTATCCTCCAAAGAACCTTTTTTTCACTTTCCCCCAGCACCGGCCTCCAATATGCCGAACGTCCTGGCCTGGCTCCCACAGCCAAGGTGGCAGCCAGAACAACTCTTGCTTTCTTTCAAGGTCTCTGGGAACTACTTGCATTGCCACCCAGACTTTGGGGCTGCGGGCTTTCCTGGCCACTCTATCCTCCAAAGAACCTTTTTTTCACTTTTCCCCAGCACCGGACCCCAATATGCCGAACGTCCTGGCCTGGCTCCCACAGCCAAGGTGGCAGCCAGAACAACTCTTGCTTTCTTTCATGGTCTCTGGGAACTACTTGCATTGCCACCCAGACTTTGGGGCTGCGGGCTTTCCTGGCCACTCTATCCTCAAAAGAACCTTTTTTTCACTTTCCCCCAGCACCGGCCTCCAATATGCCGAACGTCCTGGCCTGGCTCCCACAGCCAAGGTGGCAGCCAGATCAACTCTTGCTTTCTTTCATGGTCTCTGGGAACTACTTGCATTGCCACCCAGACTTTGGGGCTGCATGCTTTCCTGGCCACTTTATCCTCCAAAGAACCTTTTTTCACTTTCCCCCAGCACCGGCCTCCAATATGCCGAACGTCCTGGCCTGGCTCCCACAGCCAAGGTGGCAGCCAGAACAACTCTTGCTTTCTTTCATGGTCTCTGGGAACTACTTGCATTGCCACCCAGACTTTGGGGCTGCACGCTTTCCTGGCCACTCTGTCCTCCAAAGAACCTTTTTTCACTTTCCCCCAGCACCGGCCTCCAATATGCCGAACGTCCTGGCCTGGCTCCCACAGCCAAGGTGGCAGCCAGAACAACTCTTGCTTTCTTTCAAGGTCTCTGGGAACTACTTGCATTGCCACCCAGACTTTGGGGCTGCACGCTTTCCTGGCCACTCTGTCCTCAAAAGAACCTTTTTTTCACTTTCCCCCAGCACCGGCCTCCAATATGCCGAACGTCCTGGCCTGGCTCCCACAGCCAAGGTGGCAGCCAGAACAACTCTTGCTTTCTTTCAAGGTCTCTGGGAACTACTTGCATTGCCACCCAGACTTTGGGGCTGCGGGCTTTCCTGGCCACTCTATCCTCAAAAGCACATATTTTTCACTTTACCCCTGAACCGGACCCCAATATGCTGAGCGTCCTGGCCTGGCTCCCACAGCCAAGGTGGCAGCCAGAACAACTCTTGCTTTCTTTCATGGTCTCTGGGAACTACTTGCATTGCCACCCAGACTTTGGGGCTGCGGGCTTTCCTGGCCACTCTATCCTCCAAAGAACCTTTTTTTCACTTTCCCCCAGCACCGGCCTCCAATATGCCGAACGTCCTGGCCTGGTTCCCACAGCCAAGGTGGCAGCCAGAACAACTCTTGCTTTCTTTCATGGTCTCTGGGAACTACTTGCAATGCCACCCAGACTTTGGGGCTGCGGGCTTTCCTGGCCACTCTGTCCTCCAAAGAACCTTTTTTTCACTTTCCCCCAGCACCGGCCTCCAGTATGCCGAACGTCCTGGCCTGGCTCCCACAGCCAAGGTGGCAGCCAGAACAACTCTTGCTTTCTTTCATGGTCTCTGGGAACTACTTGCATTGCCACCCAGACTTTGGGGCTGCGGGCTTTCCTGGCCACTCTGTCCTCCAAAGAACCTTTTTTTCACTTTCCCCCAGCACCGGCCTCCAATATGCCGAACGTCCTGGCCTGGCTCCCACAGCCAAGGTGGCAGCCAGATCAACTCTTGCTTTCTTTCATGGTCTCTGGGAACTACTTGCAATGCCACCCAGACTTTGGGGCTGCGGGCTTTCCTGGCCACTCTGTCCTCCAAAGAACCTTTTTTTCACTTTCCCCCAGCACCGGCCTCCAGTATGCCGAACGTCCTGGCCTGGCTCCCACAGCCAAGGTGGCAGCCAGAACAACTCTTGCTTTCTTTCAAGGTCTCTGGGAACTACTTGCATTGCCACCCAGACTTTGGGGCTGCGGGCTTTCCTGGCCACTCTATCCTCAAAAGCACTTATTTTTCACTTTACCCCTGAACCGGACCCCAATATGCCGAACGTCCTGGCCTGGCTCCCACAGCCAAGGTGGCAGCCAGATCAACTCTTGCTTTCTTTCATGGTCTCTGGGAACTACTTGCATTGCCACCCAGACTTTGGGGCTGCACGCTTTCCTGGCCACTCTATCCTCCAAAGAACCTTTTTTCACTTTCCCCCAGCACCGGCCTCAAATATGCCGAACGTCCTGGCCTGGCTCCCACAGCCAAGGTGGCAGCCAGAACAACTCTTGCTTTCTTTCAAGGTCTCTGGGAACTACTTGCATTGCCACCCAGACTTTGGGGCTGCGGGCTTTCCTGGCCACTCTATCCTCAAAAGCACATATTTTTCACTTTACCCCTGAACCGGACCCCAATATGCTGAACGTCCTGGCCTGGCTCCCACAGCCAAGGTGGCAGCCAGAACAACTCTTGCTTTCTTTCATGGTCTCTGGGAACTACTTGCATTGCCACCCAGACTTTGGGGCTGCGGGCTTTCCTGGCCACTCTATCCTCCAAAGAACCTTTTTTTCACTTTCCCCCAGCACCGGCCTCCAATATGCCGAACGTCCTGGCCTGGCTCCCACAGCCAAGTTGGCAGCCAGAACAACTCTTGCTTTCTTTCATGGTCTCTAGGAACTACTTGCAATGCCACCCAGACTTTGGGGCTGCGGGCTTTCCTGGCCACTCTGTCCTCCAAAGAACCTTTTTTTCACTTTCCCCCAGCACCGGCCTCCAATATGCCGAACGTCCTGGCCTGGCTCCCACAGCCAAGGTGGCAGCCAGAACAACTCTTGCTTTCTTTCATGGTCTCTGGGAACTACTTGCATTGCCAGCCAGACTTTGGGGCTGCGGGCTTTCCTGGCCACTCTGTCCTCCAAAGAACCTTTTTTCACTTTCCCCCAGCACCGGCCTCCAATATGCCGAACGTCCTGGCCTGGCTCCCACAGCCAAGGTGGCAGCCAGAACAACTCTTGCTTTCTTTCATGGTCTCTGGGAACTACTTGCAATGCCATCCAGACTTTGGGGCTGCGGGCTTTCCTGGCCACTCTATCCTCCAAAGAACCTTTTTTTCACTTTCCCCCAGCACCGGCCTCCAATATGCCGAACGTCCTGGCCTGGCTCCCACAGCCAAGGTGGCAGCCAGAACAACTCTTGCTTTCTTTCAAGGTCTCTGGGAACTACTTGCATTGCCACCCAGACTTTGGGGCTGCGGGCTTTTCTGTCCACTCTGTCCTCCAAAGAACCTTTTTTTCACTTTCCCCCAGCACCGGCCTCAAATATGCCGAACGTCCTGGCCTGGCTCCCACAGCCAAGGTGGCAGCCAGAACAACTCTTGCTTTCTTTCATGGTCTCTGGGAACTACTTGCATTGCCACCCAGACTTTGGGGCTGCACGCTTTCCTGGCCACTCTATCCTCAAAAGCACATATTTTTCACTTTACCCCTGAACCGGACCCCAATATGCTGAACGTCCTGGCCTGGCTCCCACAGCCAAGGTGGCAGCCAGAACAACTCTTGCTTTCTTTCAAGGTCTCTGGGAACTACTTGCATTGCCACCCAGACTTTGGGGCTGCGGGCTTTCCTGGCCACTCTATCCTCAAAAGAACCTTTTTTTCACTTTCCCCCAGCACCGGCCTCCAATATGCCGAACGTCCTGGCCTGGCTCCCACAGCCAAGGTGGCAGCCAGAACAACTCTTGCTTTCTTTCAAGGTCTCTGGGAACTACTTGCATTGCCACCCAGACTTTGGGGCTGCGGGCTTTCCTGGCCACTCTATCCTCCAAAGAACCTTTTTTTCACTTTCCCCCAGCACCGGCCTCAAATATGCCGAACGTCGTGGCCTGGCTCCCACAGCCAAGGTGGCAGCCAGAACAACTCTTGCTTTCTTTCAAGGTCTCTGGGAACTACTTGCATTGCCACCCAGACTTTGGGGCTGCGGGCTTTCCTGGCCACTCTATCCTCAAAAGCACCTTTTTTTCACTTTCCCCCAGCACCGGCCTCCAATATGCCGAACGTCCTGGCCTGGCTCCCACAGCCAAGGTGGCAGCCAGATCAACTCTTGCTTTCTTTCATGGTCTCTGGGAACTACTTGCATTGCCACCCAGACTTTGGGGCTGCACGCTTTCCTGGCCACTCTATCCTCCAAAGAACCTTTTTTTCACTTTCCCCCAGCACCGGCCTCAAATATGCCGAACGTCCTGGCCTGGCTCCCACAGCCAAGGTGGCAGCCAGAACAACTCTTGCTTTCTTTCAAGGTCTCTGGGAACTACTTGCAATGCCACCCAGACTTTGGGGCTGCGGGCTTTCCTGGCCACTCTATCCTCAAAAGCACTTATTTTTCACTTTACCCCTGAACCGGACCCCAATATGCTGAACGTCCTGGCCTGGCTCCCACAGCCAAGGTGGCAGCCAGAACAACTCTTGCTTTCTTTCATGGTCTCTGGGAACTACTTGCATTGCCACCCAGACTTTGGGGCTGCGGGCTTTCCTGGCCACTCTGTCCTCCAAAGAACCTTTTTTTCACTTTCCCCCAGCACCGGCCTCCAATATGCCGAACGTCCTGGCCTGGCTCCCACAGCCAAGGTGGCAGCCAGAACAACTCTTGCTTTCTTTCAAGGTCTCTGGGAACTACTTGCATTGCCACCCAGACTTTGGGGCTGCGGGCTTTCCTGGCCACTCTATCCTCAAAAGCACATATTTTTCACTTTCCCCCAGCACCGGACCCCAATATGCCGAACGTCCTGGCCTGGCTCCCACAGCCAAGGTGGCAGCCAGAACAACTCTTGCTTTCTTTCATGGTCTCTGGGAACTATTTGCATTGCCACCCAGACTTTGGGGCTGCGGGCTTTCCTGGCCACTCTATCCTCAAAAGAACCTTTTTTTCACTTTCCCCCAGCACCGGCCTCCAATATGCCGAACGTCCTGGCCTGGCTCCCACAGCCAAGGTGGCAGCCAGATCAACTCTTGCTTTCTTTCATGGTCTCTGGGAACTACTTGCATTGCCACCCAGACTTTGGGGCTGCGGGCTTTCCTGGCCACTCTATCCTCCAAAGAACCTTTTTTCACTTTCCCCCAGCACCGGCCTCAAATATGCCGAACGTCCTGGCCTGGCTCCCACAGCCAAGGTGGCAGCCAGAACAACTCTTGCTTTCTTTCAAGGTCTCTGGGAACTACTTGCATTGCCACCCAGACTTTGGGGCTGCGGGCTTTCCTGGCCACTCTATCCTCCAAAGAACCTTTTTTTCACTTTCCCCCAGCACCGGCCTCCAATATGCCGAACGTCCTGGCCTGGCTCCCACAGCCAAGGTGGCAGCCAGAACAACTCTTGCTTTCTTTCAAGGTCTCTGGGAACTACTTGCATTGCCACCCAGACTTTGGGGCTGCACGCTTTCCTGGCCACTCTATCCTCAAAAGAACCTTTTTTTCACTTTCCCCCAGCACCGGACCCCAATATGCCGAACGTCCTGGCCTGGCTCCCACAGCCAAGGTGGCAGCCAGAACAACTCTTGCTTTCTTTCAAGGTCTCTGGGAACTACTTGCATTGCCACCCAGACTTTGGGGCTGCGGGCTTTCCTGGCCACTCTATCCTCCAAAGCACCTTTTTTTCACTTTCCCCCAGCACCGGCCTCAAATATGCCGAACGTCGTGGCCTGGCTCCCACAGCCAAGGTGGCAGCCAGAACAACTCTTGCTTTCTTTCAAGGTCTCTGGGAACTACTTGCATTGCCACCCAGACTTTGGGGCTGCGGGCTTTCCTGGCCACTCTATCCTCCAAAGCACCTTTTTTTCACTTTCCCCCAGCACCGGCCTCCAATATGCCGAACGTCCTGGCCTGGCTCCCACAGCCAAGGTGGCAGCCAGAACAACTCTTGCTTTCTTTCATGGTCTCTGGGAACTACTTGCATTGCCACCCAGACTTTGGGGCTGCACGCTTTCCTGGCCACTCTATCCTCAAAAGCACATATTTTTCACTTTACCCCTGAACCGGACCCCAATATGCTGAGCGTCCTGGCCTGGCTCCCACAGCCAAGGTGGCAGCCAGAACAACTCTTGCTTTCTTTCATGGTCTCTGGGAACTACTTGCATTGCCACCCAGACTTTGGGGCTGCACGCTTTCCTGGCCACTCTATCCTCAAAAGCACATATTTTTCACTTTACCCCTGAACCGGACCCCAATATGCTGAACGTTTTGGCCTGGCTCCCACAGCCAAGGTGGCAGCCAGAACAACTCTTGCTTTCTTTCAAGGTCTCTGGGAACTACTAGCATTGCCACCCAGACTTTGGGGCTGCGGGCTTTCCTGGCCACTCTATCCTCAAAAGAACCTTTTTTTCACTTTCCCCCAGCACCGGCCTCCAATATGCCGAACGTCCTGGCCTGGCTCCCACAGCCAAGGTGGCAGCCAGAACAACTCTTGCTTTCTTTCAAGGTCTCTGGGAACTACTTGCATTGCCACCCAGACTTTGGGGCTGCGGGCTTTCCTGGCCACTCTATCCTCAAAAGAACCTTTTTTTCACTTTCCCCCAGCACCGGCCTCAAATATGCCGAACGTCGTGGCCTGGCTCCCACAGCCAAGGTGGCAGCCAGAACAACTCTTGCTTTCTTTCAAGGTCTCTGGGAACTACTTGCATTGCCACCCAGACTTTGGGGCTGCGGGCTTTCCTGGCCACTCTGTCCTCCAAAGCACCTTTTTTTCACTTTCCCCCAGCACCGGCCTCCAATATGCCGAACGTCCTGGCCTGGCTCCCACAGCCAAGGTGGCAGCCAGAACAACTCTTGCTTTCTTTCAAGGTCTCTGGGAACTACTTGCATTGCCACCCAGACTTTGGGGCTGCGGGCTTTCCTGGCCACTCTATCCTCAAAAGAACCTTTTTTTCACTTTTCCCCAGCACCGGACCCCAATATGCCGAACGTCCTGGCCTGGCTCCCACAGCCAAGGTGGCAGCCAGAACAACTCTTGCTTTCTTTCATGGTCTCTGGGAACTACTTGCATTGCCACCCAGACTTTGGGGCTGCGGGCTTTCCTGGCCACTCTATCCTCAAAAGAACCTTTTTTTCACTTTCCCCCAGCACCGGCCTCCAATATGCCGAACGTCCTGGCCTGGCTCCCACACCCAACGTGGCAGCCAGATCAACTCTTGCTTTCTTTCATGGTCTCTGGGAACTACTTGCATTGCCACCCAGACTTTGGGGCTGCATGCTTTCCTGGCCACTTTATCCTCCAAAGAACCTTTTTTCACTTTCCCCCAGCACCGGCCTCCAATATGCCGAACGTCCTGGCCTGGCTCCCACAGCCAAGGTGGCAGCCAGAACAACTCTTGCTTTCTTTCATGGTCTCTGGGAACTACTTGCATTGCCACCCAGACTTTGGGGCTGCGGGCTTTCCTGGCCACTCTATCCTCCAAAGAACCTTTTTTCACTTTCCCCCAGCACCGGCCTCCAATATGCCGAACGTCCTGGCCTGGCTCCCACAGCCAAGGTGGCAGCCAGAACAACTCTTGCTTTCTTTCAAGGTCTCTGGGAACTACTTGCATTGCCACCCAGACTTTGGGGCTGCGGGCTTTCCTGGCCACTCTATCCTCAAAAGCACATATTTTTCACTTTACCCCTGAACCGGACCCCAATATGCTGAACGTCCTGGCCTGGCTCCCACAGCCAAGGTGGCAGCCAGAACAACTCTTGCTTTCTTTCATGGTCTCTGGGAACTACTTGCATTGCCACCCAGACTTTGGGGCTGCGGGCTTTCCTGGCCACTCTATCCTCCAAAGAACCTTTTTTTCACTTTCCCCCAGCACCGGACCCCAATATGCCGAACGTCCTGGCCTGGCTCCCACAGCCAAGGTGGCAGCCAGAACAACTCTTGCTTTCTTTCAAGGTCTCTGGGAACTACTTGCATTGCCACCCAGACTTTGGGGCTGCACGCTTTCCTGGCCACTCTATCCTCAAAAGCACATATTTTTCACTTTACCCCTGAACCGGACCCCAATATGCTGAGCGTCCTGGCCTGGCTCCCACAGCCAAGGTGGCAGCCAGAACAACTCTTGCTTTCTTTCATGGTCTCTGGGAACTACTTGCATTGCCACCCAGACTTTGGGGCTGCACGCTTTCCTGGCCACTCTATCCTCCAAAGAACCTTTTTTTCACTTTCCCCCAGCACCGGCCTCCAATATGCCGAACGTCCTGGCCTGGCTCCCACAGCCAAGGTGGCAGCCAGAACAACTCTTGCTTTCTTTCATGGTCTCTGGGAACTACTTGCATTGCCACCCAGACTTTGGGGCTGCGGGCTTTCCTGGCCACTCTATCCTCAAAAGCACATATTTTTCACTTTACCCCTGAACCGGACCCCAATATGCTGAGCGTCCTGGCCTGGCTCCCACAGCCAAGGTGGCAGCCAGAACAACTCTTGCTTTCTTTCATGGTCTCTGGGAACTACTTGCATTGCCACCCAGACTTTGGGGCTGCACGCTTTCCTGGCCACTCTATCCTCCAAAGAACCTTTTTTTCACTTTCCCCCAGCACCGGCCTCCAATATGCCGAACGTCCTGGCCTGGCTCCCACAGCCAAGGTGGCAGCCAGAACAACTCTTGCTTTCTTTCATGGTCTCTGGGAACTACTTGCAATGCCACCCAGACTTTGGGGCTGCGGGCTTTCCTGGCCACTCTGTCCTCCAAAGAACCTTTTTTTCACTTTCCCCCAGCACCGGCCTCCAGTATGCCGAACGTCCTGGCCTGGCTCCCACAGCCAAGGTGGCAGCCAGAACAACTCTTGCTTTCTTTCATGGTCTCTGGGAACTACTTGCATTGCCACCCAGACTTTGGGGCTGCGGGCTTTCCTGGCCACTCTGTCCTCCAAAGAACCTTTTTTTCACTTTCCCCCAGCACCGGCCTCCAATATGCCGAACGTCCTGGCCTGGCTCCCACACCCAAGGTGGCAGCCAGATCAACTCTTGCTTTCTTTCATGGTCTCTGGGAACTACTTGCATTGCCACCCAGACTTTGGGGCTGCGGGCTTTCCTGGCCACTCTATCCTCCAAAGAACCTTTTTTTCACTTTACCCCTGAACAAGACCCCAATATGCTGAACGTCCTGGCCTGGCTCCCACAGCCAAGGTGGCAGCCAGAACAACTCTTGCTTTCTTTCAAGGTCTCTGGGAACTACTTGCATTGCCACCCAGACTTTGGGGCTGCGGGCTTTCCTGGCCACTCTGTCCTCAAAAGAACCTTTTTTTCACTTTCCCCCAGCACCGGACCCCAATATGCCGAACGTCCTGGCCTGGCTCCCACAGCCAAGGTGGCAGCCAGAACAACTCTTGCTTTCTTTCATGGTCTCTGGGAACTACTTGCATTGCCACCCAGACTTTGGGGCTGCGGGCTTTCCTGGCCACTCTATCCTCCAAAGAACCATTTTTTCCACTTTCCCCCAGCACCGGCCTCCAATATGCCGAACGTCCTGGCCTGGCTCCCACAGCCAAGGTGGCAGCCAGATCAACTCTTGCTTTCTTTCATGGTCTCTGGGAACTACTTGCATTGCCACCCAGACTTTGGGGCTGCACGCTTTCCTGGCCACTCTATCCTCCAAAGAGCCTTTTTTCACTTTCCCCCAGCACCGGCCTCAAATATGCCGAACGTCCTGGCCTGGCTCCCACAGCCAAGGTGGCAGCCAGAACAACTCTTGCTTTCTTTCAAGGTCTCTGGGAACTACTTGCATTGCCACCCAGACTTTGGGGCTGCGGGCTTTTCTGTCCACTCTATCCTCCAAAGAACCTTTTTTTCACTTTCCCCCAGCACCGGCCTCCAATATGCCGAACGTCCTGGCCTGGCTCCCACAGCCAAGTTGGCAGCCAGAACAACTCTTGCTTTCTTTCATGGTCTCTGGGAACTACTTGCATTGCCAGCCAGACTTTGGGGCTGCGGGCTTTCCTGGCCACTCTATCCTCCAAAGAACCTTTTTTTCACTTTCCCCCAGCACCGGCCTCCAATATGCCGAACGTCCTGGCCTGGCTCCCACAGCCAAGGTGGCAGCCAGAACAACTCTTGCTTTCTTTCAAGGTCTCTGGGAACTACTTGCATTGCCACCCAGACTTTGGGGCTGCACGCTTTTCTGTCCACTCTATCCTCCAAAGCACCTTTTTTTCACTTTCCCCCAGCACCGGCCTCAAATATGCCGAACGTCCTGGCCTGGCTCCCACAGCCAAGGTGGCAGCCAGAACAACTCTTGCTTTCTTTCATGGTCTCTGGGAACTACTTGCATTGCCACCCAGACTTTGGGGCTGCGGGCTTTCCTGGCCACTCTATCCTCAAAAGCACATATTTTTCACTTTACCCCTGAACCGGACCCCAATATGCCGAACGTCCTGGCCTGGCTCCCACAGCCAAGGTGGCAGCCAGAACAACTCTTGCTTTCTTTCAAGGTCTCTGGGAACTACTTGCATTGCCACCCAGACTTTGGGGCTGCATGCTTTTCTGGCCACTTTATCCTCCAAAGAACCTTTTTTCACTTTCCCCCAGCACCGGCCTCCAATATGCCGAACGTCCTGGCCTGGCTCCCACAGCCAAGGTGGCAGCCAGAACAACTCTTGCTTTCTTTCATGGTCTCTGGGAACTACTTGCATTGCCACCCAGACTTTGGGGCTGCGGGCTTTCCTGGCCACTCTATCCTCCAAAGAACCTTTTTTCACTTTCCCCCAGCACCGGCCTCCAATATGCCGAACGTCCTGGCCTGGCTCCCACAGCCAAGGTGGCAGCCAGAACAACTCTTGCTTTCTTTCAAGGTCTCTGGGAACTACTTGCATTGCCACCCAGACTTTGGGGCTGCGGGCTTTCCTGGCCACTCTATCCTCAAAAGCACATATTTTTCACTTTACCCCTGAACCGGACCCCAATATGCTGAACGTCCTGGCCTGGCTCCCACAGCCAAGGTGGCAGCCAGAACAACTCTTGCTTTCTTTCATGGTCTCTGGGAACTACTTGCATTGCCACCCAGACTTTGGGGCTGCGGGCTTTCCTGGCCACTCTATCCTCCAAAGAACCTTTTTTTCACTTTCCCCCAGCACCGGACCCCAATATGCCGAACGTCCTGGCCTGGCTCCCACAGCCAAGGTGGCAGCCAGAACAACTCTTGCTTTCTTTCAAGGTCTCTGGGAACTACTTGCATTGCCACCCAGACTTTGGGGCTGCACGCTTTCCTGGCCACTCTATCCTCAAAAGCACATATTTTTCACTTTACCCCTGAACCGGACCCCAATATGCTGAGCGTCCTGGCCTGGCTCCCACAGCCAAGGTGGCAGCCAGAACAACTCTTGCTTTCTTTCATGGTCTCTGGGAACTACTTGCATTGCCACCCAGACTTTGGGGCTGCACGCTTTCCTGGCCACTCTATCCTCCAAAGAACCTTTTTTTCACTTTCCCCCAGCACCGGCCTCCAATATGCCGAACGTCCTGGCCTGGCTCCCACAGCCAAGGTGGCAGCCAGAACAACTCTTGCTTTCTTTCATGGTCTCTGGGAACTACTTGCATTGCCACCCAGACTTTGGGGCTGCGGGCTTTCCTGGCCACTCTATCCTCAAAAGCACATATTTTTCACTTTACCCCTGAACCGGACCCCAATATGCTGAGCGTCCTGGCCTGGCTCCCACAGCCAAGGTGGCAGCCAGATCAACTCTTGCTTTCTTTCATGGTCTCTGGGAACTACTTGCATTGCCAGCCAGACTTTGGGGCTGCGGGCTTTCCTGGCCACTCTATCCTCCAAAGAACCTTTTTTTCACTTTACCCCTGAACAAGACCCCAATATGCTGAACGTCCTGGCCTGGCTCCCACAGCCAAGGTGGCAGCCAGAACAACTCTTGCTTTCTTTCAAGGTCTCTGGGAACTACTTGCATTGCCACCCAGACTTTGGGGCTGCGGGCTTTCCTGGCCACTCTGTCCTCAAAAGAACCTTTTTTTCACTTTCCCCCAGCACCGGACCCCAATATGCCGAACGTCCTGGCCTGGCTCCCACAGCCAAGGTGGCAGCCAGAACAACTCTTGCTTTCTTTCATGGTCTCTGGGAACTACTTGCATTGCCACCCAGACTTTGGGGCTGCGGGCTTTCCTGGCCACTCTATCCTCCAAAGAACCATTTTTTCCACTTTCCCCCAGCACCGGCCTCCAATATGCCGAACGTCCTGGCCTGGCTCCCACAGCCAAGGTGGCAGCCAGATCAACTCTTGCTTTCTTTCATGGTCTCTGGGAACTACTTGCATTGCCACCCAGACTTTGGGGCTGCACGCTTTCCTGGCCACTCTATCCTCCAAAGAACCTTTTTTCACTTTCCCCCAGCATCGGCCTCAAATATGCCGAACGTCCTGGCCTGGCTCCCACAGCCAAGGTGGCAGCCAGAACAACTCTTGCTTTCTTTCAAGGTCTCTGGGAACTACTTGCATTGCCACCCAGACTTTGGGGCTGCGGGCTTTTCTGTCCACTCTATCCTCCAAAGAACCTTTTTTTCACTTTCCCCCAGCACCGGCCTCCAATATGCCGAACGTCCTGGCCTGGCTCCCACAGCCAAGTTGGCAGCCAGAACAACTCTTGCTTTCTTTCATGGTCTCTGGGAACTACTTGCATTGCCACCCAGACTTTGGGGCTGCGGGCTTTCCTGGCCACTCTGTCCTCCAAAGAACCTTTTTTCACTTTCCCCCAGCACCGGCCTCCAATATGCCGAACGTCCTGGCCTGGCTCCCACAGCCAAGGTGGCAGCCAGAACAACTCTTGCTTTCTTTCATGGTCTCTGGGAACTACTTGCATTGCCACCCAGACTTTGGGGCTGCGGGCTTTCCTGGCCACTCTATCCTCCAAAGAACCTTTTTTTCACTTTCCCCCAGCACCGGCCTCCAATATGCCGAACGTCCTGGCCTGGCTCCCACAGCCAAGGTGGCAGCCAGAACAACTCTTGCTTTCTTTCAAGGTCTCTGGGAACTACTTGCATTGCCACCCAGACTTTGGGGCTGCACGCTTTTCTGTCCACTCTATCCTCCAAAGCACCTTTTTTTCACTTTCCCCCAGCACCGGCCTCAAATATGCCGAACGTCCTGGCCTGGCTCCCACAGCCAAGGTGGCAGCCAGAACAACTCTTGCTTTCTTTCATGGTCTCTGGGAACTACTTGCATTGCCACCCAGACTTTGGGGCTGCGGGCTTTCCTGGCCACTCTATCCTCAAAAGCACATATTTTTCACTTTACCCCTGAACCGGACCCCAATATGCTGAACGTCCTGGCCTGGCTCCCACAGCCAAGGTGGCAGCCAGAACAACTCTTGCTTTCTTTCAAGGTCTCTGGGAACTACTTGCATTGCCACCCAGACTTTGGGGCTGCGGGCTTTCCTGGCCACTCTATCCTCCAAAGAACCTTTTTTTCACTTTCCCCCAGCACCGGCCTCAAATATGCCGAACGTCGTGGCCTGGCTCCCACAGCCAAGGTGGCAGCCAGAACAACTCTTGCTTTCTTTCAAGGTCTCTGGGAACTACTTGCATTGCCACCCAGACTTTGGGGCTGCGGGCTTTCCTGGCCACTCTATCCTCCAAAGCACCTTTTTTTCACTTTCCCCCAGCACCGGCCTCCAATATGCCGAACGTCCTGGCCTGGCTCCCACAGCCAAGGTGGCAGCCAGAACAACTCTTGCTTTCTTTCAAGGTCTCTGGGAACTACTTGCATTGCCACCCAGACTTTGGGGCTGCACGCTTTCCTGGCCACTCTATCCTCCAAAGAACCTTTTTTTCACTTTCCCCCAGCACCGGACCCCAATATGCCGAACGTCCTGGCCTGGCTCCCACAGCCAAGGTGGCAGCCAGAACAACTCTTGCTTTCTTTCAAGGTCTCTGGGAACTACTTGCAATGCCACCCAGACTTTGGGGCTGCGGGCTTTCCTGGCCACTCTATCCTCAAAAGCACATATTTTTCACTTTACCCCTGAACTGGACCCCAATATGCCGAACGTCCTGGCCTGGCTCCCACAGCCAAGGTGGCAGCCAGATCAACTCTTGCTTTCTTTCATGGTCTCTGGGAACTACTTGCATTGCCACCCAGACTTTGGGGCTGCACGCTTTCCTGGCCACTCTATCCTCCAAAGAACCTTTTTTTCACTTTCCCCCAGCACCGGCCTCAAATATGCCGAACGTCCTGGCCTGGCTCCCACAGCCAAGGTGGCAGCCAGAACAACTCTTGCTTTCTTTCAAGGTCTCTGGGAACTACTTGCATTGCCACCCAGACTTTGGGGCTGCGGGCTTTCCTGGCCACTCTATCCTCAAAAGCACTTATTTTTCACTTTACCCCTGAACCGGACCCCAATATGCTGAACGTCCTGGCCTGGCTCCCACAGCCAAGGTGGCAGCCAGAACAACTCTTGCTTTCTTTCATGGTCTCTGGGAACTACTTGCATTGCCACCCAGACTTTGGGGCTGCGGGCTTTCCTGGCCACTCTGTCCTCCAAAGAACCTTTTTTTCACTTTCCCCCAGCACCGGCCTCCAATATGCCGAACGTCCTGGCCTGGCTCCCACAGCCAAGGTGGCAGCCAGAACAACTCTTGCTTTCTTTCAAGGTCTCTGGGAACTACTTGCATTGCCACCCAGACTTTGGGGCTGCACGCTTTCCTGGCCACTCTATCCTCAAAAGCACCTTTTTTTCACTTTCCCCCAGCACCGGACCCCAATATGCCGAACGTCCTGGCCTGGCTCCCACAGCCAAGGTGGCAGCCAGAACAACTCTTGCTTTCTTTCATGGTCTCTGGGAACTATTTGCATTGCCACCCAGACTTTGGGGCTGTGGGCTTTCCTGGCCACTCTATCCTCAAAAGAACCTTTTTTTCACTTTCCCCCAGCACCGGCCTCCAATATGCCGAACGTCGTGGCCTGGCTCCCACAGCCAAGGTGGCAGCCAGATCAACTCTTGCTTTCTTTCATGGTCTCTGGGAACTACTTGCATTGCCACCCAGACTTTGGGGCTGCACGCTTTCCTGGCCACTCTATCCTCCAAAGAACCTTTTTTCACTTTCCCCCAGCACCGGCCTCCAATATGCCGAACGTCCTGGCCTGGCTCCCACAGCCAAGGTGGCAGCCAGAACAACTCTTGCTTTCTTTCAAGGTCTCTGGGAACTACTTGCATTGCCACCCAGACTTTGGGGCTGCACGCTTTCCTGGCCACTCTATCCTTAAAAGCACATATTTTTCACTTTACCCCTGAACCGGACCCCAATATGCTGAACGTCCTGGCCTGGCTCCCACAGCCAAGGTGGCAGCCAGAACAACTCTTGCTTTCTTTCAAGGTCTCTGGGAACTACTTGCATTGCCACCCAGACTTTGGGGCTGCGGGCTTTCCTGGCCACTCTATCCTCAAAAGAACCTTTTTTTCACTTTCCCCCAGCACCGGCCTCCAATATGCCGAACGTCCTGGCCTGGCTCCCACAGCCAAGGTGGCAGCCAGAACAACTCTTGCTTTCTTTCAAGGTCTCTGGGAACTACTTGCATTGCCACCCAGACTTTGGGGCTGCGGGCTTTCCTGGCCACTCTATCCTCCAAAGAACCTTTTTTTCACTTTCCCCCAGCACCGGCCTCCAATATGCCGAACGTCCTGGCCTGGCTCCCACAGCCAAGGTGGCAGCCAGAACAACTCTTGCTTTCTTTCAAGGTCTCTGGGAACTACTTGCATTGCCACCCAGACTTTGGGGCTGCACGCTTTCCTGGCCACTCTATCCTCAAAAGAACCTTTTTTTCACTTTCCCCCAGCACCGGCCTCCAATATGCCGAACGTCCTGGCCTGGCTCCCACAGCCAAGGTGGCAGCCAGAACAACTCTTGCTTTCTTTCAAGGTCTCTGGGAACTACTTGCAATGCCACCCAGACTTTGGGGCTGCGGGCTTTCCTGGCCACTCTATCCTCAAAAGCACATATTTTTCACTTTACCCCTGAACCGGACCCCAATATGCTGAACGTTTTGGCCTGGCTCCCACAGCCAAGGTGGCAGCCAGAACAACTCTTGCTTTCTTTCAAGGTCTCTGGGAACTACTAGCATTGCCACCCAGACTTTGGGGCTGCGGGCTTTCCTGGCCACTCTATCCTCAAAAGAACCTTTTTTTCACTTTCCCCCAGCACCGGCCTCCAATATGCCGAACGTCCTGGCCTGGCTCCCACAGCCAAGGTGGCAGCCAGAACAACTCTTGCTTTCTTTCAAGGTCTCTGGGAACTACTTGCATTGCCACCCAGACTTTGGGGCTGCGGGCTTTCCTGGCCACTCTATCCTCAAAAGCACCTTTTTTTCACTTTCCCCCAGCACCGGCCTCAAATATGCCGAACGTCCTGGCCTGGCTCCCACAGCCAAGGTGGCAGCCAGAACAACTCTTGCTTTCTTTCAAGGTCTCTGGGAACTACTTGCATTGCCACCCAGACTTTGGGGCTGCACGCTTTCCTGGCCACTCTATCCTCCAAAGCACCTTTTTTTCACTTTCCCCCAGCACCGGCCTCCAATATGCCGAACGTCCTGGCCTGGCTCCCACAGCCAAGGTGGCAGCCAGAACAACTCTTGCTTTCTTTCAAGGTCTCTGGGAACTACTTGCATTGCCACCCAGACTTTGGGGCTGCGGGCTTTCCTGGCCACTCTATCCTCCAAAGAACCTTTTTTTCACTTTCCCCCAGCACCGGCCTCCAATATGCCGAACGTCCTGGCCTGGCTCCCACAGCCAAGGTGGCAGCCAGAACAACTCTTGCTTTCTTTCAAGGTCTCTGGGAACTACTTGCAATGCCACCCAGACTTTGGGGCTGCGGGCTTTCCTGGCCACTCTATCCTCAAAAGCACATATTTTTCACTTTACCCCTGAACCGGACCCCAATATGCCGAACGTCCTGGCCTGGCTCCCACAGCCAAGGTGGCAGCCAGAACAACTCTTGCTTTCTTTCATGGTCTCTGGGAACTACTAGCATTGCCACCCAGACTTTGGGGCTGCGGGCTTTCCTGGCCACTCTATCCTCAAAAGAACCTTTTTTTCACTTTCCCCCAGCACCGGCCTCCAATATGCCGAACGTCCTGGCCTGGCTCCCACAGCCAAGGTGGCAGCCAGATCAACTCTTGCTTTCTTTCATGGTCTCTGGGAACTACTTGCATTGCCACCCAGACTTTGGGGCTGCGGGCTTTCCTGGCCACTCTATCCTCCAAAGAACCTTTTTTTCACTTTCCCCCAGCACCGGCCTCAAATATGCCGAACGTCCTGGCCTGGCTCCCACAGCCAAGGTGGCAGCCAGAACAACTCTTGCTTTCTTTCAAGGTCTCTGGGAACTACTTGCAATGCCACCCAGACTTTGGGGCTGCGGGCTTTCCTGGCCACTCTATCCTCAAAAGCACTTATTTTTCACTTTACCCCTGAACCGGACCCCAATATGCTGAACGTCCTGGCCTGGCTCCCACAGCCAAGGTGGCAGCCAGAACAACTCTTGCTTTCTTTCAAGGTCTCTGGGAACTACTTGCATTGCCACCCAGACTTTGGGGCTGCGGGCTTTCCTGGCCACTCTATCCTCAAAAGAACCTTTTTTTCACTTTCCCCCAGCACCGGCCTCCAATATGCCGAACGTCCTGGCCTGGCTCCCACAGCCAAGGTGGCAGCCAGAACAACTCTTGCTTTCTTTCAAGGTCTCTGGGAACTACTTGCATTGCCACCCAGACTTTGGGGCTGCGGGCTTTCCTGGCCACTCTATCCTCAAAAGCACCTTTTTTTCACTTTCCCCCAGCACCGGCCTCCAATATGCCGAACGTCCTGGCCTGGCTCCCACAGCCAAGGTGGCAGCCAGAACAACTCTTGCTTTCTTTCAAGGTCTCTGGGAACTACTTGCATTGCCACCCAGACTTTGGGGCTGCGGGCTTTCCTGGCCACTCTGTCCTCCAAAGCACCTTTTTTTCACTTTCCCCCAGCACCGGCCTCAAATATGCCGAACGTCCTGGCCTGGCTCCCACAGCCAAGGTGGCAGCCAGAACAACTCTTGCTTTCTTTCATGGTCTCTGGGAACTACTTGCATTGCCACCCAGACTTTGGGGCTGCGGGCTTTCCTGGCCACACTGTCCTCCAAAGAACCTTTTTTTCACTTTCCCCCAGCACCGGACCCCAATATGCCGAACGTCCTGGCCTGGCTCCCACAGCCAAGGTGGCAGCCAGAACAACTCTTGCTTTCTTTCAAGGTCTCTGGGAACTACTTGCATTGCCACCCAGACTTTGGGGCTGCGGGCTTTCCTGGCCACTCTATCCTCAAAAGCACCTTTTTTTCACTTTCCCCCAGCACCGGACCCCAATATGCCGAACGTCCTGGCCTGGCTCCCACAGCCAAGGTGGCAGCCAGATCAACTCTTGCTTTCTTTCATGGTCTCTGGGAACTACTTGCATTGCCACCCAGACTTTGGGGCTGCACGCTTTCCTGGCCACTCTATCCTCCAAAGAACCTTTTTTCACTTTCCCCCAGCACCGGCCTCAAATATGCCGAACGTCGTGGCCTGGCTCCCACAGCCAAGGTGGCAGCCAGATCAACTCTTGCTTTCTTTCATGGTCTCTGGGAACTACTTGCAATGCCACCCAGACTTTGGGGCTGCGGGCTTTCCTGGCCACTCTATCCTCCAAAGAACCTTTTTTTCACTTTCCCCCAGCACCGGCCTCCAATATGCCGAACGTCCTGGCCTGGCTCCCACAGCCAAGGTGGCAGCCAGATCAACTCTTGCTTTCTTTCAAGGTCTCTGGGAACTACTTGCATTGCCACCCAGACTTTGGGGCTGCGGGCTTTCCTGGCCACTCTATCCTCAAAAGCACCTTTTTTTCACTTTCCCCCAGCACCGGCCTCCAATATGCCGAACGTCCTGGCCTGGCTCCCACAGCCAAGGTGGCAGCCAGAACAACTCTTGCTTTCTTTCAAGGTCTCTGGGAACTACTTGCATTGCCACCCAGACTTTGGGGCTGCGGGCTTTCCTGGCCACTCTGTCCTCCAAAGCACCTTTTTTTCACTTTCCCCCAGCACCGACCTCCAATATGCCGAACGTCCTGGCCTGGCTCCCACAGCCAAGGTGGCAGCCAGAACAACTCTTGCTTTCTTTCATGGTCTCTGGGAACTACTTGCATTGCCACCCAGACTTTGGGGCTGCGGGCTTTCCTGGCCACACTGTCCTCCAAAGAACCTTTTTTTCACTTTACCTTTGAACCGGACCCCAATATGCTGAACGTCCTGGCCTGGCTCCCACAGCCAAGGTGGCAGCCAGAACAACTCTTGCTTTCTTTCATGGTCTCTGGGAACTACTTGCATTGCCACCCAGACTTTGGGGCTGCGGGCTTTCCTGGCCACTCTGTCCTCCAAAGAACCTTTTTTTCACTTTCCCCCAGCACCGGCCTCCAATATGCCGAACGTCCTGGCCTGGCTCCCACAGCCAAGGTGGCAGCCAGAACAACTCTTGCTTTCTTTCATGGTCTCTGGGAACTACTTGCATTGCCACCCAGACTTTGGGGCTGCGGGCTTTCCTGGCCACTCTATCCTCAAAAGCACATATTTTTCACTTTACCCCTGAACCGGACCCCAATATGCTGAGCGTCCTGGCCTGGCTCCCACAGCCAAGGTGGCAGCCAGAACAACTCTTGCTTTCTTTCATGGTCTCTGGGAACTACTTGCATTGCCACCCAGACTTTGGGGCTGCACGCTTTCCTGGCCACTCTGTCCTCCAAAGAACCTTTTTTTCACTTTCCCCAGCACCGGCCTCCAATATGCCGAACGTCCTGGCCTGGCTCCCACAGCCAAGGTGGCAGCCAGAACAACTCTTGCTTTCTTTCAAGGTCTCTGGGAACTACTTGCATTGCCACCCAGACTTTGGGGCTGCGGGCTTTCCTGGCCACTCTATCCTCAAAAGCACCTTTTTTTCACTTTCCCCCAGCACCGGACCCCAATATGCCGAACGTCCTGGCCTGGCTCCCACAGCCAAGGTGGCAGCCAGAACAACTCTTGCTTTCTTTCATGGTCTCTGGGAACTATTTGCATTGCCACCCAGACTTTGGGGCTGCGGGCTTTCCTGGCCACTCTATCCTCAAAAGAACCTTTTTTTCACTTTCCCCCAGCACCGGCCTCCAATATGCCGAACGTCCTGGCCTGGCTCCCACAGCCAAGGTGGCAGCCAGATCAACTCTTGCTTTCTTTCAAGGTCTCTGGGAACTACTTGCATTGCCACCCAGACTTTGGGGCTGCGGGCTTTCCTGGCCACTCTCTCCTCAAAAGCACATATTTTTCACTTTACCCCTGAACCGGACCCCAATATGCTGAACGTCCTGGCCTGGCTCCCACAGCCAAGGTGGCAGCCAGAACAACTCTTGCTTTCTTTCAAGGTCTCTGGGAACTACTTGCATTGCCACCCAGACTTTGGGGCTGCGGGCTTTCCTGGCCACTCTATCCTCAAAAGAACCTTTTTTTCACTTTCCCCCAGCACCGGCCTCCAATATGCCGAACGTCCTGGCCTGGCTCCCACAGCCAAGGTGGCAGCCAGAACAACTCTTGCTTTCTTTCAAGGTCTCTGGGAACTACTTGCATTGCCACCCAGACTTTGGGGCTGCACGCTTTCCTGGCCACTCTATCCTCAAAAGCACCTTTTTTTCACTTTCCCCCAGCACCGGCCTCCAATATGCCGAACGTCGTGGCCTGGCTCCCACAGCCAAGGTGGCAGCCAGAACAACTCTTGCTTTCTTTCAAGGTCTCTGGGAACTACTTGCATTGCCACCCAGACTTTGGGGCTGCGGGCTTTCCTGGCCACTCTGTCCTCCAAAGCACCTTTTTTTCACTTTCCCCCAGCACCGGCCTCAAATATGCCGAACGTCCTGGCCTGGCTCCCACAGCCAAGGTGGCAGCCAGAACAACTCTTGCTTTCTTTCAAGGTCTCTGGGAACTACTTGCATTGCCACCCAGACTTTGGGGCTGCACGCTTTCCTGGCCACACTGTCCTCCAAAGCACCTTTTTTTCACTTTCCCCCAGCACCGGACCCCAATATGCCGAACGTCCTGGCCTGGCTCCCACAGCCAAGGTGGCAGCCAGATCAACTCTTGCTTTCTTTCATGGTCTCTGGGAACTACTTGCATTGCCACCCAGACTTTGGGGCTGCACGCTTTCCTGGCCACTCTATCCTCCAAAGAACCTTTTTTCACTTTCCCCCAGCACCGGCCTCAAATATGCCGAACGTCGTGGCCTGGCTCCCACAGCCAAGGTGGCAGCCAGATCAACTCTTGCTTTCTTTCAAGGTCTCTGGGAACTACTTGCAATGCCACCCAGACTTTGGGGCTGCGGGCTTTCCTGGCCACTCTATCCTCAAAAGCACTTATTTTTCACTTTACCCCTGAACCGGACCCCAATATGCTGAACGTCCTGGCCTGGCTCCCACAGCCAAGGTGGCAGCCAGAACAACTCTTGCTTTCTTTCATGGTCTCTGGGAACTACTTGCATTGCCACCCAGACTTTGGGGCTGCGGGCTTTCCTGGCCACTCTGTCCTCCAAAGAACCTTTTTTTCACTTTCCCCCAGCACCGGCCTCCAATATGCCGAACGTCCTGGCCTGGCTCCGACAGCCAAGGTGGCAGCCAGAACAACTCTTGCTTTCTTTCAAGGTCTCTGGGAACTACTTGCAATGCCACCCAGACTTTGGGGCTGCGGGCTTTCCTGGCCACTCTATCCTCAAAAGCACCTTTTTTTCACTTTCCCCCAGCACCGGACCCCAATATGCCGAACGTCCTGGCCTGGCTCCCACAGCCAAGGTGGCAGCCAGAACAACTCTTGCTTTCTTTCATGGTCTCTGGGAACTATTTGCATTGCCACCCAGACTTTGGGGCTGCAGGCTTTCCTGGCCACTCTGTCCTCCAAAGAACCTTTTTTTCACTTTCCCCCAGCACCGGCCTCCAATATGCCGAACGTCCTGGCCTGGCTCCCACAGCCAAGGTGGCAGCCAGAACAACTCTTGCTTTCTTTCATGGTCTCTGGGAACTACTTGCATTGCCACCCAGACTTTGGGGCTGCACGCTTTCCTGGCCACTCTATCCTCCAAAGAACCTTTTTTCACTTTCCCCCAGCACCGGCCTCAAATATGCCGAACGTCCTGGCCTGGCTCCCACAGCCAAGGTGGCAGCCAGAACAACTCTTGCTTTCTTTCAAGGTCTCTGGGAACTACTTGCATTGCCACCCAGACTTTGGGGCTGCGGGCTTTCCTGGCCACTCTATCCTCAAAAGCACATATTTTTCACTTTACCCCTGAACCGGACCCCAATATGCTGAACGTCCTGGCCTGGCTCCCACAGCCAAGGTGGCAGCCAGATCAACTCTTGCTTTCTTTCATGGTCTCTGGGAACTACTTGCATTGCCACCCAGACTTTGGGGCTGCACGCTTTCCTGGCCACTCTATCCTCCAAAGAACCTTTTTTTCACTTTCCCCCAGCACCGGCCTCCAATATGCCGAACGTCGTGGCCTGGCTCCCACAGCCAAGGTGGCAGCCAGAACAACTCTTGCTTTCTTTCATGGTCTCTGGGAACTACTTGCAATGCCACCCAGACTTTGGGGCTGCGGGCTTTCCTGGCCACTCTGTCCTCCAAAGAACCTTTTTTTCACTTTCCCCCAGCACCGGCCTCCAATATGCCGAACGTCGTGGCCTGGCTCCCACAGCCAAGGTGGCAGCCAGAACAACTCTTGCTTTCTTTCAAGGTCTCTGGGAACTCCTTGCATTGCCACCCAGACTTTGGGGCTGCGGGCTTTCCTGGCCACTCTATCCTCAAAAGCACATATTTTTCACTTTACCCCTGAACCGGACCCCAATATGCTGAACGTCCTGGCCTGGCTCCCACAGCCAAGGTGGCAGCCAGATCAACTCTTGCTTTCTTTCATGGTCTCTGGGAACTACTTGCAATGCCACCCAGACTTTGGGGCTGCGGGCTTTCCTGGCCACTCTATCCTCAAAAGCACATAGTTTTCACTTTACCTTTGAACCGGACCCCAATATGCTGAACGTCCTGGCCTGGCTCCCACAGCCAAGGTGGCAGCCAGAACAACTCTTGCTTTCTTTCATGGTCTCTGGGAACTACTTGCATTGCCACCCAGACTTTGGGGCTGCGGGCTTTCCTGGCCACTCTGTCCTCCAAAGAACCTTTTTTTCACTTTCCCCCAGCACCGGCCTCCAATATGCCGAACGTCCTGGCCTGGCTCCCACAGCCAAGGTGGCAGCCAGAACAACTCTTGCTTTCTTTCAAGGTCTCTGGGAACTACTTGCAATGCCACCCAGACTTTGGGGCTGCGGGCTTTCCTGGCCACTCTATCCTCAAAAGCACCTTTTTTTCACTTTCCCCCAGCACCGGCCTCCAATATGCCGAACGTCCTGGCCTGGCTCCCACAGCCAAGGTGGCAGCCAGAACAACTCTTGCTTTCTTTCATGGTCTCTGGGAACTACTTGCATTGCCACCCAGACTTTGGGGCTGCGGGCTTTCCTGGCCACTCTGTCCTCCAAAGAACCTTTTTTTCACTTTCCCCCAGCACCGGCCTCCAATATGCCGAACGTCCTGGCCTGGCTCCCACAGCCAAGGTGGCAGCCAGAACAACTCTTGCTTTCTTTCAAGGTCTCTGGGAACTACTTGCATTGCCACCCAGACTTTGGGGCTGCGGGCTTTCCTGGCCACTCTGTCCTCCAAAGAACCTTTTTTTCACTTTCCCCCAGCACCGGCCTCCAATATGCCGAACGTCCTGGCCTGGCTCCCACAGCCAAGGTGGCAGCCAGAACAACTCTTGCTTTCTTTCAAGGTCTCTGGGAACTACTTGCAATGCCACCCAGACTTTGGGGCTGCGGGCTTTCCTGGCCACTCTATCCTCAAAAGCACATATTTTTCACTTTACCCCTGAACCGGACCCCAATATGCCGAACGTCCTGGCCTGGCTCCCACAGCCAAGGTGGCAGCCAGAACAACTCTTGCTTTCTTTCATGGTCTCTGGGAACTACTAGCATTGCCACCCAGACTTTGGGGCTGCACGCTTTCCTGGCCACTCTATCCTCAAAAGAACCTTTTTTTCACTTTCCCCCAGCACCGGCCTCCAATATGCCGAACGTCCTGGCCTGGCTCCCACAGCCAAGGTGGCAGCCAGAACAACTCTTGCTTTCTTTCAAGGTCTCTGGGAACTACTTGCATTGCCACCTAGACTTTGGGGCTGCACGCTTTCCTGGCCACTCTATCCTCCAAAGAACCTTTTTTTCACTTTCCCCCAGCACCGGCCTCCAATATGCCGAACGTCCTGGCCTGGCTCCCACAGCCAAGGTGGCAGCCAGAACAACTCTTGCTTTCTTTCATGGTCTCTGGGAACTACTTGCATTGCCACCCAGACTTTGGGGCTGCGGGCTTTCCTGGCCACTCTATCCTCAAAAGCACATATTTTTCACTTTACCCCTGAACCGGACCCCAATATGCTGAGCGTCCTGGCCTGGCTCCCACAGCCAAGGTGGCAGCCAGAACAACTCTTGCTTTCTTTCATGGTCTCTGGGAACTACTTGCATTGCCACCCAGACTTTGGGGCTGCACGCTTTCCTGGCCACTCTGTCCTCCAAAGAACCTTTTTTTCACTTTCCCCCAGCACCGGCCTCCAATATGCCGAACGTCCTGGCCTGGCTCCCACAGCCAAGGTGGCAGCCAGAACAACTCTTGCTTTCTTTCAAGGTCTCTGGGAACTACTTGCATTGCCACCCAGACTTTGGGGCTGCGGGCTTTCCTGGCCACTCTATCCTCAAAAGCACCTTTTTTTCACTTTCCCCCAGCACCGGACCCCAATATGCCGAACGTCCTGGCCTGGCTCCCACAGCCAAGGTGGCAGCCAGAACAACTCTTGCTTTCTTTCATGGTCTCTGGGAACTATTTGCATTGCCACCCAGACTTTGGGGCTGCGGGCTTTCCTGGCCACTCTATCCTCAAAAGAACCTTTTTTTCACTTTCCCCCAGCACCGGCCTCCAATATGCCGAACGTCCTGGCCTGGCTCCCACAGCCAAGGTGGCAGCCAGATCAACTCTTGCTTTCTTTCAAGGTCTCTGGGAACTACTTGCATTGCCACCCAGACTTTGGGGCTGCGGGCTTTCCTGGCCACTCTATCCTCAAAAGCACATATTTTTCACTTTACCCCTGAACCGGACCCCAATATGCTGAACGTCCTGGCCTGGCTCCCACAGCCAAGGTGGCAGCCAGAACAACTCTTGCTTTCTTTCAAGGTCTCTGGGAACTACTTGCATTGCCACCCAGACTTTGGGGCTGCGGGCTTTCCTGGCCACTCTATCCTCAAAAGAACCTTTTTTTCACTTTCCCCCAGCACCGGCCTCCAATATGCCGAACGTCCTGGCCTGGCTCCCACAGCCAAGGTGGCAGCCAGAACAACTCTTGCTTTCTTTCAAGGTCTCTGGGAACTACTTGCATTGCCACCCAGACTTTGGGGCTGCGGGCTTTCCTGGCCACTCTATCCTCAAAAGCACCTTTTTTTCACTTTCCCCCAGCACCGGCCTCCAATATGCCGAACGTCGTGGCCTGGCTCCCACAGCCAAGGTGGCAGCCAGAACAACTCTTGCTTTCTTTCAAGGTCTCTGGGAACTACTTGCATTGCCACCCAGACTTTGGGGCTGCGGGCTTTCCTGGCCACTCTGTCCTCCAAAGCACCTTTTTTTCACTTTCCCCCAGCACCGGCCTCAAATATGCCGAACGTCCTGGCCTGGCTCCCACAGCCAAGGTGGCAGCCAGAACAACTCTTGCTTTCTTTCAAGGTCTCTGGGAACTACTTGCATTGCCACCCAGACTTTGGGGCTGCGGGCTTTCCTGGCCACACTGTCCTCCAAAGCACCTTTTTTTCACTTTCCCCCAGCACCGGACCCCAATATGCCGAACGTCCTGGCCTGGCTCCCACAGCCAAGGTGGCAGCCAGATCAACTCTTGCTTTCTTTCATGGTCTCTGGGAACTACTTGCATTGCCACCCAGACTTTGGGGCTGCACGCTTTCCTGGCCACTCTATCCTCCAAAGAACCTTTTTTCACTTTCCCCCAGCACCGGCCTCAAATATGCCGAACGTCGTGGCCTGGCTCCCACAGCCAAGGTGGCAGCCAGATCAACTCTTGCTTTCTTTCATGGTCTCTGGGAACTACTTGCAATGCCACCCAGACTTTGGGGCTGCGGGCTTTCCTGGCCACTCTATCCTCCAAAGAACCTTTTTTTCACTTTCCCCCAGCACCGGCCTCCAATATGCCGAACGTCCTGGCCTGGCTCCCACAGCCAAGGTGGCAGCCAGAACAACTCTTGCTTTCTTTCAAGGTCTCTGGGAACTACTTGCATTGCCACCCAGACTTTGGGGCTGCACGCTTTCCTGGCCACTCTATCCTCAAAAGAACCTTTTTTTCACTTTCCCCCAGCACCGGCCTCAAATATGCCGAACGTCCTGGCCTGGCTCCCACAGCCAAGGTGGCAGCCAGAACAACTCTTGCTTTCTTTCAAGGTCTCTGGGAACTACTTGCATTGCCACCCAGACTTTGGGGCTGCGGGCTTTCCTGGCCACTCTATCCTCAAAAGCACATATTTTTCACTTTACCTTTGAACCGGACCCCAATATGCCAAACGTCCTGGCCTGGCTCCCACAGCCAAGGTGGCAGCCAGAACAACTCTTGCTTTCTTTCATGGTCTCTGGGAACTACTTGCATTGCCACCCAGACTTTGGGGCTGCACGCTTTCCTGGCCACTCTATCCTCCAAAGAACCTTTTTTCACTTTCCCCCAGCACCGGCCTCCAATATGCCGAACGTCCTGGCCTGGCTCCCACAGCCAAGGTGGCAGCCAGAACAACTCTTGCTTTCTTTCAAGGTCTCTGGGAACTACTTGCATTGCCACCCAGACTTTGGGGCTGCGGGCTTTCCTGGCCACTCTATCCTCAAAAGCACATATTTTTCACTTTACCTTTGAACCGGACCCCAATATGCTGAACGTCCTGGCCTGGCTCCCACAGCCAAGGTGGCAGCCAGAACAACTCTTGCTTTCTTTCATGGTCTCTGGGAACTACTTGCATTGCCACCCAGACTTTGGGGCTGCGGGCTTTCCTGGCCACTCTGTCCTCCAAAGAACCTTTTCTTCACTTTCCCCCAGCACCGGCCTCCAATATGCCGAACGTCCTGGCCTGGCTCCCACAGCCAAGGTGGCAGCCAGAACAACTCTTGCTTTCTTTCAAGGTCTCTGGGAACTACTTGCAATGCCACCCAGACTTTGGGGCTGCGGGCTTTCCTGGCCACTCTATCCTCAAAAGCACCTTTTTTTCACTTTCCCCCAGCACCGGACCCCAATATGCCGAACGTCCTGGCCTGGCTCCCACAGCCAAGGTGGCAGCCAGAACAACTCTTGCTTTCTTTCATGGTCTCTGGGAACTATTTGCATTGCCACCCAGACTTTGGGGCTGCAGGCTTTCCTGGCCACTCTGTCCTCCAAAGAACCTTTTTTTCACTTTCCCCCAGCACCGGCCTCCAATATGCCGAACGTCCTGGCCTGGCTCCCACAGCCAAGGTGGCAGCCAGAACAACTCTTGCTTTCTTTCATGGTCTCTGGGAACTACTTGCATTGCCACCCAGACTTTGGGGCTGCACGCTTTCCTGGCCACTCTATCCTCCAAAGAACCTTTTTTCACTTTCCCCCAGCACCGGCCTCAAATATGCCGAACGTCCTGGCCTGGCTCCCACAGCCAAGGTGGCAGCCAGAACAACTCTTGCTTTCTTTCAAGGTCTCTGGGAACTACTTGCATTGCCACCCAGACTTTGGGGCTGCGGGCTTTCCTGGCCACTCTATCCTCAAAAGCACATATTTTTCACTTTACCCCTGAACCGGACCCCAATATGCTGAACGTCCTGGCCTGGCTCCCACAGCCAAGGTGGCAGCCAGATCAACTCTTGCTTTCTTTCATGGTCTCTGGGAACTACTTGCATTGCCACCCAGACTTTGGGGCTGCACGCTTTCCTGGCCACTCTATCCTCCAAAGAACCTTTTTTTCACTTTCCCCCAGCACCGGCCTCCAATATGCCGAACGTCGTGGCCTGGCTCCCACAGCCAAGGTGGCAGCCAGAACAACTCTTGCTTTCTTTCATGGTCTCTGGGAACTACTTGCAATGCCACCCAGACTTGGGGGCTGCGGGCTTTCCTGGCCACTCTGTCCTCCAAAGAACCTTTTTTTCACTTTCCCCCAGCACCGGCCTCCAATATGCCGAACGTCGTGGCCTGGCTCCCACAGCCAAGGTGGCAGCCAGATCAACTCTTGCTTTCTTTCATGGTCTCTGGGAACTACTTGCAATGCCACCCAGACTTTGGGGCTGCGGGCTTTCCTGGCCACTCTATCCTCCAAAGAACCTTTTTTTCACTTTCCCCCAGCACCGGCCTCCAATATGCCGAACGTCCTGGCCTGGCTCCCACAGCCAAGGTGGCAGCCAGAACAACTCTTGCTTTCTTTCAAGGTCTCTGGGAACTACTTGCATTGCCACCCAGACTTTGGGGCTGCACGCTTTCCTGGCCACTCTATCCTCCAAAGCACCTTTTTTTCACTTTCCCCCAGCACCGGCCTCCAATATGCCGAACGTCCTGGCCTGGCTCCCACAGCCAAGGTGGCAGCCAGATCAACTCTTGCTTTCTTTCAAGGTCTCTGGGAACTACTTGCATTGCCACCCAGACTTTGGGGCTGCGGGCTTTCCTGGCCACTCTATCCTCAAAAGCACATATTTTTCACTTTACCCCTGAACCGGACCCCAATATGCTGAACGTCCTGGCCTGGCTCCCACAGCCAAGGTGGCAGCCAGAACAACTCTTGCTTTCTTTCAAGGTCTCTGGGAACTACTTGCATTGCCACCCAGACTTTGGGGCTGCGGGCTTTCCTGGCCACTCTATCCTCAAAAGAACCTTTTTTTCACTTTCCCCCAGCACCGGCCTCAAATATGCCGAACGTCCTGGCCTGGCTCCCACTCCCAAGGTGGCAGCCAGAACAACTCTTGCTTTCTTTCAAGGTCTCTGGGAACTACTTGCATTGCCACCCAGACTTTGGGGCTGCGGGCTTTCCTGGCCACTCTATCCTCAAAAGCACCTTTTTTTCACTTTCCCCCAGCACCGGCCTCCAATATGCCGAACGTCGTGGCCTGGCTCCCACAGCCAAGGTGGCAGCCAGAACAACTCTTGCTTTCTTTCAAGGTCTCTGGGAACTACTTGCATTGCCACCCAGACTTTGGGGCTGCACGCTTTCCTGGCCACTCTGTCCTCCAAAGCACCTTTTTTTCACTTTCCCCCAGCACCGGCCTCCAATATGCCCAACGTCCTGGCCTGGCTCCCACAGCCAAGGTGGCAGCCAGAACAACTCTTGCTTTCTTTCAAGGTCTCTGGGAACTACTTGCATTGCCACCCAGACTTTGGGGCTGCGGGCTTTCCTGGCCACTCTATCCTCAAAAGCACCTTTTTTTCACTTTCCCCCAGCACCGGACCCCAATATGCCGAACGTCCTGGCCTGGCTCCCACAGCCAAGGTGGCAGCCAGATCAACTCTTGCTTTCTTTCATGGTCTCTGGGAACTACTTGCAATGCCACCCAGACTTTGGGGCTGCGGGCTTTCCTGGCCACTCTATCCTAAAAAGAACCTTTTTTTCACTTTCCCCCAGCACCGGCCTCCAATATGCCGAACGTCCTGGCCTGGCTCCCACAGCCAAGGTGGCAGCCAGAACAACTCTTGCTTTCTTTCAAGGTCTCTGGGAACTACTTGCATTGCCACCCAGACTTTGGGGCTGCGGGCTTTCCTGGCCACTCTATCCTCCAAAGAACCTTTTTTTCACTTTCCCCCAGCACCGGCCTCAAATATGCCGAACGTCCTGGCCTGGCTCCCACAGCCAAGGTGGCAGCCAGAACAACTCTTGCTTTCTTTCAAGGTCTCTGGGAACTACTTGCATTGCCACCCAGACTTTGGGGCTGCGGGCTTTCCTGGCCACTCTATCCTCAAAAGCACATATTTTTCACTTTACCTTTGAACCGGACCCCAATATGCTGAACGTCCTGGCCTGGCTCCCACAGCCAAGGTGGCAGCCAGAACAACTCTTGCTTTCTTTCATGGTCTCTGGGAACTACTTGCATTGCCACCCAGACTTTGGGGCTGCGGGCTTTCCTGGCCACTCTATCCTCCAAAGAACCTTTTTTCACTTTCCCCCAGCACCGGCCTCCAATATGCCGAACGTCCTGGCCTGGCTCCCACAGCCAAGGTGGCAGCCAGAACAACTCTTGCTTTCTTTCATGGTCTCTGGGAACTACTTGCATTGCCACCCAGACTTTGGGGCTGCGGGCTTTCCTGGCCACTCTGTCCTCCAAAGAACCTTTTTTTCACTTTCCCCCAGCACCGGCCTCCAATATGCCGAACGTCCTGGCCTGGCTCCCACAGCCAAGGTGGCAGCCAGAACAACTCTTGCTTTCTTTCAAGGTCTCTGGGAACTACTTGCAATGCCACCCAGACTTTGGGGCTGCGGGCTTTCCTGGCCACTCTATCCTCAAAAGCACCTTTTTTTCACTTTCCCCCAGCACCGGCCTCCAATATGCCGAACGTCCTGGCCTGGCTCCCACAGCCAAGGTGGCAGCCAGAACAACTCTTGCTTTCTTTCATGGTCTCTGGGAACTACTTGCATTGCCACCCAGACTTTGGGGCTGCGGGCTTTCCTGGCCACTCTGTCCTCCAAAGAACCTTTTTTTCACTTTCCCCCAGCACCGGCCTCCAATATGCCGAACGTCCTGGCCTGGCTCCCACAGCCAAGGTGGCAGCCAGAACAACTCTTGCTTTCTTTCAAGGTCTCTGGGAACTACTTGCATTGCCACCCAGACTTTGGGGCTGCGGGCTTTCCTGGCCACTCTGTCCTCCAAAGAACCTTTTTTTCACTTTCCCCCAGCACCGGCCTCCAATATGCCGAACGTCCTGGCCTGGCTCCCACAGCCAAGGTGGCAGCCAGAACAACTCTTGCTTTCTTTCAAGGTCTCTGGGAACTACTTGCAATGCCACCCAGACTTTGGGGCTGCGGGCTTTCCTGGCCACTCTATCCTCAAAAGCACATATTTTTCACTTTACCCCTGAACCGGACCCCAATATGCCGAACGTCCTGGCCTGGCTCCCACAGCCAAGGTGGCAGCCAGAACAACTCTTGCTTTCTTTCATGGTCTCTGGGAACTACTAGCATTGCCACCCAGACTTTGGGGCTGCACGCTTTCCTGGCCACTCTATCCTCAAAAGAACCTTTTTTTCACTTTCCCCCAGCACCGGCCTCCAATATGCCGAACGTCCTGGCCTGGCTCCCACAGCCAAGGTGGCAGCCAGAACAACTCTTGCTTTCTTTCATGGTCTCTGGGAACTACTTGCATTGCCACCTAGACTTTGGGGCTGCACGCTTTCCTGGCCACTCTATCCTCCAAAGAACCTTTTTTTCACTTTCCCCCAGCACCGGCCTCCAATATGCCGAACGTCCTGGCCTGGCTCCCACAGCCAAGGTGGCAGCCAGAACAACTCTTGCTTTCTTTCATGGTCTCTGGGAACTACTTGCATTGCCACCCAGACTTTGGGGCTGCGGGCTTTCCTGGCCACTCTATCCTCAAAAGCACATATTTTTCACTTTACCCCTGAACCGGACCCCAATATGCTGAGCGTCCTGGCCTGGCTCCCACAGCCAAGGTGGCAGCCAGAACAACTCTTGCTTTCTTTCATGGTCTCTGGGAACTACTTGCATTGCCACCCAGACTTTGGGGCTGCACGCTTTCCTGGCCACTCTGTCCTCCAAAGAACCTTTTTTTCACTTTCCCCAGCACCGGCCTCCAATATGCCGAACGTCCTGGCCTGGCTCCCACAGCCAAGGTGGCAGCCAGAACAACTCTTGCTTTCTTTCAAGGTCTCTGGGAACTACTTGCATTGCCACCCAGACTTTGGGGCTGCGGGCTTTCCTGGCCACTCTATCCTCAAAAGCACCTTTTTTTCACTTTCCCCCAGCACCGGACCCCAATATGCCGAACGTCCTGGCCTGGCTCCCACAGCCAAGGTGGCAGCCAGAACAACTCTTGCTTTCTTTCATGGTCTCTGGGAACTATTTGCATTGCCACCCAGACTTTGGGGCTGCGGGCTTTCCTGGCCACTCTATCCTCAAAAGAACCTTTTTTTCACTTTCCCCCAGCACCGGCCTCCAATATGCCGAACGTCCTGGCCTGGCTCCCACAGCCAAGGTGGCAGCCAGATCAACTCTTGCTTTCTTTCAAGGTCTCTGGGAACTACTTGCATTGCCACCCAGACTTTGGGGCTGCGGGCTTTCCTGGCCACTCTATCCTCAAAAGCACATATTTTTCACTTTACCTTTGAACCGGACCCCAATATGCTGAACGTCCTGGCCTGGCTCCCACAGCCAAGGTGGCAGCCAGAACAACTCTTGCTTTCTTTCATGGTCTCTGGGAACTACTTGCATTGCCACCCAGACTTTGGGGCTGCGGGCTTTCCTGGCCACTCTGTCCTCCAAAGAACCTTTTTTTCACTTTCCCCCAGCACCGGCCTCCAATATGCCGAACGTCCTGGCCTGGCTCCCACAGCCAAGGTGGCAGCCAGAACAACTCTTGCTTTCTTTCAAGGTCTCTGGGAACTACTTGCAATGCCACCCAGACTTTGGGGCTGCGGGCTTTCCTGGCCACTCTATCCTCAAAAGCACCTTTTTTTCACTTTCCCCCAGCACCGGCCTCCAATATGCCGAACGTCCTGGCCTGGCTCCCACAGCCAAGGTGGCAGCCAGAACAACTCTTGCTTTCTTTCATGGTCTCTGGGAACTACTTGCATTGCCACCCAGACTTTGGGGCTGCGGGCTTTCCTGGCCACTCTGTCCTCCAAAGAACCTTTTTTTCACTTTCCCCCAGCACCGGCCTCCAATATGCCGAACGTCCTGGCCTGGCTCCCACAGCCAAGGTGGCAGCCAGAACAACTCTTGCTTTCTTTCAAGGTCTCTGGGAACTACTTGCATTGCCACCCAGACTTTGGGGCTGCGGGCTTTCCTGGCCACTCTATCCTCAAAAGCACATATTTTTCACTTTACCCCTGAACCGGACCCCAATATGCCGAACGTCCTGGCCTGGCTCCCACAGCCAAGGTGGCAGCCAGAACAACTCTTGCTTTCTTTCATGGTCTCTGGGAACTACTAGCATTGCCACCCAGACTTTGGGGCTGCACGCTTTCCTGGCCACTCTATCCTCAAAAGAACCTTTTTTTCACTTTCCCCCAGCACCGGCCTCCAATATGCCGAACGTCCTGGCCTGGCTCCCACAGCCAAGGTGGCAGCCAGAACAACTCTTGCTTTCTTTCATGGTCTCTGGGAACTACTTGCATTGCCACCTAGACTTTGGGGCTGCACGCTTTCCTGGCCACTCTATCCTCCAAAGAACCTTTTTTTCACTTTCCCCCAGCACCGGCCTCCAATATGCCGAACGTCCTGGCCTGGCTCCCACAGCCAAGGTGGCAGCCAGAACAACTCTTGCTTTCTTTCATGGTCTCTGGGAACTACTTGCATTGCCACCCAGACTTTGGGGCTGCGGGCTTTCCTGGCCACTCTATCCTCAAAAGCACATATTTTTCACTTTACCCCTGAACCGGACCCCAATATGCTGAGCGTCCTGGCCTGGCTCCCACAGCCAAGGTGGCAGCCAGAACAACTCTTGCTTTCTTTCATGGTCTCTGGGAACTACTTGCATTGCCACCCAGACTTTGGGGCTGCACGCTTTCCTGGCCACTCTGTCCTCCAAAGAACCTTTTTTTCACTTTCCCCAGCACCGGCCTCCAATATGCCGAACGTCCTGGCCTGGCTCCCACAGCCAAGGTGGCAGCCAGAACAACTCTTGCTTTCTTTCAAGGTCTCTGGGAACTACTTGCATTGCCACCCAGACTTTGGGGCTGCGGGCTTTCCTGGCCACTCTATCCTCAAAAGCACCTTTTTTTCACTTTCCCCCAGCACCGGACCCCAATATGCCGAACGTCCTGGCCTGGCTCCCACAGCCAAGGTGGCAGCCAGAACAACTCTTGCTTTCTTTCATGGTCTCTGGGAACTATTTGCATTGCCACCCAGACTTTGGGGCTGCGGGCTTTCCTGGCCACTCTATCCTCAAAAGAACCTTTTTTTCACTTTCCCCCAGCACCGGCCTCCAATATGCCGAACGTCCTGGCCTGGCTCCCACAGCCAAGGTGGCAGCCAGATCAACTCTTGCTTTCTTTCAAGGTCTCTGGGAACTACTTGCATTGCCACCCAGACTTTGGGGCTGCGGGCTTTCCTGGCCACTCTATCCTCAAAAGCACATATTTTTCACTTTACCCCTGAACCGGACCCCAATATGCTGAACGTCCTGGCCTGGCTCCCACAGCCAAGGTGGCAGCCAGAACAACTCTTGCTTTCTTTCAAGGTCTCTGGGAACTACTTGCATTGCCACCCAGACTTTGGGGCTGCGGGCTTTCCTGGCCACTCTATCCTCAAAAGAACCTTTTTTTCACTTTCCCCCAGCACCGGCCTCCAATATGCCGAACGTCCTGGCCTGGCTCCCACAGCCAAGGTGGCAGCCAGAACAACTCTTGCTTTCTTTCAAGGTCTCTGGGAACTACTTGCATTGCCACCCAGACTTTGGGGCTGCGGGCTTTCCTGGCCACTCTATCCTCAAAAGCACCTTTTTTTCACTTTCCCCCAGCACCGGCCTCCAATATGCCGAACGTCGTGGCCTGGCTCCCACAGCCAAGGTGGCAGCCAGAACAACTCTTGCTTTCTTTCAAGGTCTCTGGGAACTACTTGCATTGCCACCCAGACTTTGGGGCTGCGGGCTTTCCTGGCCACTCTGTCCTCCAAAGCACCTTTTTTTCACTTTCCCCCAGCACCGGCCTCAAATATGCCGAACGTCCTGGCCTGGCTCCCACAGCCAAGGTGGCAGCCAGAACAACTCTTGCTTTCTTT